>NC_139611.1:10636038-10823538 GCF_964270895.1 Podarcis filfolensis | reverse complement strand
AGCTTTGCGATTTCGGCGTATTCCATCAGTTTAACGCTCTGGTAGGGACTTTGTTTTCTTTCCATCCCTGGGCTAAAAGCATCCGAGCAGCTGTTGTCCCATACTGATTTCCTCCGTTTTTAAAGCCATCCCAAGTTGGTGGCCATCCCTGCCTCTCAAGTCAGAAGCATAGCTGCCTCCAAAAGCATTGCTAAGTAGCCCCTGATAGCCCTCTTTGTGAATTTGTCCAATCCGCTTTTTAAAAGTCATCTGAGTTGGCAGCCATCACTTGCCTCCTGTGGAGGAGAGTTCCACAGTTCAACACTGCGCTGCGTGATGGAGGACTTCCTTTTAACTTCCCTGAATCTCCCTGAGTTCTAGCATGATGAAAGAGGGAGGGAAAAGCTCTTCCCTTGCCACTCTCTCTATGCCTTCGTGTTGTTGTTTAGTTGTTTAGTCGTGTCCGACTCTTCGTGACCCCATGGACCAGAGCACGCCAGGCACTTTCGTCTCCTTCATGGATCACTGCCTTGTCGTGGCAAAGGGGCTTGAATAACTCAGAGAAGCTATGAGCTATGCTGTGCAGGGCCATGGAAGATGGATGGGTCATAGTGGAGTTTTGACTAAACGTGATCTACCTGGAGCAGGAACCGGCGAGCCGCTCCAGCGTCCCTGCCAAGAAAACTCCATGGACAAAAAAAAAACAGGTATGCATTCATACCTGCCAAAATTTCGCTGGTGAAAATACAGACACCCTATTCCAGAATAATAATAATAGGGGCACTGTGGGTTAACCACAGAGACTAGGAATTGCCGATCAGAAGGTCAGCAGTTCGAAGCACCGTGACCTCCCGTTGCTCGGTCCCTGCTCCTGCCAACCTAGCAGTTCAAAAGCACGTCAAAGTGCAAGTAGATAAATAGGTACTGCTCCAGTGGGAAGGTAAACGGCGTTTCCGTGTGCTGCTCTGGTTCGCCAGAAGTGGCTTAGTCATGCTGCTACATGACCCGGAAGCTGTACGCCGGCTCCCTCGGCCTGTAAAGCGAGATGAGCACCCCAACCCCAGAGTCGGCCACGACTGGACCTAATGGTCAGGGGTCCCTTTATCTTTACCTTTTACCCCACCCATCTGACTGGGTTGCCCCAGCCACTCTGGGCAACTTCCAACATACAGTGGTACCTCGGGTTAAGAACTTAATTCGTTCCGGAGGTCCGTTGTTAACCTGAAACTGTTCTTAACCTGAGGCACCACTTTAGCTTATAGGGCCTCCCGTTGCCGCCACGCAATTTCTGTTCTCATCCTGAGGTAAAGTTCTTAACCCGAGGTACTATTGCTGGGTTAGCGGAGTCTGTAACCTGAAGCGTCTGTAACCTGAAGCATCTGTAACCCAAGGTACCACTGTATATAAAAGCATAATAAAACATTTATTTATTTATTTATTTATTTATTTATTTATTTATTAAACTTCCCTATGCAGGGTTGCCTTCAGATGTCTTCTAAAGGTTGCATAGTTACTTATATTATCTCCTTGAATATAGGGACATCCTGAGGAAAAGTGGGACATTCTGGTGTCAAATCAGAAACTGGGATGGCTTCTGTAAATCTGGGGCTTTCCTGGGAAAATCATGACACTTGGGAGGGTCTGTTGCCCTGCATCATATTACAAATGTCTATCATGTCGTCTCTGACTCAACTTTCCACTAAACTGAAATGCCAGATGATCCTTACAGAACCAATGACTAAGATATTGAAAATAAACAAACGATGAGCACAATGGAAGGTCCCCTGAAGGTTCCTTCTGTGTTGAACTACTAATATACTGAAATATTAACAATAATAATCTTGACTCAGCGCTTCCACCACAGGGGATATTTGCACATCTCACTCTGTTTCCCAAGATCCTCTGCAGTGATCTTGGGGTCCCCCCACCTCTCCTTCGCCCGTCCGCCAGGCCCTGCAAACAGTGCCCTCCCTGCTCAGGTGGGAAAAAGCCTGCCTGGGCCCCGTCCTTGGCAGCGGAGGCGTCCGAGGGCAGCAGACCGCGCCAGGAATTCAACACGGCAGCAATTTTGCCCCCTGTACAAACACGGCAGGGCGCATTATTGAAGGCTGGGCGGTCCCGGGACAATGGCTACGGCCGGAGACATAAAAGGGGGTTTAGCCGGGCCGGGCCGCCTGAAAGGGCGTGAAAAGGCAAGAGGGGAAACAGGAGCTGGCAGGCCGTGCCGGCGGCAAATGCCAGCAGGGCACCATGCCAGCGGCGGGAGATGAGCCAGGCAGAGCGGGCTCTCTGCAGCAAGACCTGCTTCTTCCGTGGGCTTTGTGTGGCCTGTGCCAGGCTAAGGCTGGCCAGAAAGTGGCCTCGGCGCCGGTCAGAGGGCTCTTGGCACAAAGGGGTGCCACCCATCCGTCCTGGTAGCACAGGCAAGGCATGCCAACCGGGGAGCAAAAAAGCAGAGTTTAGCTAACCAGGAGAAAGAACTTTCTCAGGGGGGCAAACGTAGAGGCTTTTAAGCAGAGTGGGCTTCCGTTCGGGATCCTTTAGCTGGGAGTCTTTAGCACTGAGCGGGGCTGGACTAGATGACTCTTGGGGTCCCCTCCAACTCAACCATCCCGTGATTCTATGAAAAGCACTGGACACAGCAGTTGGAGATGAATTAAGAAGAAGCTAATCAGATGATGTATAGATGGTACACAACACCAGTGCAGTTAGGGAAAATGTACAAAACTAGTTCAAATATATGTTGGAAGTGTAAGGAAAAGGAAGGGACATTTTATCAAATGTGGTGGGATTGTAATGTAATTTTAAAAAATTGGGAAATGATATATAATGAAATGAAGAAAATGTTCCATTTAACATTTGTTTAAAAACCTGAGGCATTTTTGTTGGGGATTGTAGGGAAAGACCTGCCAAAAAAGCTGAAAAACATCTTCATGTATGCGACAACGGCTGCGAGAGTTCTGGTAGCACAAGGATGGAAGACTGAAGAAACCCAACTAAAGAATCATGGCAAGAAAAATTGACAGACTATGCAGGACTGGCAAAACTGACATATAAGCTACGGGACAAGGATAACCGTGACTTTAAAGATGAATGGGAACCCTTTACAAATATTTGAAGACGCAACAAAGCGAACTGGACTCCTTGGCAGGTTTTGAATAAACATTCACAAACTTTTTATTGACAATAATCAGCTAAAAAAGTTTGAGGTTCTATATAACTTTGTAACATGCAGAAAACAGCGGTCTCAGAGAAACCAAAGACTGGAACTGAGGGAAGTCGGGGGGTGGGGTGGGTTTGTGTGGGAGAGTGGGAGAGGGAGGAAAAATGGGGGGGGGGACAAGGATGATATGTTTTTGGATAATATGTTTTGTTTTAATTTTGAATTTAAAAAACTTTTTTTAAAAAAAAGAAGCTGATCAAAGTCTCTCTTGAGCTGCAAGAGGTTCACTCCAAGAGGGAAAGAGGGTGCAAAGGAGGTGGTCAAAGGAATTCTCACGGCTTCAGCCCAGAACCCAGGAATGCATTCGGAACACCAGGCAGAATGCGAACAGATACTTTTGGCTAGGCCACAGCTCGGTGGCAGAACAGCTGCTTGGCATGCAGAAGGCCCCATGCGCAATCTGCAATGACATCTCCAAGTCGCTGGCAGGGCTGGGCAACAGCTGGTTTTTAACATTGCAATCTAGTCAGAAGCGATGTGATAGAAGTTGATAACATTGGAAGAGTGGACAGAGAAAAGTTTTTCTCCCTCTCCCAAGAGTTTGGATTTGATATCCCGCTTTATCACTACCCTAGGCAGTCTCAAAGCGGCTAACATTCTCCTTTCCCTTCCTCCCCCACAACAAACACTCTGTGATGCGAGTGAGGCTGAGAGACTTCAAAGAAGTGTGACTGGCCCAAGGTCACCCAGCAGCTGCATGTGGAGGAGCGGAGACGCGAACCTGGTTCCCCAGATTACGAATCTACTGCTCTTAACCACTACACCACACTGGCTCTCCCAAGATCGCAAGCTGAACATTGGAAGATTCTGGAAGAAGATAAAACTGGCAATTCCCAAGAAAACTGAACCTTTCTTTCTAGGGTTGTTGGGGGCAAGTGTCCCAAAGAATATGATTTTAAAAATTGTGTATGCAACAGCTGCCAGAATCCTACACGCGCAGAACTAGAAGGAAGAAACCCAACCTCTGCTTTAAAACCTCCAAGGAAGATGAGCCCACCACCATCTGAGGTCACAGAATCATATAATGGCCGAGTTGGATGGGACCCCGAGGGTCATCTAGTCCAACCCGCTACAACGCAGGAATTGCAGCTCAAGAATCTCGGACAGATAGCCATTCAACCTCTGCTGAAAAAGCTCAAATAAAGCCTAAAAAAGACCACAGGATATAATCTTTCATCTTAGACACCGGTAAGAATACATACTACGCGAAGCGGATTTTGCAAAATACTCTTTTCCTGGTTTTTCGAGCAACATATTCAAGACCAGAGCGCTTCCTTGCAAGCTCATTTTCGAGATACGAGATGCAGAAAGAATTTCAGCGCTCTTCAGCAGAACGGCCAACTTACTGCTGCCTTGGCAGCACCTGCACCACGTTGGGATTGTGGAAATATATACAACTGGAAATGAATCCGTTTAAGCCATGTGACTCAAATCGGGTTGAGTACTGCACTAATTTTTTTTTAAGCGACGGGGATTCAGGGCCCTGAAACTCAAGTTTCATTCATTTCACTGTGGATCCGCCCCGGGCGTGAATTGGGCATTGAGCCCGATTCCTCTCTCTGCCATGCCCCTCCTGTTTCAGCACCTCCCAAAATCTCATTTTTGTTTCATAATCTGTTTCTTTGCGGGGGGGTTGGGTGGGGGAAGATGCTCCAGCTGTGTCTAGGGCAGCTCCCTGCCCTGGTTGGCACGTGGCAAAGCTTCCAGCGGGCACACAAAGTAAATAACCTGAAAGGCAGCACTATTTGTGTGTGTCAACTCTGCCGAGGGCGAGTTTGTGGTCTGGAGCCACGAGGGAGGCAGGTAAGTTGCTGACTAACGGTTGGAAATTCCTGCCCTGCGGTGCGGAGGGACTGGTGCCAACTGGGAACCAGGAAGAAAAGACTTCTTTGGCATTGGCTACAAAGGAAGGAATGAGGAGGAGGGGAGAGACGGCGTCTGGTACCGGCAGAGAGAGAGAGAGTGTGGTTTGCCGGGGAGTGGAGGGTGGTGGGAGAGGCTATGGGGAGATCCTGCCCCTCTGATGGGCAGGTTCTCACGTAGTCGACAGCGTGGGTGCCAAGCCAGGAGCATGCACTCACAGTCCTTCTCTCTCTCTCTCTCTCTCTCTCTCTGTCTGTCTGTCTGTCTGTCTGTCTGTCTCTCTGCAAAAGAGTCCCTGCTCAAGTCATCTCTACAGCCTGGAAACACTGACTTCACTGCTGATTCCTGGTCTATTTGTGAATCTTGGAAGGAAATCGCCTCAGAGAAGTGGCCTGGAGCAAAAAACGGGGATCTGCGTTCCAATTCAGAAGCTGCTGCATCAACAGAAGCCACGGGTCACGCTGCAACTCGCTTGGAAAGAGCTGGGAACCTCAAATCAGAATTTACACCATGGCGAAGGGGGGCGGGGACATAAGAGCATCAGAACAAGCTCTGCCAATTGAGGACGGCAGCCCATCTCATCTGTTACCACACTAGCCAAATACCTTCTAAGAACCAAGGAACACAGATAGACTGCCTCTGGAACTGGAGGTTCCATAAGAATGCACCGTATTTTTCACTCTATAGGACACACCCGACCATAGAATGCACCTTGTTTTAGAGGGGGAGAACAAGGGGGGGAAATCTCTCCCTCTCTGTGCAGTGCCCCTTCAGCAAAGCGGCAGGAGAAACGGAGCCCCTTCCATTTCTCCTCCCACTTCACTGAAGGGGCACTGCGCAGAGAGGGAAAGCTGCACAGCACCTCTCCAGCAAAGCAAAGCCAGGAGAGCGAGAGGGGTCGGTGCGCACCGACGCCTCTCACTCTCCAGGCTTCAGCAAAAGCAACGCGAAGCCTCCAGAGCGTGGCGGGAACGCTCCCTCTGCGCTTTGGAGGCTTCGCGTTGCTATCGCTGAAGCCATGGAGCCTGCATTCGCTCCATAAGACGCACACACATTTCCCCTTAATTTTTGGAGGGGGGAAAGTGCATCTTATAGAGCGAAAAATACGGTAAGTAGTCTGGTTGCATCCTGTTATCAGCACCCTGTTATCACACTGACCAACCATGATGCCTGTGGGAAACTAGCAAGCACAACCTGAGCACCATTTCCGGCAACTGATATTCAGAAGCTGTGGAGGCAGAGCATATCCACTGTGGCTGGTAGCCACAGATAGCCTTCTCCTCCTCCACGAATTTGTCTGCTCCTCTTTTGCAAGTTATCATCATCATCATCATTATTGTGGTCTCCCCAGCCACTCTGGGCGGCTCCCAACAGAATCGCAAGCAGAGTCATACCTCGGGATAAATATGCTTCAGGATAAGTATCTTCGGGTTGCGCTCCACGGCAACCCGGAGAGCGTTACTTCTGGGTTTCACCACTCACGCATGCACGGCTGGTCAAAATGACATCACACGCATGCGCAGAAGCGGCAAAACGCGACCCACGCATGCGCAGACGTGCAGTCGTATCTTACGTTCTATTCAAGATGCGAACGGGGCTCTGGAACGGATCCCATTCGCATCCCGAGGTACCACTGTACAAAAAAATATCAAACATTAAAAACCTCCCTAAACAGGGTTGCCTTCAGGTGTCTTCTAAATGTTGTATAGTTGTTTATTTCCTTGACATCTGATGGGAGGGTGTTCCACAGGATGGGCGCTACCACTGAGAAGGCCCTCTGCCTGGTTCCCTGTAACCTCACTTCTCACAGGGAGGGAACCGCCAGAAGACCCTCTGCACTTGAACTTAGTGTCCGGGCAGAACAATGGGGGTGGAGACGCTCCTTCAGGTATACTGGGTTGAGGCCGTTTAGGGCTTTAAAGGTCAGCACTAACACTTTGAATTGTGCTTGGAAACGTACTGGGAGCCAATGTAGGTCTTTCAAGACCGGTGTTATGTGGTCTCGGCGACCGCTCCCAGTCATCAGTCTAGCTGCCTCATTCTGAATTAGTTGTAGTTCCTGGGTCACCTTCAAAGGTAGCCCCACGTAGAGCGCACTGCAGTAGTCCAAGCAGGAGATAAACAGAGCATGGACCACTCTGGCGAGGCAGTCCGCAGGCAGATAGGGTCTCAGCCTACGTACCAGATGGAGCTGGTAAACAGCTGCCCTGGACACAGAATTGACCTGTGCCTCCATGGACAGCTGTGAGTCCAAAATGACTCCCAGGCTGCGCACCTGGTCCTTCAGGGGCACAGTTACCCCATTCAGGACCAGGGATTCCTCCATACCCGCCCAAATTGGTTGTTGCATGAAAACAGATTTTTTTATCCAGCTCAGCCCAGTATCTGTGCACTTAATCAACCTTTCATCAGGGCTGACGCCCAGTTAATCAACTCTTGATTTCCTTACGCATACACAGAAAGGGAAGATTAAAGAGAGGTACGACAGCAGTCTCCCAACATCCGCACTGCTGTGTTTGTAGTTGGCTATCAATGTGATAAGAAGCTGAGCAAAAGAGTCCTTTCGATGCAAGAAGACTTCTGTGCCAGGCAAACTTTATTATTACAGTAATAAAAGAAAAAATCCTCAGGCATTTGAAGTAGTAGCTTTGATCTTCTGATGGCATTCTACTGGTATTATTGCTGTTTAATTGCTGGCTCAGTTTTGCAAAGTTGTTTCTCTCTGTATTTTTCCCCCTCAGCATTATTTTCCCCATAGTTATTTCTCTGTCACATTTATAGCACACCTTTCTCTCCATGGGGCTCAAGCTGTTGCACACGGTTCTCCTTTTTTATCCTCTCAACATCCCTGCAAGGCAGGTTAGGAATTGGGCTTTTAGTGTCGGGGTACCTGCCCCTTGGGGACGTGGGTGGGGCTGTGGGTAAAACCTCAGCGCCTAGGACTTGCCGATCGCCAGGTCGGCGGTTCGAATCCCCGCAGCGGGGTGTGCTCCCGTTGCTCGGTCCCAGCGCCTGCCAACCTAGCAGTTCAAAAGCACCCCCGGGTGCAAGTAGATAAATAGGGACCGCTTACTAGCGAGAAGGTAAATGGCGTTCCTGTGTGCTGCGCTGGCTCGCCAGATGCAGCTTGTCACACTGGCCACGTGACCCGGAAGTGTCTTTGGACAGCGCTGGCCCCCGGCCTCTTAAGTGAGATGGGCGCACAACCCTAGAGTCGGACACTACTGGCCCATACAGGCAGGGTTACCTTTACCTTTTTACCTGCCCCTTGGAATGCACTCCCCTTAAAATATTAGGCTCTGGCATCTTTTGAGAACCTACTTTCCTACCCAACAAGCCTTGTGCAATTGGAGAACTTCCTGCCAGTCCTCCTCTGCACTGGGATCGTTTTTAAGATTTGTTTTTACTGCTTCCTCACTTGCTCTTTATTAAAAAAATCATATACCAAAGTATCAGAGAAATATATCACAGTGGTTTACTACACTATAAAACCACACAGCAAAATCATAAAGTTAAAACAAGTTCCAAGCGAAAGAATTGAAAACAAACATCAACAGACGGTTGCGAGGGATGTTCTCCTAATTGCCTGCAGAAGCCTGGTGGAACAGAAAAGATTTCAGCAGGTGTTTAAATGTTGGCACAGATGGAGCCTGCTCAACCTCCAGTGGCAGAGAGTTCCACAGGACTGGGCCAGCAACACTAAAGTTTCTCATTGTCAAACGGGCCTCACCAACTTGGGAAACAACCTGATATGTTCCTGCAAATGATTTCCGTAATCAAGCTCCGATATTACAGGGGTACCTTGGTTCTCAAACTTATCCGTTCCAAAGCCAAACGGTTCCAAAACCAAGGCGCGCTTTCCCATAGAAAGTAATGCAAAAAGGATTAATCCATTCCAGGCTTTTAAAAGCAACCCCTAAAGCATGAATTTTACTATCTAATGAGACCATGGATTCATAACATGGGTAGGCAAACTAAGGCCTGGGGGCCGGATCCAGCCCAATCACCTTCTAAATCTGGCCTGTGGATGGTGTGGGAATCAGTGTGTTTTTACATGAGTAGAATGTGTGCTTTTATTTAAAATGCATATCTGGGTTTTTGTGGGGCATAGGAATGCGTTCATATATTTTTTTCTTTCAAAATATAGTCCGGCCCCCCGACAAGGTCTGAGGGACAGTGGACCGGCCCACGGCTGAAAAAGTTTGCTGACCCCTGATCCATAAAATGAAAGCAAAAACAATGTCACACAATCAATCAGTAGCTGAACTGGGTTCCACACGGTCACCAAAACAAAACGAGAAAGAGCCGCCGAAACAAAAACGCAAAATAAATAGCAAAAACTGACCGACCTCAGCGTAACACTCAAAACGGAAGTGCGGCACTCAAAACGGAGCGCATTCGGCTTCCAAAAAAAGTTTGCAAACCGGAACACTTACTTCCGGGTTTGCAGTGTTTGGGTTCCAAGTTGTTTGAGTACCAAGGCGTTTGAGAACAAAGGTACAGTGGTACCTCGGGTTAAGAACTTAATTCGTTCTGGAGGTCCGTTCTTAACCTGAAACTGTTCTTATCCTGAGGTACCACTTTAGCTAATGGGGCATCCCGCTGCCGCCGCACCGCCGCTGGGTGATTTCTGTTCTCATCCTGAAGCAAAGTTCTTAACCCAAGGTACTATTTCTGGGTTAGTGGAGTCTGTAACCTGAAGCGTCTGTTACCTGAAGCGTCTGTAACCCAAGGTACCACTGTACCACTGTATAAGGGTTCAGGCAGTCCCCAAGGCACCCTATGTTGTTCAGGACTTCATTCGCTCTACGCAGGGCTGCCCTTGAAGCTGTCCCAGAAACTCCAGCGGGTGCAGAATGCTGCAGCGAGGCTCCTCACGGGGTCTCTGCCATGGGGGAATATTCACCCAGTGCTTTTCAAACTGCACTGGTTCCCCGTGGAGTACAGGGTCAGATTTAAGGTGCTGGTTTTGACCTTTAAAGCCCTTCACAGCCTAGGACCCTCGTACCTAGGGGACCGCCTCTCCTGGTATGCC
This sequence comes from Podarcis filfolensis, assembly GCF_964270895.1. NCBI lineage: Eukaryota > Metazoa > Chordata > Lepidosauria > Squamata > Lacertidae > Podarcis > Podarcis filfolensis. Next base: position 10,813,438 of record NC_139611.1, on the reverse strand, counting down.
CCACGGAGAGCCTCAAGGTCCATAAATAGCAACACCCTAGAGGTCCTGGGCCTTAAGGAAGTTAGATTAGCCTCAACCAGAGCCAGGGCCTTTTCAACACTGGCTCCGGTCTGGTGGAACGCTCTGCCACATGAGACCAGGGCCCTGCAGGATCTGATTTCTTTCCGCAGGGCCTGTAAGACAGAGTTGTCCCGCCTGACCTTTGGCTTGGAGCCAATTTGATTCCCTCCCTCTCTTTCTTTTTTCTTTTTCCTTTCTCCTCCTGCGATGAGGCTGCATTCCAATATTTTAATTGTTGTATTTTAATCTTGTTTCTAAGTTGCATTCATTCAGCTTGTTTTTATTATTTCTTGTTAGCCGCCCTGAGCCTAGGGGAGGGCAGGGTACAAATAAAAATTATTATTATTATTATTATTATTATTATTATTATTATTATTATTACAACTAAACACAAGGACCTTGAACCTGGCTCAGCAGTAGATGGGCAGCCAGGGCAGATGTTCTAACAACGGGGCCACATGTTCTCAACTAAAAGCTCCTCTCAGCAATTTGGCCTCAGCATTCTTCACAAGCTGGAGCTTCCGAACCAGGCCCACAAACAGCGCGATGAAGTAACCTAGCTGCAACGTTACCAATGCATGGACTACAGACTACCTGCCACCCTGGGTTCCTTTGGGGACACCAATTTAACAAGCCACATAAATAAACGAGTAGACTGCTCTGCTTCTCTCCTTCTCTGGAAACCTGACGTTTTCTGCCCTCCCCGCTCCCCGCACTGTCTCCTTTCCTGCCGCCTGGGAAAAGCAACTTTCCATCCTGCTCTCTGGTCCAGCCACCCATCAGAACAATGGCAGCTATTTCCAGAACCAAACTGCCCGGCTACTTAAAGGCCGGAGAATCGCCGTATGGTGGCCTTGACTCTCTTCCGGAAATTGTCTTGCGGAAGTTGCTGAACTGGCAAACAGTAGCCACGGGAAATCCCTCGCGAAGACGAGGGTCCCTTAGCACTCCAACGCCCTTCCTGTCTCCCTTCTCCCCCACCCCAGCTCCGGGTAAGCCCAGCCCAGCCCCTGTTCAGTTTCAACGGGTCTACATAGAGTAGGACTAATGCTGGAAATGGTTTATAGCCATAGTTGGAAGAAACAAAAAAAATTTTTTTCCTTCCAGTAGCACCTTAAAGACCAACTAAATTAGTTCTTGGTATGAGCTTTCGTGTGCATGCACACTTCTTCAGATACACACTGCATGCACACGAAAGCTCATACCAAGAACTAATTTAGTTGGTCTTTAAGGTGCTACTGGAAGGAAATTTTTTGTTTTTTTTTTGTTTTGACTATGGCAGACCAACACGGCTACCTATCTATAGTTGGAAGAGTTGAGGGAGCCAGGCTAACCCAACTAATCCAGAATGCGGCAGCAACACTGGTGACTGGGAGCGGCCGCCAAGACCATATACAGTGGTACCTCGGGTTAAGAACTTAATTCATTCTTAATTCTTTACCTGAAGCACCACTTTAGCTAATGGGGCCTCCTGCTGCCGCCGCGCCACCGGGGCACGATTTCTGTTCTCATCCTGAAGCAAAGTTCGTAACCCGAGATACTATTTCTGGGTTAGCGGAGTCTGTAACCTGAAGCATATGTAACCTGAAGCGTATGTAACCCAAGGTACCACTGTAACACCGGTCCTGAAAGACCTTCATTGGCTCCCAGTACGTTTCCGAGCACAATTCAAACTGTCAGTGCTGACCTTTAAAGCCCTAAACGGCCTCAGCCCAGTATACCCGAAGGAGCGTCTCCACCCCCATCGTCCATCCTGGACACTGAGGTCCAGCTCTGAGGGCCTTCTGGGGGTTCCCTCACTACGAGAAATGAAGCTACAGGGAACCAGGCAAAGGGCCTTCTCGGTGGTGGCGCCCGCCCTGTGGAATGCCCTCCCATCAGATGTCAAGGAAACAAACAACTATCTGACTTTTAGAAGACACTTGAAGGCAGCCCTGTTTAGGGAAGTTTTTAATGTTTGAAGTTTTATTCTGTTTTTAATCTGTTGGAAGCCGCCCAGAGTGGCTGCGGAAACCCAGCTGGATGGGCGGGGTATAAATAATAAATGATGATGATGATGATGATGATGATTACATGTTAAGGCTGGAGAAGAGGAGGCAGAGAGATGATATGGTATGACAGCCATCCTAAAATATCTGAAGGGCTATCCCATGGTAAATGGAGCAAACTTTGCTTTCGGCTGCTCCAGATGGCAGGACCAGAACCAGTCAGTGTTAGAAACTCAGCTATATCAGCGAGGGGCCAAAAGGCTCCTTAAACCAGGGTTACAGTTGCCAAAACGGAATGTCCAGTTGCCATTTTGGGGCCAGACAGCTAGCAAGTCCTATTTTCCAATATTAATTTTTGGTTCCTGAAATTCATTCTGATTGTGCAGATAAAAATCTAACAGAATTCGACAGGATGCGTTGCTAATCTGTGAAAAGAGCCCCGATCCAAGCATCTCCAGGCAAGTACCTCCAGATGGTGGAGACGTCAGGCACCATCCTGGCCCCCTGGCACCTTCGCTTGGTCACAAGTGTCCAATAGCCAGGTGCAAAATGTGCCTGATGCCTGGCGAATTTCAAACGCTGATCTGGAGATGGCTGCCAGCGGGGACTGAGTCTGGGGCCTTCTGCATGCCAAGCAGGGGCTCTGCTACTGAGTCACAACCCCCTTAGCCCAAAGAACCTCTCTGTTGCCCTTGCAAGAGAGATGCCCAATCTTGGCTTCTCAAGATGCCCAAGCACTGTTGACTCATTTGCAGGCTTTCAGCATCACCTCTGAGAGCGAGGGATGGAGACAGGCAGGCGGAGCTCTTCCGCTACTTGACTCCGCTCCAGAAAACATCAGGACAACCACTCCAGGTTGCCGGGGGTGACACCACGTGCTTCCTCCTTTGACACTTAACACAGGCCCCACACAGGAAGGCGAGGAAATGACTGGCTCGGGGACTCCATCCATCTTCCTCTTGACCCAGAGTAAACACTGAGCTTTGTTCTGGCGGCGGAATAAAACACGGACAAACAGAGAAGAAGGAAGGGGGAATCACAGAATTGTAGATTGGTCCAGCCCCCTGCGATGAAGGGATCACGGCTAAAGGAGGAAGGGGGATTCTGGAGCCTTGGCAAGGAAGGATGGCTCACCTGCGACAACAGCTGCAAGGATGCTCAGAGATGGAAGGAAGAAACGACCCCGACTAGAGAAGAATGGCAAACCAAGTTGATGGACTATGCCGAAACAGCAACGTTAACTGGGAAGCTCAGAAATCAAGAAGACAAGAACTTTAACAAGGAATGGGGACGTTTATAATTTATTCACGAGACCACTGTAAGCAGGTTAAAACATTAGCAGGATTTTAACCACACTTGTAAAGTAATTGAAAGGATGGATAATTTAGAAGGATTAAAATTTTGGATAAGTATTGAGATGCAGTTGTAAAAAATATCGTTAGGAAGGGATGGGGGAAGTCAGGAGATTCAGAGCAATCTCGATATTCAGATTCGGAACTGTTTTTGGTTGTATGTTTATGCTTTTTAAAATCAAATTAAAAAATTATACAAAAAAAGAAAGAAAGAAGGAAGGAAGGATGGACCATCACAAGGACGTGTGGATCCAGAATTGGCCTCCACAGTCACTTACGGACTCATTGTTAAAAGCAGGTCTCCAGAAGGGGACTCTGGATACAGCCAGGCGTTGCAGGAGGACATCAAAATGCAATTCCCAGAGCCAGAACAGAGCTCGCTGGAAAACAGCTTCCTGGACATTAAGTCTCAGAAACAAAAAAAGATAAGAAGAGTCTCCTAGAAGACAAACATTCTGGGTGGGAACATCGCCAGCACTCCATACGTCAACGCCAGTACCCATACACTTGTGGTAGACCATTTTGTCTACCGGAGTTCCACCATAACCAGCAATTTCTCCATCAATGCTGAGCTGGACAAGCGTACAGTGGTACCTTGGGTTAAGAACTTAATTCGTTCTGGAGGTCCGTTCTTAACCTGAAACTGTTCTTAACCTGAAGCACCACTTTAGCTAATGGGGCCTCCCGCTGCCGCCGTACAGCCGGAGCCCGATTTCTGTTCTCACCCTGAAGCAAAGTTCTTAACCCGAGGTACTTTTTCTGGATTAGCGGAGTCTGTAACCTGAAGCGTCTGTAACCTGAAACATATGTAACCTGAGGAACCACTGTATTGGCAAGGCAGATATGGCCCACCTCTCCAAAAGGGTATGGGAGAATGTGATGCTGACATCCAATACCAAGATGAAGGTCTACCAGGCTTACGCTGTTTTATGGAGGTGAGTCATGGGCAACTTACAACCACAAGATGAGACGATCGTCTTCCGAACTTAAAAATGGAAAGCGTAATGCTGGTGGTCAACAAAAGAGGTTTAAAGACTGTCTCAAGCCAAATCTAAAAAAATCTAGTATAAACACTGACAACTGGGAAACAATGGCCTGCGAGTGTTCCAATTGGAGAACAGCCTTTACCAAAGATGTCATGGGCTTTGAAGACACTAGAACTCAGGACGCAAGGGTGAAAGATGCTAAGAGGAAGGCACGCTTGGCAAGTCCTCACTGTGATCAACTTCCGCCTGGAAATCTATGTCCCCGCTGTGGAAGGACGTGTGGATCCAGAATTGGCCTCCACAGTCACTTACAGACTCATTGTTAAAACCGTATTTATGGAAGACAATCTTACTCGGCTTCGAGGGATTGCCAAAGAAGAAGAAGGAGACAGAACAAAGACATCATGGCTAGCAGCCTTTGATAACTCTTTCCTCCATGATTTGTTCTATTTATTTATTTTGAGCATTTGCACCCTGCTTTTCAGCCAAAAAAGGCTCTCAGAAAGAATGACGTGGAATCAAAAAACAAGACACTCCTGAGTTTGGTCCAGAGGCCCAAGGGCTTTAAAGTCTCCCACCCATCGTGGCCTCCAATATTCTGGTCTTGCCTACGAATCTCCCAAATGCCTTGTCTCTCCACAGAAAGCAAAAAAAAAAATTGGATAAAGAAGGAGAGGAGAATCCAGATGACGCCACTCAGTCACCAAAGGGCCTGCAGATCAAGGCCCTCCTGCACATGTTTTACGCAAAGACATTGCAGCTGTTCTTGCAAATTATGGGATAAGAGGTGGAGGTTTCAAACTGGGCTTTTCTGCTCCCACCCACCCAATCTATATAGGCACCCAGCATTTTTTTACACGGGGCCATACTGCCAGCCAGACGCCACCACCTCAAGCCTTGGGCGGGGAGACGAAAATCAAACCGAGAAAAAGCGCTCCCCCCCCTGCAATTGCCGCCTCAGAAGAGGCTCCTCTCTAATTATCTGCCTCCTGGAGGTCAGATTTCCAACCCCATCGCAGGGCAAACATTATCCTTGGCCTCCAAAATCGACCCTTTCCATTTCCATTTCTGCTTGCAAAAACAGAATCGGGACAAAGGGAACTTTCCGCTGAGGAACTTGTAACATCCTGACACCTCCAGCCCTTTGTGCACGCACAGATTGGCAGCCGCCCATCCTCTGGGAACCCCCGTCCTGCCCCACTACAGAGCCCCCCCCCAATCACAACCCCCCCCCCCTTATCCCCCAGCCAGGAATCAGCTGCTCTCGGAAATACTGTTATCCGTTCGGCCTTTTCCTCTCGACTGTATTTTTCTTTTTTAAGGACTGGACAAAATCACCAGTTCTGCGGGGATTTTTCTTTTAAAAAAATTTCCTTTGTTCGGGAAGCAACCAGCTCTCTACTTCCTCAGGGAGCCTCTCAGGTCTTCTCAGCCTCAAATTTAAGGACATCTGGAAGACTGGGCACAGTCCTCTTTTTTAAAGGATATTGTGGAGTGTTTGGAAAGAGGTGGAAAACAAAACTGCAAATAATGGTTAAGGGCGCTCAGTGGTGTGGGCTTGAAACTGCCATATGCAGAGTCAGACCATGGGGTCCCATCTAGTTCAGTGCTGTCGACACTGGCTGGCAGCAACGTCTCCCTGAGTGTCAGGCGGGCCCCCCCCCTTACGAGATTATACCCCTGGGGGTTGAACCCAGGACATTCAGAGTGCAAAGCAAGGGCTCTGCTCAGATTTATGGCTCTTTCCTTAAAAACAAAGTCAAGATTCTAGACCTCATTGTTCTGATCTAAATAGGTTAACCATCCGCTGATTCATCTAACTCAGTATTGTCCCCACTGACTGCAGGGTATCTGGCAGGGGATCTCTCCCAGCCGCACCTGGAAATGGGGGGTGAACCTGGGACCTTCTGCATGCCAAGCAGCCGCTCTGCCACTGAGCCTACAACTCTAGGCCTTGCGGGTTCTGGACAGAAAGGCCGATTCACACACAGGCTTGCACTCAGTGCTTTGATCCACCAACACTGACTGGCAGCAGCTCTGTGGGGGTTCAGGGAGGGGTCTCTCCCAGCCCTACCAGCAGAAGCCATGGGGGACTGAATCAAGGACCTTTCGCATGCTAAGCACCAATCTGCAGTCCTCACAGTGATAAACATTTTTTTTTTACTTAAGATTTTTATTAAGATTTTCATAACGCTGACGAATTTCAAACCTGCTATACATTTCTCTTCTAATTTGACTTCCCACCTCCCCTTCTGTGCTGTTTTTATGCAAACTGCATCATATCCCACATTTCATCTAATACATATTCCTCCATTTCATATCCGATCGTTTTCTTCCCGTGGCTCAAATTTCAAGCGCTGCCTGTGATTCCATTAGGTTATTTTTCTTCCCCCAAATAGCCCAGAAAGGGCTTCCACTTTTCCATAAATCAGCCCCTGTATCGATCTCTTACTTTCGCCAGTTCATTGCCTAGTGCGTTAATTTTAGGAGCTGTTGCTCAGTGATAAACAGAACTCGGCCGAGCCACAGACATTTAAAACAAAAACGGGACCTGACGGAAGAGAGGAGCCAGCGGTGGCCACGGGTGAAAGCAGAGAAGTCTCCCGAAAATAGCCCACCAAGGCGGCAGCCAGGGTGGCGACGCAGGGGAGCCTGCGGGAACGGCCGCTTTTTGGGGAAAGGGCAAGGAGGAGTCCACTCCCGGGTCGCCTTCTCTTCGTGGAGCCTCAAGTGCCACTTTCCACACGGGCAGGGGCAACCATAGGAGCCCCAGCACCATTCTCCAGGAGGGGCAGATCCTCACCCCTTCCTTTCACCCTCCTAAAAGCATGGGGTCGGAAGGGATTCCCGAGGGTCATCTAGCCCAACCCGCTGCCATGCACAAGTCCCAGCTAGCCATAATAATAATAATAATAATAATAATAATAATAATAATAATAATTTATTATTTATACCCCGCCCATCCGGTTGGGCTTCCACAGCCACTCTGGGCGGCTTCCAAAAAAATATTAAAATACCATAATACATCAAACATTAAAACCTTCCCTGAACAGGGCTGCCTTCAGATGTTTTCTAAAAGTCTGGTAGTTGTTGTTCTCTTTGACATCTGCTGGGAGGGCGTTCCACAGGGCGGGCGCCACTACCGAGAAGGCTCTCTGCGCATGCGCAAAGCGCGATTTAGCACTTCTGCGCATGCACGACCCCCAAAACCCGGAAGTAACCCGTTCCAGTACTTCCGGGTTTCGGCGGTCCGCAATCTGAAAAAACGCAACCTGAAGCATCTGTAACCCGAGGTATGACTGTAAACACAAAGAACAAATCAATGCAGCAGGCTTCTGTGGGACCGTATCCTGCCTGGGGCAGAGCACAGATCCCCTCTGCCATGAACACCGCCCCGGCCACAGGATGCAGCTCTCAGTAGAACAACGGGAGAGTTGCACATGTACACATCTCCAAGCTGCGGGTCTGAAGTTTTGGATGGAGTATAAAAAGTCGCACAGCACCTGTTGGCCGCCACGGCTGGCTGGCTGGGAGGGGTGCTTGGAGGAAGGGGTTGAGAGAGCCCCTGCTGCCGCCGGGCTCCGGTTACCGGAAGCTGCACATTTCTCTGCCTGCTGCCTGTCACCTCCTGCCCTGGAATCTTACGGAGAACATCCTGTCCGCAAAAGCCCAGCAAATCCCTCCGAGGACCAGCGGCTGATAATCTGGGAAGAGTTTTGCAAAACACCAGGCAATGCCAGCGATGGATCTTAGCCCGGCAAAGCAGCTGCGCTGGCCCACAGATTTCAACTCGACTCAGGCTGGAATCGTATTGAGTCTGGAAGGGAGCCTGTGGGTCATCTAGTCTGACCCCCTGCAAAAGCAGGAATCTTTATTTTTATTGGCTTTTCACAATTTTATACATTTCAACTTTAACCATTTCAAACATTAAAATAAGAGGTTCTTTTGAACCTTCGGGCCTCCTTCCTACCCTCCCTGCCTGGGTTCCATGCTTAATATTAAATTTACTGCAGCTTTTACCATTGTCCATCTGTTGTATTGTCCACAGTTACCGTAGTTAATTCCACATTGTTGCTGTTGTTGTTTAGTCGTTTAGTCGTGTCCAGCTCTTCGTGACCCCATGGACCAGAGCACGCCAGGCACTCCTGTCTTCCACTGCCTCCCGCAGTTTGGTCAAACTCATGCTGGTAGCTTCAAGAACACTGTCCGACCATCTCGTCCTCTGTTGTCCCCTTCTCCTTGTGCCCTCCATCCTTCCCAACATCAGGGGCTTTTCCGGGGAGTCTTCTCTTCTCATGAGGTGGCCAAAGTATTGGAGCCTCAGCTTCAGGATCTGTCCTTCCAGTGAGCACTCAGGGCTGATTTCCTTCAGAATGGAGAGGTTTGATCTTCTTGCAGTCCATGGGACTCTCAAGAGTCTCCTCCAGCACCAGAATTCAAAAGCCTCAATTCTTCGGCGATCAGCCTTCTTTATGGTCCAGCTCTCACTTCTATACATCACTACTGGGAAAACCATAGCTTTAACGATACAGACCTTTGTCAGCAAGGTGATGTCTCTGCTTTTTACGATGCTGTCTAGGTTTGTCATTGCTTTGTGTCATTACATCCCTGCCAATGATTTTAACCATTTACAGTGGTCTTTTAAATAAATGTAAAAATTTGCTCCAGCCTTTTAAAAATACTTGATCTTCCCTGGTTTTCCTTCATTGATCAGGAGGAAGAGCAATGCAGAAATCCTTTGCCCAGAGTTAGTGTTCGAACCCACAACCCTGAAATTAGGAGTGATGGCTAGCTCTGACTACTGGCATGCTGGCCGGTAGGGCCCACAACATCTGCAGGGAGGCAGGCATTCCCCGGCGCTCATGCTCCAAACCATCCGGGTTGCCCTTTTCCATCTCAATGATATCATTTTCTTTTGACCAAAAGGCGTTTGCTATTCCAGATGTGGCCACAGAGCAGCTTTACGTAAGGGATGTTATTATCCACTCAAGGCAGAGCAGTCATGGGGGGGCAGTAGGAGCGGGGGGGGGGGAGAGTCCAACAGGCATCTCCAAAACCAGGACAGCGGACAGACAATGCAAGGTTCAATGCACAAGCTTGCGCACAAACACACATGCACTGGGTTTCGACAATGAGGACTAGCGGCATGGCGGGAGGCACGTCACAAAGCCCAGACTCTCCTTGGAAGGAACGGGCTCACAGCCAACTTCCCTTATGTGCAAAGGCAACACCTAGCTGTCCAAAAAGCCAAAAAGCCTCTATGACTCTCCCTCCCTCCCAGACAGTTTTCCCACATTGCATAAGACACATGGATAACACAGGCCAGATGAGACTGGCTGGAGAGTTTTCTGTGTAAGCGGAGAGGCGGTTGTTGCTGCTGGACTTCCTCTGAGGAGCTGCTCAGAAACTCAGGGGCTGTTCGCTCTACCACAAAGAAAGCCTGCAGGCAACACGGCAGACCCTCTTGGGAGTTTCGCAGACTCCCCAGGAGCGATGAGCCACGGGCTGGAACCACATGGCCTAGTGGTTAGACTAGGGCCATGTTTTCCAAACTTGAGTCTCCAGCTGCTTTTGGACTATAATTTCCATCATCCCTGACCATTGGTCTTGCTAGCTAGGGATAATAATAATAATAATAATTTTAAAAAAAATATTTATACCCCGCCCTCCCCAGCCAAGACCGGGCTCAGGACGGCTAACAACCAATAAAAAACAAGTTGATTGAAATGCAACTTAAAAAACAAGATTAAAATACAACATTAAAACATTAAAATGCAGCCTCATCACAGGAGGAGAAAGGAAAAAGAAAGAGGGGGAGGGAATCAAATGATGAGAGTTGCCGTCTGGGAACAGCTGAAGACCCAAGTTTGGGAAACCCTGGGAGAGGCCGGGGTTCAATTCTTGCCCCCCTCAGCCTTGAGGTTCACTAGGTGTCCTTGAATCTACCACTGACCCACAGACTAACCTACCTCACAGAGTGTGAAATTTTACATCAGGGTAGCTCCCTAATGAGGGCCAGATTCATCATGGTTGTGTTTTTTTCTGTCTTTCCTGGACCTTTGCTTTGTCGAAAATGTTCCACAGGGACATTTCTCTCTCCCTGTGGCCCTGGCAACTCTCTCCAGGCCACGCTCCTGACTCTCCACGACACCCACTCCCTAGGTTTGAGCCCCTGGCAACTCTGCCCCCCATTCAAGATACTGTAGAGGCAGGTCCTTTTCGGTGGTGGCTGCTCCCAGGCTTCAGGACTCACTCTCTGGAGGAGCCAGACTGGCTCCCTCCTTGCTGCCCTTCCAACAAGACTGTTCTACTCCAACAGGCTTTTGGGGGCTGACTCTGCTTTTCAGGAAATGACTTTTAAATAGTGTTGTGCTGTTTTTACCATCTGCATTTCAATCTATTTGTTCTTTATATGTATATATTGTTTTTAAAAAATGGAATTGATTTTTATTGGTTTTACAAAAAAAATCTCACATTTGAATTTTAAAACCAAACAAGATTCAGGAGCTCAGGAGCTGCATATTTGCCATTTTGATTTTGGATAGGAGGATGATCTCAGTCCACACACACACACACACACACACACACACACACACACCTGCCCAGAAGGAAGGGGGGGAATTTGCAGGTTTATGAGAAATCGGGCATTTTGCTATAACGTTTTGCAACACCGGGATCAATTATTATGTCCAACTTTATGTTGCTTTCAACCTTCTGCAACACGGTTTCTTAATGCTCTTTAGCTCTGGCTTCTCTTGCTTATTAATAAAACAAAAACTTTTTCTTTTTGTTTTGCAAAAGATTTTCTGTTTTCCACGAGCACCAAAGTCAACCTGCAACTGCAGGTTATTGAAAGTTGAGTCTTTGGCCAAAGCTTCCTATGAAGAAGGGGGTGGGAGTGTAACTTCAGCCTCGCTGCTTCCTCTAGGGCAGGCATGGCTAATGTTACATGTCAACCTTGGAGTAGCAGATCGGACAGAGTGAATGGGGAGGGGGAGACAGCCCGGGGCCTGCCTGGGAGGAACAAACAATACTCACAGAGGGTCCCAGAATGGCTTTGGCAAAACAGGCACGAGCCACAATTTGGGGGTAGAGCCCTGAGTGCAAAAGGTGCCCTGTTCAATCCAGTGCTCTGTCTCTGCCTAAGGTGGTGGTTGTTGTTGTTTAGTCGTTTAGTCACGTCCGACTCTTCGTGACCCCCTGGACCAGAGCACGCCAGGTACTCCTGTCTTCCACTGCCTCCCGCAGTTTGGTCAGACTCATGTTGGTAGCTTCAAGAACACTGTCCAACCATCTCGTCCTCTGTCGTCCCCTTCTCCTTGTGCCCTCCATCTTTCCCAACATCAGGGTCTTTTCCAGGGAGTCTTCGCTTCTCATGAGGTGGCCAAAGTATTGGAGCCTCAGCTTCAGGATCTGTCCTTCCAGTGAGCACTCAGGGCTGATTTCCTTCAGAATGGAGAGGTTTGATCTTCTTGCAGTCCATGGGACTCTCAAGAGTCTCCTCCAGCACCATAATTCAAAAGCATCAATTCTTCGGCGATCAGCCTTCTTTATGGTCCAGCTCTCACTTCCATACACCACTACTGGGAAAACCATCGCTTGAACTATACAGACCTTTGTTGGCAAGGTGATATCTCTGCTTTTTAATATGCTGTCTAGGTTTGTCATTGCTCTGCCTAAAGTAGCTTCCAAATATATCTGCCTTTTGTTGAGAACCGTGAGGACTAAAGAAGAATGGAAGACAAAATTAATGGACTACGCCAAATTAGATAAAATGACAGGAAGGATTCGAAACCTGAGGGACCAGAGATTCACAGAAGATCGGAAGAAATATACAAACTATTTGAAGAGCAACTGTAATCAACAAGTTACGTTAGTAGGACTACAAGAAGTTTTGTAAGGAGAGATATATGGAATATTGCAAAGTAGAAAAAGAATAGAGATGTCAGTTATGAGATTTAAGTGTAATAGTGAAAGTAAGAAATGTATATTAAGTGAACAGATTGGAAAATTTTCAGATGTTATTGACGGAAGTCAAAAAACTGTATAAGATGTTAAAGTGTGTTTAAGTATTGTTGAAAATGATATGATAAAAAACTAATAAAAATTTATATATAAAAAAGAGAACCGTGAGGACTAGAATGTTTCATTGTTGTTAGAACAAAACAGATCAGCAGTAACAGACCCTCTAAGTGTCCCTATTTTCCAGAAACAGTCCTGGATTTAAAGAAGCCATCCCAGTTTCCAAATTGATCCCAGAATGCCCCACTTTTCCTTAGGACACCCCTATTTTCATCGGAGAATAGTTGGGGTGATGTCTCGATTTTCATCAGATAAATGTTGGGGGGGTCTCTATTTTCAAAGAAAAGTTGGAGGGTATGGAGCTATACGACAACTGAGCCAAGGAGATAAATAACTATATAACCTTTAGAACATAAGTAGGCAAACTAAGGCCCAGGGGCTGGATCTGGCCCAATCACTTTCTAAATCTGACCCACAGATGAACCGGGAATCAGTGTGTTTTTACATGAGTAGATGCATCTCTGGGTTATTTGTGGGGCATAGGAATTCATTCATTCCCCCCCCCATAGTCCAGCCCCCCACAAGGTCTGAGGGACAGTGGACTGGCCCCCTGCTGAAAAAGTTTGCTGACCCCTTCCTTAAGAAGATATCTGATGGCAGCCCTCTATATGGAAGTTTTTTTTTCATGTTTAATGTTTTGTTATTATTTTTATATGTTGGAAGCCGCTCAGAGTGGCTGGGGCAACCAATAAAGTTGTTGTTGTTGTTATGGAACAGGACATCCCTATTTTCATCAGAGAAATGTTGGCGGGTATGCAGCGGTAAAGCACTTGCTTGGCATGCAGAAGGTGCCAGGATCAGTCCAGCGCTCTGCCTCTGCCTAAGGTTGCTTCCAAATCGATCAGTCCTTTTTTGAGAACCATGAGGACTAGAATGTTTCTTTGCTGTTAGAGGAACACACAGATCGGCAGTAAAGCACCTGCTTGGCATGCAGAAGGTCCCAGGTTTGATCCTCAGCAGCACCTCCAGGGAAGGATGGGTAAAGAAACTCTGCCTGGAACCCTGGAGAGCTGCTGCTGCTGCCAGCCAGTGTAGGCGAGCTAGAGGGACCAGCACCCTATGTTCTTGGGCCAGAGCCCAGCATCCAGGGAGCAGGGGCTGCAACACCTGACTCAGTCCATGGGCCTGAGGGCTGGGGGTTGTGGTCCAAAAGAGCTGGGGCTGATGGGAGTTGAAGTCCAAAGCATCTTTGTGGGCACCAGGCTGGGGAACGGCCCAGACAGCCCAGGAGATCTGAGCAGAGCAACTGCCAGCTCTCAGAGAAAGGGAGGGGAGGTTATTTATAGTGAGTCCCACCCCCCCTTGCTTCCTGCACACCAAGGCTGACCCACGTCAGCGGGGCCTTCAGAGCTTTTCCTTTTCCTGTCCTGAATGGCCCCCAAATCCCTCTGCCGACCCAGGTTCAAGAGGGGTGAGGCAGAGAGATGCCCTCAGCCCAGAATCGGGGCCACACGCTTGGCTCCGCGGCTGCCAAGAGGCGATTGTGTCTCTGTTTGCGATCAGGCCCATCCATGCCAACCCAGCCATGTCCTCCTCCTCTCCCTTGGGCAAAGGGCCAGCCCAGCCCAGAGCGTGCATAACTCGGCACCCAGATGCCAACGTGCGGGCATCGTGCCCACTGACCCCAGTCAAAACAAGCCCTAATCTGCCTTGTTTGCTCAGAACGGGAAAAGGGAGAGATGAGCACAGCGGCGGGGGTGGGGGGCGGACAGATGGACGGAGGGGCAGGTGGGAAGAGGCACCCAGGCTGGGCCACAGGTTGGCAGAAGGGCAACCAGAACGTTCACGGGGAAGGAATTGAGAACAAACCTCCCGATAGCAGGACGTTGTCCTACAAGTCTATGGGGATTTCGAATAATGCTGCGGACTGTGTTGGTCGCCTCCCCTCTCAAAGGGTGCTGCAGAGTTGGAGGAAGTTCAGAAAAGGGCAGCCCAAGTGATCAGGGGTGGGGAATCATAGAATTGTAGAATGGGACCCCTAAGGGTCATCCAGTCCAGCCCCCTGCAATGGAGGAATCTCAGCAAAAGCGGTGACTCCCCTGTGAGAAACGGTTTCGGCGTTTGGGACTTTTAAGTTCAGAGAAAAGGCAGTGAAGGCAAAGAAAGTTCAGAGAAAAGGCAAAGAAGGCAAAGAAAGTTCAGAGAAATGGCAGGGAAGACAAAGAAAGTTCAGAGAAATGGCAGGGAAGGCAAAGAAAATTCAGAGAAAAGGCAAGGAAGGCAAAGAAAGTTCAGAGAAAAGGCAAGGCGACGAAGTAGTTTATAAAATTATGTATGGCATTGAGAAAGTGGATAGAGAAAAGTTATAATTCTTAACACTAGAACTGGCGGACATCCAACGAAGCTGAATGTTTGAAGATTCGGAACAGATAAAAGGAAGGACTTCTTCAGGCGGTGCAGTTAAACTGTGGAACTCCCTGCCACAGGAGGCAGCGATGGCCACCAACAGGGATGGCTTTAAGAGAGGATTAGACGAATTCCCAGTTAGGACTATCAATGGCTACTAGCTATGGTGACTCTGCTCTGTTTGCCTCTGCAATTGGAGGCTTCTGAATATCGCTTGCTGGAGACCACAAAGAAAAGGGCTCTTGTGTTCAAATTCTGCTTGCAAATTTTCCACATGTGGTCGGTCTGATCCAGCAGGCTCTTCTTATGTTCACAAAGCTTAGGGCAGGGAAGCAGGGTGGTCCCAGGATGAAAAGCACCCTAGCTCACAGAATTGGAAGGGACCCCAAGAGTCATCTAGTCCAACCCCCTACAATGCAGGAATCTCGACTAAAGCATCCATGGCAGATGGCCATCCAGACTCTGCTTAAAACCCTCCAGCGAAAGAGAGTGCAAAACCTTACCAGTGCCAGCATAAAGACCTAAGGAGAGCTCAGGCGCTGGATCAGGCCAAACCGGGCCTGTCCAGCCCAGCATCCTCTTCCCACAGTGGCCAACCAGGTGCCCTAGCTTGCAAACAGGACCTGAGTATCTGGCATTTGGAGGTAGACTGCAACAGGACAGGGAGGTTTTATCCAACCATCCAAGCACCCAAGCATTTGGCATACAGTGGTAAAGGTAAAGGTAAAGGGACCCCTGACCATTAGGTCCAGTCACGGCCGACTCTGAGGTTGCGGCGCCCATCTCGCTTTATTGGCCGAGGGAGCCGGCGTACAGCTTCTGGGTCATGTGGCCAGCAGGACTAAGCCGCTTCTGGCGAACCAGAGCAGCGCATGGAAACGCAGTTTACTTTCCTGCCACCTATTTATCTACTTGCACTTTGACGTGCTTTCAAACTGCTAGGTTGGCAGGAGCAGGGACTGAGCAATGGGAGCTCACCCCGTTGCGGGGATTCGAACCGCCGACCTTCTGATCGGCAAGTCCCAGGCTCTGTGGTTTAACCCACAGTGCCACCCGCATCCCAGGTATAGTGTACATGCAGAGCAACCAGCATTTGGAGGTAGACTGCCTCTGGACACAGAAGCTCCACCTTTTCGCGAAGCTCATATTTACTGCCAGTGGACCTGTCTAAGAACCTCGGTCCTAAGATCCCTACTGTTGCATGAGGCCAAAGGGGGACCATCGAGTCTGACATCCCGTTCTCCCATTTGGAAATCCCCCCAAGCTCAGCCTCTGTCCGAAGGAGCGTCTCCACCCCCATTGTTCTACCTGGACACTGAGGTCCAGTGCCGAGGGCCTGCTGGTGGTTCCCTCACTGCAAGAAGCCAAGTTACAGGGAACCAGGCAGAGGGCCTTCTCGGTAGTGGCACCCGCCCTGTGGAACGCCCTCCCACCAGATGTCAAAGAGAACAACAACTACCAGACTTTTAGAAGACATCTGAAGGCAGCCCTGTTTAGCGAAGCTTTTAATGTTTGATGCATTATTGTATTTCAATATTTTGTTGGAAGCCACCCAGAGTGGCTGGGGAAGCCCAGCCAGATGGGCGGGGTGTATAATAAATTATTATTAGTATTATTATTATTATTATTATTATTATTATTATTATTATTATTAAAGCAGAACATCACCTTGCCAACAAAGGTCCGTATAGTTAAAGCTATGGTTTTCCCAGTAGTGATGTGTGGAAGTGAGAGCTGGGAATTGATGCTTTTGAATCATGGTGTTGGAGGAGACTCTTGAGAGGAGACTCTTGGAGGAGACTCTTGAGAGTCCTATGGACTGCAAGAAGATCAAACCTCTCCATTCTGAAGGAAATCAGCCCTGAGTGCTCACTGGAAGGACAGATCCTGAAGCTGAGGCTCCAATACTTTGGCCACCTCATGAGAAGAGAAGACTCCCTGGAAAAGACCCTGATGTTGGGAAAGATGGAGGGCACAAGGAGAAGGGGATGACAGAGGACGAGATGGTTGGACAGTGTCCTCAAAGCTACCAGCATGAGTTTGACCAAACTCCAGGAGGCCGTGGAAGACAGGAGTGCCTGGCGTGCTCTGGTCCATGGGGTCACGAAGAGTGGGACACAACTAAACGACTAAACAACAACAAAGCAGAACCCAAGCGCAACAGCAATTCACCCCTCACATGTGTGATTCGCCTTGAGCACATGAACTCGTGCAGGGGGGCAGCTGGCTCCTCTGGGGCATCAGGGGCAGGTGTGTCCAAGGCAAACCACCGGGGTCTGCACTCTGCACAAACGCAGGAACATCAGGTCAGCATGCAAAGGCAGCTCGTCCCAGGAGGCGGTGCGTACTCTGCACATGCTCAGAGGCTCGCTGACTTCCCTCAGGCTGCCGCCAGCCTTCACCTCCTTTCCCCTCACCCCCTCAGCCCGTCTTTGAATAGCTTTTAAAGACCCATGGCTATTCCCTGCTTGGGCTTTGGACCAGCAACGGGCACATTCCTCTCCCAAGCAACAGAGCCTAATTTATCCATCACGGCCGGCTCAAAAATAGCAGCTGCTGCAGGGAGAGGATTGGGGGTGGAGGGGATGGGGGGGGGAGAGACACAAAGGCCCACAAGCATGACCGTCAACATCAAGAGATGTTGCCTGCGCCACAAGGGTTCGGGTGAGAGATCCTACACGCTGCCAGGATACCCTCAAGACTCTTGGTGGCGATTGAAGGATTCTTCCAGCAAGTCATGGCAGGGTGGGGCCCCGGGAACGGAGGGAGGGAGGGAGGGAGAAAGAGAGATTGCCTGAGCAGAGAAGGCTCAGGGGCACCTCCTGGACTAGGTGAGCTTGATCCAGCTTGCTTACGGAACTCCCTCCCACTGGAGGCAGCGATGCCCACCAAGCTGGCTTTAAAAGAGGACTGTTGTTGTTGTTGTTGTTTAGTCGTTTAGTCGTGTCAGACTCTTTGTGACCCCCATGGACCAGAGCACGCCAGGCACTCCAGAATGGATCGGTTTGATCTTCTTGCAGTCCATGGGACTCTCAAGAGTCTCCTCCAGCACCATAATTCAAAAGCATCAATTCTTCGGCGATCAGCCTTCTTGATGGTCCAGCTCTCACTTCCATACATCACTACAGTGGTGCCTTGCAAGACGAAATTAATTCGTTCCGCAAGTTTTTTCTTCTTGCGAGTTTTTCGTCTTGCGAAGCACGGTTTCCCATAGGAATGCATTGAAAATCAATTAATGCGTTCCTATGGAGACCGCTTGCCAGGCTGGCGGTGCGGAGAAGGGCTTTTCTCCCCACCGCAAGCCTTCAGAACAGGTACGGGAACAGAGGGGAAGGCGCGCAGCGCTTCTCCTCTGTTCCCGGGGCTTGCGGTGGGAGGAGGGTTTTTCCTCCCCACCGCCAACATTCAGAACAGCATTCTGCATGTTGGCGGTGGGAAGGAAAACCCTCCTCCCACCGCAAGTCTTCAGGACAGCCATCCGAAGGCTGGCGCGGGGAGAAGGTCTCTCTGCCCCACCACCAGCCTTTGGAGGTGCCTTCCGAAGGCTGGCGGCGGGAGGAGGTCTCTCCGCCCCACCGCCAGCCTTCGGAGGAGGTCCGAGGACAGTGGGGAAGACGTGCTGCACTTCCCCGCTGTCCTGGAGATTTCCCTATGGGCTTTCGTCTTGCGAAGGAAGCCCATAGGGAAATTCGATTTGCGAAGCGCCTCCAAAACGGAAAACCCTTTCGTCTAGCGGGTTTTTCGTCTTGTGAGGCGTTCGTCTTGCGGGGCACCACTGTACTGGGAAAATCATAGCTTTAACTGTACGGACCTTTGTCGGCAAGGTGATGTCTCTGCTTTTTAAGATGCTGTCTAGGATTAGGCAGTATCAACACTGGCCATGCTCTGCCTCGACGGTCGGAGGCAGAGATGCTTACGAATCCCAGTTTCTGGAAACCGCAGGAAGGGAGACCGGATGCTGCGCTCAGGTCCTGCTCCGAGGGCTTCCCATTGAATGGGCATCTGGTCAGGCAGTGTGAGAACGGGATGCCCGACGAGGTAGGTCACTGGGGTGACCCAGCAGCAATCTTCTGATGTCATGGGGACAAATTGCCCTGATACCTCCAAGGCCGTGGATGCTGGCTAGCCAGCCCTGCCAGGCCAGCCAGCTGCCTGCATGCCAGCAGACGGTAGACCCGCCTCTCATTCCTCTGGCCCTCCCCAGCCTGATCTGCTCTCTGCCACCTCCCTCCCGCCAGAGCCTGGGAGCCTTTGATGGGCGCTGCTGCCTGCAGCCCCCACCTGGCTTATCAGACATTCCTGCTGGTGCCCTTTGCCCTCATCCGCAGAGGTGGGGGGTGGGGGGAAGGAAAGGGCGGTGCGGTTTAACCCCTTCAAGGGGTGGCACACACCCAGGAAAGGCAGAGAAGCCATACACACACACACACACACACACACACACACACACACACACAGCCTCCCTGAAGAATGCACTAAGAAGGCCATACCAGACCTGCCTCAAAACTGTGTGAGCCCACCCCATTCCCTTCGCAAGCCGCACCCTCGGAAGAGCCTGGCCGCTGGATCATGGGAATGCTGGGCCCAGCTAGCCTGGAATCCCAACCCGAGGCCCCTGGGAAAACTGCAAGGAGGACCTGAGCACAAGAGACCTCTCCTCTCCTGTACTTTGCCAGCAATTGATATTCAGGAACGTCTCCACCCCCATCGTTCAGCCCGGACACTGAGGTCCACTTATGAGGGTCTTCTGGCGGTTCCCTCCCTGAGAGAAGCAAGGTTACAGGGAACCAGGCAGAGGGCCTTCTCGGTGGTGGGCCCGCCCTTGCGGAACGCCCTCCCATCAGATGTCAAGGAAATAAACAACTACAGTGGTACCTTGGGTTACAGACACTTCAAGTTACAGATGCTTCAGGTTATAGACTCTGCTAACCCAGAAATAGTACCTTGGGTTAAGAACTTTGCTTCAGGATGAGAACAGAAATCGTGCTCCGGCGGCGCAGTGGCAGCGGGAGGCCCCATTAGCTAAAGTGGTACCTCGGGTTAAGAACAGTTTCAGGCTAAGAACGGACCTCCAGAACAAATTAAGTTCTTAAGCCGAGGTACCACTGTATCTGACTTTTAGAAGACATCTGAAGGCAGCCCTATTTAGGGAAATTTTTAATGTTTGATTCTGTTTTTAATATTCTGTTGGGAGCCGCCCAGAGTGGCTGGGGAAACCCAGCCACATGGGCGGGGTATAAACATATTATTATTATTATTATTATTATTATTATTATTAGTGGCAGAGGCAGGTCATAGGCATCCTGGCTAGTAGTCCTGGAGAGCCTTCCTCCTCCGTGACTTTGCCCAAATCTCTTTTAAAGCCATCCAAGTTGGTGCCTGTCACTGCCTCTTGTGGGAGGGAGTTCCATAGTCCATCTATATGCTGCGTGAAGAGGGCATTTCTTTGTCCTGAATCTCCCAACATTCAGCTTTGTGGGGCAGCCCAGAGTTATTGTGTGTTACGAGAGGGAGAAGACCTTTTTCCTCGCCCGCTTTCTCCATCATTTTCTGCGCCTCCATCCTGCTCTCTCGACTAAAAAACCACACGTTTTAACAGTAATCTAGCAAGCAAGAACCTCCTTCTCCAGGGGATCCTTTGGGGATTCCTGCAGGGAAACTCAGGTGGATCAGCTTCACCTAGGGAAGGGGAGAGATGTTGGCTTAGAGCTGGAAATAGGGGAGGGGGCCAAAAGAAGTGGGGGAATAGCCAGGACAGATAGTCTATTAAATTTAATTGTGTACAATACAACCTCAATATTCCACCCCCCTTTGTATTTCCACACGTAAAGAAAATGGGTTGAGATCTCTCTTTTTTAAAAAAAGAAAAGTAAGAAAGCTAAACAATCAGACAAGTGCTTAAATATCATAGATGGGCAGTAAGGTAAAGGTAAAGGTAAAGGGACCCCTGACCATTAGGTCCAGTCGTGACCGACTCTGGGGTTGTGGCGCTCAACTCGCTTTACTGGCTGAGGGAGCCGGCGTACAGCTTCCAGGCCATGTGGCCAGCATGACTAAGCCGCTTCTGGTGAACCAGAGCAGCGCACAGAAACGCCGTTTACCTTCCCGCTGGAGCGGTACCTATTTATCTACTTGCACTTTGACTGCTAGGATGGCAGGAGCAGGGACCGAGCAACGGGAGCTCACCCTGTTGCGGGGATTCGAACCGCCAACCTTTTCAAACCGCCGACCTTTTCAAGCCCTAGGCTCAGTGGTTTAACCCACAGCACCACCCGCGCAGACCTCCCCAAGTGACCTGGTGACAGATCAGGCTTTATTCCATGAAGGCTGGCACCAAATGAATGTCTGAAAGCAAGGAGACAAGTGCTTTCTAACAAAGGAGGATGCCTTTGGCTAGCACGATAAAAGTTTGTCACTCCTAACAAAGGAGAGGGCTGGTTTCTTTTAAAAATCAAGAATCCTTACGGTCCACAATGTGCTTTAAATCTGCCACAAGAGAGTGCAAAGCCAGGATCCCTCGAGAATTAAGACATAAGGGGTCAGCGATCCTAAACTGGCCCTCTTGCTCAAGAATGCAAGGCCTGACTGGTCCAGTGACAGAGGGACTGAAGCAGGAACCCTGACCGCTAAGGGAAGGATGGGGTGCAGTTGATGACCAGAATCTACCTGTCCCTCCATTAAAAGAAGGCAGAGATGTGATGGTGGTAGCTAGTGGGCACTGAAGGCAAGGGATGGTCTAGTTCAGGGATGGGAAGTTTGCGGGCATCCAGGTGTTGCTAGATTCTAACTCCCAGCAGCCAGCACAGCCAGTGGGTGGGGACAATGCGAGTTCATAGTATAAGGGAATCCGAAGGGCTCAGATCTCCCCGAGCCCTGAACTAAGAGGTCCGCCAGAAGTTGGACAATGGCCCACTTGCCAGAGGAATCTGAAAACACTACTGTTTATCCAGGCATGCAGCGGTTGAAGAACCCCTCTCCTGGCAACCACGAGATCATTGGATGGAAGGGTGCTTCTTAAAAACTTAATTGCTTTCGGGATTTAAAAAACTGTTAACTGCTTTTGGAAGTTTCAGTTGTGATGGTTTCTTGAATGCTATACAGTGGTACCTCAGGTTAAGAACTTAATTTGTTCTGGAGGTTGTATATGATGAGAACAGCCATCTGGCTATTCTCATCATATACAAATGACATGAGAAAGCTTGGCACGCTTATTTGTAAACATTATTCTTGTTTCTAAAAGCCAATAAAAAAGAAGAAAGAATAAGAATACAGTGGTACCTCGGGTTAAGAACTTAATTCGTTCTGGAGGTCCGTTCTTAACCTGAAACTATTCTTAACCTGAAGCACCACTTTAGCTAATGGGGCCTCCTGCTGCTGCCGCAACGCCGGAGCACGATTTCTGTTCTTATCCTGAAGCAAAGTTCTTAACCCGAGGTACTATTTCTGGGTTAGCGGAGTCTGTAACCTGAAGCGTCTGTAACCCGAGGAACCACTGTAATCTGTATGATTTGTGTGCCACCTTGGGCTCCTAGGGAAGGAAGGGCTATGAGTTCAACCAATAATAATAATTTATTATTTATACCCCACCCATCTGGCTGAGTTTCCCCAGCCACTCTGGGCGGCTTCCAATTGAGTGTTAAAAACAATACAGCATTAAATATTAAAAACTTCCCTAAACAGGGCTGCCTTCAGATGTCTTTTAAAGATAGGATAGCTGCTTATTTCCTTGACATCTAATGGGAGGGCATTCCACAGGGCGGGTGCCACTACTGAGAAGGCCCTCTGTCTGGTTCCCTGTAACCTTACTTCTCGCAATGAGGGAACCGCCAGAAGGCCCTCGGCGCTGGATCTCAGTGTCCGGGCTGAACGATGGGGGTGGAGACGCTCCTTCAGGTATACTGGACCGAGGCCGTTTAGGGCTTTAAAGGTCAGCACCAACACTTTGAATTCTGCTTGGAAACGTACTGGAAGCAATGCAGATCTCTCAGGACCGGTGTTATGTGGTCCCGGCGGCCACTCCCAGTCACCAGTCTAGCTAACATTGGGTGATTTTACAAGCCGCTTTTCCTCAAGGCACAACTTTCACAACTTCAAATGCCTGAGGGAGGATTCAAATATGTACATACAACCTCCATAATAAACCAGCCACAAGCCATCTCATTCGGATCTCTCTGAGACACGGAACGGCGTCAGGTCAGGACACAGGGACTAGCAGTTTGGAAACAGGGCAGCCGGCTGCCAAGGGACCCGCGCCAAGTCAGAGCAAAGCAGGATGGCACAGCTCAGGCTACATTGCACCAAGGTGGGACACATGCAAGTCTCATCTAAAGCAAGGGAAGGGGCAGTTTCCAAATTCACTTTGAACTGCAGGGCTCGCTCCCTGAATACAGTATATAATCCAACACACCAAAACATGTGCAGAGTGCATTCCATTCACCACTGACCAGCACAGCTGAACTGGCTTCCAGAGAGGCTCATGCCCCATCACTGAAGCCTCACCAGCACACAGGGACTCAATTTTCTGCAAAACGATTTTGTAAAAGCATTGTCTACATTTTATAAAATAAATAAAATCAGCAACCGGGAAAGGCAGTGTCATAGAATGAGAAAAGAGTGTCTGTTCACACTGGCCAGTGTGCTTTATTAAGAATGGCCACAGCTTGGTCATAGAGCACCTGCTGGGCATGCAGAAGGCCCCGGGCTTTTTCGGCTGTGGCCCCGATCCGGTGGAACGCTCTGTCACAAGAGACCAGGGCCCTGCGGGACTTGACATCTTTCCGCAGGGCCTGTAAGACAGAGCTGTTCCACCAGGCCTTTGGCCAAGCCACAGTCTGACCCCCTCCTTTGGGAATCTTCACAGAACTCTAGCCCAATGGTTGCCATTAATTTGATTTTGAACTGATTTTAAAATGAATTGATTTTAGAATGTTGTGTTACTTTTATTGTTGTTAGCCGCTCTGAGCCCGGCTTCGGCTGGCGAGGGCAGGATATAAATAATAACAATAATAATAAATCCCCAGTGATCTCTCTGGGCAAAGCTGGGAGGGACTCTCTGCCTGAAATGTTGTGGCGCTGCTGCCAGTCAGAGTAGGAGATACTGAGATTGATGGACCAAAGGTCTGACTCAGTATAAAGAGGTTTCCCGTGTTCTCTGGAGAACAGCTTTTTCCCAGCCCTGGGAGCATTTCTTCCATGACTACCTTTAACCCACCCCAAACTCCCCCACCCAGCCAAAAAATAAGTGTACTAACAATCTAGCTCCCCCATTCATTGGGGAGTCACCCCTCTGGCACAAAAATACATCAAGTCTGAAATCTGTATGCTACCCTCACATTCTACCCAGTGTTAGAAACTCACGATATATAAGCTAGGTGTCAAATGGCTTCCTAAACCAGTGTTACAGTTGCCAAAACGAATTGCCTAGTTTGCCATTTTGGGTGGCCAGTCGTAGTTTCCAGTACATTTTGGTACCTGAATTTCATTCTGATCATAGCTGTCAAGCGTCCCTTATTTGGCGGGACAGTCCCTTAGCCCAGCTCCATGTCCTGCTGCTGTCCCTTACTGATGATGTCCCTTAAATAAGCTACTGAAGGTAATGGGGCCCTTTCTATGTCCATCTGTCCTTTGTCAACAACAAATTGTTGCTGTTTTAGTTGTTGTTGAATATATGCTATATGGTAATTTATGGACCTAATAGGTATCTAAAGCCATTTGCACGCAACAAAATATGTATTTTATCAAAGTAATTGTTGATCCCTTATTTTGGCTGCTGATCCCTTATTTTCGAGGCTGCTGGTCCCTTATTTTCAAATCTGTAAGTTGACAGCTATGGTTCTGATTGTGCAAAAGAAAAAAAAATCACAAATAGAATTCTACAGGGTGTGTTGCTAGCATGTGAAAAAGCAGGCAAGATTCAAGGATCCCCAGGCACACAGCTCCAGATGTCAGGCAGGATCCTGGAGTCCTGGCATCTTCACTTGGTCGCAAGTGGCCGACAGCCGGGTGCAAAATGCGCCTAGCTGATTTCGATCCCTGGCTCTAATCAGAGATAAGGACATAAGAAGAGGCCCGCAGGATCAGGCCAATAGCCCACCTAGTCCAGCCTTCTGTTCTCACAGCAGACAACCAAATATCTATGGGAAACCAGCAAGCAAGATTCAAGAACAAGAGTTGTTCCTGGCGTTTATGGGGTAGAAGGCACTTTGCGCATGCCTCCGAAGCAGCCACCTCTGCAGCCAGAAACCGCACCATCACCGCCTTCGCAAATTCTGGGTTCCCCCAGCACTTCTGAGAGATTGCCTACCGGTGAGACAAGGCCCAAATAAAGTCCAGAGGGGGTGAGGGGTGGGGGGAAGAGGGTGTTCCCAGCTTCGCCAACCCAGGCGCAAAAAATGGGTTATATTTAGAGCCTTGTTTACAGTTCCGCCATGCCTCGTATTTCATTTCCCCACTTCACACAGAAGCGCAAACAGGATCCCACCCTGGGATAAGGGATTCCTATCTCCCCCGCCCCATCCCACATGCAAATTCCACAATCAAACCAGCCAGCTTCCCCACCAAAAGCAAGCCAGGGCATGTGTGTGTGTTGGGTGGGGTGCAGGAAGAGGTCAGGCTGGTGGGGTTGGGGGAAGGAGGAGGAAACTGCCCCCCAAGGAAAGGACATGTGTCCCCCAACCTGCTGTTTCTCTCCAGAGTCCCCAGCCCAAATGGGAACCCCTAAAAACTGGGGGTGGGAGAAGAGGAGACAGAAGGCAGGCCTTTGGGGAACAGACGTAGCTCAGGGGTAGGACAACTGCTTGGCATGCAGAAGGCCCTGGGTTCAATCCCTGGCAACACGTCCATGTAGTGCTGGGAAGAGAAACCCCACGAACAGTCAGTGCAGACAATACTGAGTGGGATGGGCCAATGGTCTGACTCCGAATAAGGCAGCTTTTATTTAAATCAGCCCTTTTGCAGAACCATGAGGACTAGAATCTCAAATTTTCACAGTGGACTGGAATCCCGCTGCAACCCTGGAGAGTGTGGGCAATACTGACGGATGAAAAGTCTGGCTCAGCATAAGGCAGCTTTGTCCGTTCCTGTGTTTGAGAAAAGGGCTGCAGCTCAACATGAGAGCACCTGCTTGGCATGCAGAAGGTCCCAAATTCAATCTCCGGCAGCATCTCTCCACTGGCCCCTTGTCTGAAACCCTGGAGAGCTGCTGCCAGCCAGTGATGGAAAACTTTGGCTCACTATAGGGCAGCTTCCTGAGCCTCTTGTTAGAGCCAACCATGAGATCTAGCAACTTGGTTTCATTTTACAGCAGCAGAGGACCTGCTTCACATGTGCAAGGTCCCCGGTGTCTCCAGGCAGGGCTGCCCTAAACCAAGGAGAGCTGCTGCCAACCAGTGCAGGCACTACTGAACCAGGTGAAGCGGCTGTCTTGTCTTCCTCCTTCCATCGCTCCTGAGCAACCAACAGGGGGCTTTCCGAATCCCACAGCCCTGCCCGCCAAGCTGCCCCCATTTCCCTTGACTTGGCCCAAACCCCATAGCACATTCTCCCCCACCCCAACCCCTGTCCCCAGCTGGCCCCCCTCCTTTGCACACCAGCAGGCTGTGTGCATAGCGCATAGTGGCGCGGCAGCACCTTCTGCCAAGGGTGTGGCCATACCACGGGGAGGCCTCAAGGAATGTGCCCTCCAGGAAAAGGGCCCAGCCAGGGCGAGGAGTGGCTGGTGGTGGACCTCCCCCCTTCTTTCTTCCCATAACCCTCGGAGAGCCATGCACAAAGCAGGCCATTGTTAGCGGCGCATAGTGTGGAGGGCTGGCTGTGTGGGTGGAAAGGCAGGCTGGCTAGCATGGGGAGAGCAGGCTGGCCTGCCAGTCACCCCCCTCCCCTGATGGCGAAGGTAGCAGGTCAAGAGGGTAGGTCATAATAATAATAATAATAATAATAATAATAATTTTATTATTTATACACCGCACATCTGGCTAGGTTTCCCCAGCCACTCTGGGCAGCTCCCAACATAACACTTAAAAACAGAATAAAACTTCAAACATTAAAAACTTCCTAATCAGGGCTGCCCTCAGATGTCTTATAAATGTCAAGTAGTTGTTTATTTCCTTGACATCTGACGGGAGGGCGTTCCACAGGGTGGGGGCCACCACCGAGAAGGCCCTCTGCCTGGTTCCCTGTAACCTCGCTTCTCTCAGGGAGGGAACCACCAGAGGGCCCTCAGCGCTGGACCTGAGTGTCCGGGCTGAACAATGGGGGTGGAGATGCTCCTTCAGGTGTACTGGGCCGACGCATTTAAAGGTCAGCACCAACACTTTGAATTGTGCTCGGAAATGTACTGGGCTTTTGCTGGGAGGCTGAAGTAAGGGGGAACTGAGGCTGCTGGGACAGCGCAGCCTGGCTGCCAAGGGGCGGGTGGTTAACATGGGAGGCAAAAGCTCATGGCTTCGGAATGGAGCATCTTCTAAAAGCAGCATCAGTGCGGAATCTGGCACAGCGAGGGGAGAGGGCAGAGTCAGGAGAGGGGTGTGTGGTTGGCTGGGAAAGCCAAATTAATATTTTGGTGCCTGACGTGGAAACCCCAAATGAGGAAGGGAGGCAAGCTCAGTGTCGGACCATCTCCCTGGCCTGCACGTTTCATCCATCTCCTGGCAGGGCTATTCCCCCTGCCTGAAACCCTGGGGAGAGCCACTGCTGCAGCTGCCGGTCAGTGTCTAAACAGATCAATGCTGCCGGTCAGTGTCTAAATGCCACCATAAGCACCACAAGGCTCCAGGTTCAATCCCCACACAGCATCCTCCAGGTAGGGCTGGTAATGCCCCACATTTGAAACCCGGACAGAGCCGTTTCTGCCAGTCTGTGCAGACAACACAGGCGTTGGATCAAGGCCTTGACTCAGTAATAGAAAGCAAATCTTCCCACAACCACGCGCTGAATTCAGGAGCCGTCTGTTGCCGCTGAAGGACTCCCCCTCCAATCAGACACCTGCCTAGGGGGCGCCAATGCCGGACCCCTCAAACCCCTGCCCCAGCTCAAAAGCCCACAGACCACGTAGCGGGCTGCCACCTTTCGTCTCTCCGCTCGCCAGGAAGCAAAACCCAGTCGCCCACGGCGCGCAGAAACTGGATCCCAGCGATCTCGCCATTTTGCTGGACGTGGCTCCCTTAAAGGAATGTGGTTTGGGGAGGAGGTACCAGTGGTGTGGAAACACTCAGAACCCCACAACTTCAGGACAAATCCCCCCTAACGGGGCACCACAGGTGGGCAGGTCTTCCCCACCTCTCCAAATTTCACCCTCTCTCTCCATCCGGGCGCAATTTTCGCCCCTCGCAGAGCGCGGCCAAGTTTCTGCAGCTCCGAACACTTTTCCATTTTATTTTAAGACTGCTATTTTTACGGGTCTCCCTGTCTCTCTCTCTGGAGCCCGTCAGCATTTAAATTTAGAGTCGGGCCAGGAGAAGAGGAGGATGGAGAGCGCCCCGGGTACGACGGCATTTTCTCCACCTGGCAGCCGCCGCCGTGCGCCCTCCAGCCGGGCATGGTCCAAACTCCACCGGGGACGTGGCGGAGCCCGGTGGCCGGCCGAGCCGGGCCTGGGCCAGCCCGCCGACGCCAGCCGCGCCATGAATAGCCTCCCCAGCCCCACGTTTAAAATTAGACGCCCGGGAGGCGAGCAGGCAGGCGGGCACCCCACCCAGGGCCGGCCGGGGAGGGGCAGGAGCCACCCAGGCGCAAGGAAGGGAGCAGGAAGAAAGGAGAAGGCATCTCCGGACGGCCCCCGCTCCCGCTCCAACCTCCGATCTCCCCGACGCCCAGCACCGATCCGCTTTGGCCAAGCGCCCCACCACCACCATCCAGCGCCACTTACGCCCAGGAGCGCGGCGGCCAGGAGCAGCGCCCAGCAGAAGCAGCCGCCGGAGGGGCGCGCCGTCGAAGGGGAGCCCAGCGACCTCTTCCCGGCTCCCATTTGCAGCGCGCGGAGCAGCGAGAGATTCGGGTCGTTCTCCTCCTCCTCCTCCTCCTGCTGCGCCCGGGAGCGCGCACCGAGCCTTCCTTCTCCTCCTTCCTCGCTTCTTCGACGGCGCGGTCGCTGCTGCTGCAGCTGGGGGGTGATGTCGCCAAAGATGCCCCGTCCGCGCATCGGCCTCCTCTCGCGCGCTCTCCTCCTGCAAGAGCGCTCGCCGGGCGAAAGGGCGAGCCCGCGGCGGTCCCAGCAAAACTTTTTCTTTCCCCCCCCACCCCGACCCCTCCTTCCCGGCCGCCTCTCCTCCTCCTCCTCCCCTCCCTTGCCAAGCAGCACCGCCCCAAATCTCTGGCTCCACCAGCCTCCCGGCAAAGCTGGCCTGGAGTTTCCCGGGACGGGACGGGGATGAGATGGGGAGGGGAAGGGGGCGTTTCCCCTCGCCCCCAAAGACCTTGCCTGGGGAGTAAAGCCCTCTTTCCCCCACCCATTGGGAAGGGGCAGGCCTCCATCCACTATTCCCGATGCCTACTAGCTCGGCTCTGCCTCTAAGGTGGTGATAGTTCAAAATACCACTGTGTCCACTGTCAGAACAGGAGGCTGGACTGGATTCGGCCTTCTTTGGGACTGAACCCTGGACCTTCTGCATGCAAAGCAGATGCCCACTCACGGCTGAGCTGTGGTCTTTTTAAAATTTAAAACAAATCAAGTTCCTAGTCCTCATAGTTACGAAGAAAGGGCTCGTTTAAATGGAAGCATAGGAGTCTGCCTGTTGCTGAGTCCATCAATGTTGCCTACACTGACTGGCAGAATGGCTCTCTGTAGTTTCAGACAGGGATTTTCTCCCTGCCTTGCCTGGAGATGCTGCCAGCGGGGACTGAACCTGGGGCCTTCTGCATGCAAAGCAGGTGCTCTCCTGCTGGGCTGCAACCCTTCCCTGTGTGTTTGCGTATGCACAGGAAAGTAGAGCCCATCCAATCGATCCTGCGTTTTCTCCCACCCGTCAGAAGCAGTTGGGAAGGAAGGAAGGAACCATGGTGTTATGTACTGAGTTGAATAGGATCCAGAATGCAGCAGTCTGATTGGTCCTAGAACAATAGGATTCAGAATGCAGCAGTCTGATTGGTCCTAGAACAATAGGATTCAGAATACAGCTGTCTGATTGGTCCTAGAACAATAGGATCCAAAATGCAGCAGTCTGATTGGCCTAGAACAATAGGATCCAAAATGCAGCAGTCTGATTGGTCCTAGAACAATAGGATCCAAAATGCAGCAGTCTGATTGGTCCTAGAACAATAGGATTCAGAATGCAGCAGT
This sequence comes from Podarcis filfolensis, assembly GCF_964270895.1. NCBI lineage: Eukaryota > Metazoa > Chordata > Lepidosauria > Squamata > Lacertidae > Podarcis > Podarcis filfolensis. Next base: position 10,783,353 of record NC_139611.1, on the reverse strand, counting down.
CTGATTGGTCCTAGAGCAATAGGATCCCGAATGCAGCAGTCTGATTGGTCCTAGAACAATAGGATCCCGAATGCAGCAGTCTGATTGGTCCTAGAACAATAGGATTCAGAATGCAGCAGTCTGATTGGTCCTAGAACAATAGGATTCAGAATGCAGCAGCCTGATTGGTCCTAGAGCAATAGGATCCCGAATGCAGCAGTCTGATTGGTCCTAGAACAATAGGATTCAGAATGCAGCAGTCTGATTGGTCCTAGAACAATAGGATTCAGAATGCAGCAGTCTGATTGGTCCTAGAACAGTAGGATACAGAATGCAGCAGCCTACAGGAGAACCCCAGAATTAGCCAATCACGTGGGGCCCGTTGTGTAAATAATATATATAAAGCACGCATTCTGGGGGAACTTCCATTCCTCCTCACCACTACGAGCTGAATAAAGAGCATGAAATCTGCTCTCGACTCCGAGTATATTTCACACATATATCCTGCCTGTTTGTACTCCTTCACTTCTGTTCTCCCTGGGAGGACCCAGGCCCCGCCAATGGCTCTCCATCATGACTGGGGGAGCAAACAGAGCTGTTTCCTCAGTGCCCCACACCTGGGGGAGGGGGTTCTCCAGGGGGCAGGACCAGGCGGACCATTGGCATGACCCAGGGGGTGCTTTTCTTACATTGTTAGGTATCTCCTTCTGCTTGGTCCCGTTCTCCCCACCCCACCCCTAGGGGTCTACGATCAGCCCCCAGCCCTCAGCAATCTGAGTGCCGTTAATGATTCACTCCCCATATCTTGTCCGAGTGAGGGAGAAGCTGTCTGTTTGTGGGAGCAGGTAAGCCAGGCGGAAGGTTGACCCCAAGACTATCAGGTAGTCCCAGCGTGCTGCTTCTGCCTTCTGCCCAGATGTGGGGGCAGCTTCTGCAGACCCTGTTCCTGCCCGGTTCCTGTTGCTGGACCCCTTCATCCCGCTCCGCTGAGAAACACATGCAACCCCTTTCACCTGGTGAGGTTCCTTCCACAAGGCCATTCATTTTGCACTCGCTGCTGCTCAAGCACGGAAGTTGGGCACAACATCCACACAATGCCGTCCTCATCAAAATAATAATAATAATAATAATAATAATAATAATAATAATAATAATAATAATATATTATTTATATCCCGCCCATCTGGCTGGGTTTCCACAGCCACTCTGGGTGGCTCCCAACAGAATAATAATAATAAAGCTGAAATAAAAAAATTAAGGTCTTATATATATAATAAATGTTCATAAATGTACCAAGTAAACACATACATAAATATATAAACCACATGTCTGAAGCAGCACAGGAAAACCATTTTGACTCCCAAACTGACCAAATGATTTCTCTGCAAGGTCAAGGAAAATGGAAAAGCCTCCCCATTGTCTTTTCCTTCGCAAATCCTGTCTTAAGGGTATGTCTGTGTATGAATAGGGTGAGCCTGTGACCTGGCTCAGGAACTAAGTATTTATCTTTACAAAAGACTGGCCAGGCTCCCCAGGGTATCCAATCAAGTAAGCATTAACAGGTAACCTGCCAGACAGGAGGTAAACAACGCACTCAGATTTCTGATGTAGACCACCCTTTCTGTGATGTAGGTATGATGTTTCTGGGGGTGGGCTTGGACTCCAGGGCGGGCAATTAAAAATGTATTTGTGGGCGGTCACACCTTTGTTCTGGGTCCTCCTCCTTTCCTGCATGTGAGGGGAGCACCCTGTTGCTACAGTTCAATAAAGATCAGGCTTACTAGCTGCTTTGCTTCTCAATATTCTCTGGTTGGCCTCTGTTATTTTCGCCGACCGATGGAGAAACTGCAAAGGACTCTGTAAGGGCTCTTGTGTCCCCCATAAGGGAATAAGGGCAGATTTTCATTTATTACAAAGCGATAAAACATCAAACATTAAAAACTTCCCTAAACTGGCCTGTTAGGGACTAGATAACCCTCAGAACCCCTTACAACTCTACAGTTCTATGATTCTAAAGTTATCCAAATTGGTGGCCATCTCTTGCCTCCTGCAGGTGGGAGTTACATTATTTAACTACATGCTCTGTGAAGAAAGACTTCATTTTATCCAGCCTGAATCAACTTCATTGGATGTCCACAAGTTCTAGTGTTGTGATAGAGGGAAAAAAACCTTTTCTCCATCCACTTTCTCCAGGCCAGGCCTAATTTTATAAACTTCTAACCTGTCGCCTCCGACTCATTTTTTCCTCTAAATTAAAAACACCACCACCTTTCTTCCGACTCTTCGTGACGCCATGGACCAGAGCATGCCAGGCACTCCTGTCTTCCACTGCCTCCCTCAGTTTGGTCAAACTCATGCTGGTAGCTTCGACAACACTGCCCAACCATCTCGTCATCCTCTGTCATCCCCTTCTCCTTGTGCCCTCCATCTTTCCCAACATCAGGGTCTTTTCCAGGGAGTCTTCTCTTCTCATGAGGTGGCCAAAGTATTCGAGCCTCAGCTTCAGGATCTGTCCTTCCAGTGAGCACTCAGGGCTGATTTCCTTAAGAACGGATAGGTTTGATCTTCTTGCAGTCCATGGGACTCTTAAGAGTCTCTTCCAGCACCATAATTCAAAAGCATCAATTCTTCGGCGATCAGCCTTCTTTATGGTCCAGCTCTCACTTCCATACATCACTACTGGGAAAACCATAGCTTTAACTATACGGACCTTTGTTGGCAAGGTGATGTCTCTGCTTTTTAAGATGCTGTCTAGGTTTGTCATTGCTTTTCTCCCAAGAAGCAGGCATCTTTTAATTTCATGGCTGCTATCATACCACTGAGCTAAGGCCTTTCCCTTGCTTGGCTGCTGTGTGAAGCAGGATGGGGCACAACAGGATGGCTTTTTGGTCTGATCCACTCGCCCTGGCTCTTTCTGATGTTTTCCTGGGATTTTTTTTAAAAAGTGCAATACAGGCTTGCAGGAAAGATCTCTCTCGGCTGCCCTCTCCTGGCAAACAAGGGACATGCTCCTCCTTTCTCTCGGAATCGACTCTTTCCAAGGCAGTCTGAAAAAAATAGGCAATGGAGGCAACTCAGCCCTCACTTGCCCTACTGCCTTCCAGCCCAGGGGGTAATTTTTTTAGGACACTGACATTTCCAGGCACTGACTGCTGTGCTAACGTTGAACACGTCCCAATTCCACCTCCCACTTCTTGCTGGTTTATGTGGCTATTCTTTAACCGGGGAAAATCTGATCAGTCATGAAAACTGGCTGATTCAAAGCAAAACTATTCACTTTGGAGGGGTGGCTGTGGTTTTCTGACGTGTCATGTTGATATGTTTCTTGCGGGGAGGGGGTGACATATTGTAATGCACCCCACCTCTGTTCCCATTAGCCCTCCCTTTGTGTAACATAGAATTGTAGGGTTGGAAGGGACCCTGAGGATCATCTAGTCCAACCCCCTGCAGTGCAGGAATATGCAACTGTCCCACGCAGGGATCGAACCTCCAACCTTAGCGTTATCAGCAGCATGCTCTAACCAACCGAGCTATCCAGGCTGTCTGGTGTAGCAGTTTTAATAACCAGAGCCATGTACACACCATACACCCACATTTTATTATTAATATTCATTTATCTGTCATGAAAACTAGCTGGTTCAAAACAAAACTATTCACTTTGGAGAGGTGGCTGTGGTTTTCTGATGTGTCATGTTGATACTGAAGGAGTGTCTCCACCCTCATCGTTCTACCCATACACTGAGGTCCAGCACCGAGGGCCTTCTGGCGGTTCCCTCGCTGCAAGAAGCCAAGTTACAGGGAACCAGGCAGAGGGCCTTCTTGATAGTGGCACCCGCCCTGTGGAACGCCCTCCCACCAGATGTCAAAGAGAAGAACAACTACCAGACTTTTAGAAGACATCTGAAGGTAGCCCTGTTTAGGGAAGCTTTTAATGTTTAACAGATTATTGTATTTTAATATTTTGTTGAAAGCCGCCCAGAGTGGCTGGGGGAACCCAGCCAGATGGGTGGGGTATAAATAATAAATTATTATTATTATTATTATTATTATTATTATTATTATTATTATTATCAACATTATCATCAATTATTGTTAGGTAAAGGGAAAGGGACCCCGACCATTAGGTCCAGTCGTGGCTGACCCTGGGGTTGCGGCGCTCATCTCGCTTTACTGGCCGAGGGAGCCAGCGTACAGCTTCCGGGTTATGTGGCCAGCATGACTAAGCCGCTTCTGGAGAACCAGAGCAGCACACGGAAACGCCATTTACCTTCCCACCAGAACGATACCTATTTATCTACTTGCACTTCGTGCTTTCGAACTGCTAGGTGGGCAGGAGCAGGGACCGAGCAACAGGAGCTCACCCCGTCGCCGGGATTCGAACCGCCGACCTTCTGATCTGCAAGTCCTAGGCTTTGTGGTTTAATCCACAGCGCCACCCGTGTCCCTTAATTATTGTTAAGCACTGACCTATTTTACTTCTTCACAGGACGCACAGTTCAACTATGGAACTCACTTCCGCAGGAAGCAGCAATGGTCACCTAGATGGCTTTGAAAGAGGATTGGACAAATTCATGTGGCTATTAGCTGTAATGGTTGGAGGCAGCAATGCTCCTGAATGGCAGTTGCTATTCAGGGGAGGGGAGAACGCTCTTGCGTTCGAATCCTGCTTGCAGGCTTCCCATAGACATCTGCTTGGCCCCTGTGAGAACAGGAGGCTGGACTAGATGGGCCATTGGCCTGAACCAGCAGGTTCTTCTTAGGTTCTTAATCGCCTCCTAAAATCACCTGTCTCAAGGTGATTTACATAAAAGGCCATTAAAAAACAACAAATACATTTGAGAGACCCTTGTGGCAAAGACCCACTGATGCAGCTCGGAAAGCCCGTTGGAACAAATACGTCTTTGTAAAGTGAAGCCATATCTTCTCCCCCTTGTTCCGCATGTTATCGACTGAGTTCAATAGGATCCAAAAGGCAGCAGACTGACTGGGACTTCCGGGTTAGCGCCATTGATGAATGGCGGAGTTCCTCCGACCGGAGGAACGGGCTCTGTGGAAATTGGGTCTTCCCGTCGCGGCGAAGGTGGGGACCCGCTAGAAATCCCAGGCGGAGAAGCCTGGGAACGTGGGGTTCGGCAGAGCACCAAGAGCGCCTCCCCTACTCGCGAGGAAACCCCTTTTCGGGGCTCCGGAGTGAAGTGGGGTGAGCAGTGCGGTGCTGCGAACCGATTGCTATTTCCACGGAGGGAAGCCGCACAGCCATCGCCGGAGAGCGCTGACTTTTTCCTGATGACAATCGGACTCTAAATCAAGTACCCGTGAGTAAAAACGGAAAATTGGATCAAGAAATCTGTAAAATTTGTGAATTAGGCAACGAAGCGGGAAGGTTTAAACAGGAAGTCCGCCTTCCGCTTTTTGTATATAGACTGAAGCAAAGACCTTGCAAGCTAATAGCCTGGAAAACTGTCTTAAAGTTGGAAATTTCCTGCATCTACAACCAATAAAACCCCCTTGGAAGCAGGAGAAAAGGGGGGGGGCGGGATTTGACTGTTTAATCCTGCAGGAGGAGAGTAAAGGAACTTAAGTTTCCATCGTCCCAAACCTGGGGACGGGGTGTCTGGACAGAATTTGTTTGAGACGTCCATTGATTGAAAGTGGAGCACTTTGACAGATAGCCAAAAAAAAAAGAGAAACAAATTAACTTCAACGCTGCTTTCTGCATTTTTTGCTTTTTAAAGAAACAAAGTATTTGAAAACTGAAAGTAATCTCCTTTGTTGGATACATTTTAAAGATGGATACAAATAGAAATTGTGTCCCCTAGAGGGAGCCTGTCAGTTTGTTATTGCAGTTTACTTGGAGACCTTACAGCTGCGAGATTGGGATCGTGGGACCAGCCGTTTGACCTTGAACAGAAATGTGTTGGAAGGAAGGTTTGGTGTCTGCCCTTGGCATGACAAATGCTTTGCTGGAGCAGCTGCATGAGAAAATGAACTTGATGAATGAAAAGTTGGACTTGATGAATGCTGTAGCCGGTGAATATGATTTAACAGGAAATAAGGATAAAGAAGCTATACAGCGACCAATTCAGGAATCTGGCTTGACAGGGCAAGTCCAAGGGCAGATGAGGAAGGAAGAGGCTGTGATTACATCTCAAACAACACAAATGGAGAGATCCAAAGTCCTGCAGGAACAAAAGCCACTGCATTGGAAGATTGAACTTGGAGTGTGTCTGGAAGTGCTTGGAGTCAAGGAAGCTCTTAATTCTGGTGGGACTATGAAACAGGTGGACAACTATCTTTTGGATAACTATTTTTTGGATTACAAAGATGATGACGGGGAGTGGGACTGTGGGGAATGGGCCAGTCTGATGAAGGAAAATGGAAATTATTACCGGATGGAATCCTCCGGAGACCCACTCCCCAAGGAGAAAGGGGAGAAACTACAAAAGAAACCAACAAAAGACAAAGAAGTGCGTAAGCACAAACAAGAACAAGAAAATTTGCAGAAGGGGCCTAGAAGAGACTTAAGGGCCTCGGACATAAGATCACCAGATTGATGGACTGGATGCAATGGGTAGAAAGGACTGACATAACCCGAGACCAGGAAGAAGGGACGTTGGATAAAAATTAGAGATATCAAGAAAAATTTTCTTTTATTTATGGAATTAGTGTAACACTAATGAAATATCAGGGAACATGCTGGAAATGAATTAAATTGGCTTTAGTAGAAAAGATTTAAGGAGATATGTATGAATATGGTTTAAATTTTGAAAGGTTAAAGTTTTTTAAGGTAAGATAAGGTTAAAGAAATTAAGGTAAATTGAATAACAGAATATATTAAAAGATGGAAAGGGTATGTTTAATTAATAAACAAGATAGATTGTTAAGATAAATTATTTAAATTAAAATTGAGAAATATGGGAAGAATTTGCTGGAATAATGAATTAAATTAGAATACAAAAAGGGAGGTGTGAGGAGGTCCAAGAAATAAGCAAATGAAAAGATACAATTTGAGATTTGTATTTTTCTTCTTTTTTGGTTTTTTCTTTTTCTTTTATTTTTATTTTTTTGCTGCATTTTTCTGTTTCTTTTCTTTTTTCATACTTATGTATTCATGAAACTTTGAATAAATATCATTAAAAAAAAAGGCAGCAGACTGATTGGTCCTAGAACAATAGGATTCAGAATGCAGCAGTCAGATTGGTCCACAGGAGCCACGCAATCCAGCTCCAGGTGGAAGTGAATCCGCAACCTGATTGGCCTGCAGGAGAATCCCAGAATTAGCCAATCACGTGGTGCCCATTGTGTAAATAATGTATATAAAGCAGACATTCTGGGGGAACTTCCTCCTCACCACTATGAGCTGAATAAAGAGCATGAAATCCACTCTCGACTCTGAAATCCACTCTCGACTCTGAATTCCACTCTTGACTCTCTGCCGGCTTCTGAGATTTATGGGACTTGCAGCAGAAACTCTCCTGCAGACCGCAGAGACTTGCTGTAGCTCAGCCCGCGCAGGCCTACAATTCCCAGCACCCATAACAAACTATAATTCCCAGGATTCTCTCTGGGGGAATCCATGTGTTCTAAATTTGTCCGCAGCCACAGTTCAAAGGAAAGATGCTCAATAGCCAAGAGTTGCTGGGAGAGCTGACTGCCACTGTTGGCCAGGATTGCCTGGGTCAGAAGGGGATTCCAAGGGTCCTTCCCTCTGGCGGAAGGAGGAAAATAGAGTGAAGGTTTGGGAGGGAGGGGAGAGACAGCCAAAGCCTTCAGGAGAAATTCACTTTGCCTTGTTGCAAAACAATTTTTTTTCCTGCTTAGCTGGGCCACTGCCCCCCCCCCCTCGCCGCCGCCCCCAGTTCCTTCCTTCCCAGGGAGATTAAATGGGGGGTCAAAGGTAACTGGAGGGATGGTCTGCAGAGTTCAATACCTCTCCCTAGAGAAGGGAGGCAAGGGTTTGTGGAGCGACAAAAAGGTTGGAGGGGAGAGAGAGGGAGAGAGAGAGAGAGAGAGAGAGAGAGAGAGAGAGAGAGAGAGAGAATTCTGCTCCCTCTGGTGGAAGAAGGAAAACAGAGTGAAGGTTTAGGGGAGAGAGAGAGAGACAGCCAAAGCTTTCAGGAGAAATTCACTTCACTTCTCATTTACCTGGTTAGCACTTTCTGAAATAGTATGAGAGCCAAAACATGGCAATTGTTCGAAAATCTGCACTTCTCCAGAATTGGCAATGCAGCTCTATGGCCAAGGATTTGTGTATCATATATATATATATATATATATATATACATATATATATATATATATATATATATTACATACAACGGGTAAAGCAGTGCTTTTTTTCTGGGGGGAAACATAGGTGCGCATACCGCTAAACATTTTGTGAATCTAAGTTTGGCCTCATTCAGGAGCAGTATTTCAATATGAGTAGAGAGTCCCTCTAAACATTTTTTTTTTTTGAAAAAAAGCACTGGGGTAAAGGTAAAGGGACCCCTGACCATTCTGGTGTTGTGATAGAGGGGAAAAACCTTTTCTCCGTCCACTTTCTCCAGGCCAGGCCTAATTTTATAAACTTCTAACCCGTCGCCTCCTACTCATTTTTTCCTCTAAATTAAAAACACCACCACCTTTCTTCATAGGAATCTGCCCTACAAAGAACAAGACCCTTGGACAATATACCTCAATATTGTCCACACTGACTGGCAGCAGCAATGGCTCTCCAAGGTTTCAGGCAGGAAGGATCCATCACTGGGTGGGGATGTAAGAGAAGGGTAAAGGGACCCCTGACCATTAGGTCCAGTCATGGCCGACTCTGGGGTTGCAGCGTTCATCTTGCTCTATTGGCCGCGGGAGCCGGCGTACAGCTTCCGGGTCATGTGGCCAGCATGACTAAGCCGCTTCTGGCGAACCAGAGCAGTGCACGGAAACGCCGTTTACCTTCCCGCCGGAGTGGTACCTATTTATCTACTTGCACTTTGACGTGCTTTCGAACTGCTAGGTTGGCAGGAGCAGGGACCGAGCAACGGGAGCTCACCCCGTCGCGGGGATTCGAACTGCCGACCTTCTGATTGGCAAGCCCTAGGCGCTGTGGTTCAACCCACAGCGCCACCTGGGGTAAAGTGTCCATAAAAATGCATACTGAATCTGCAGATGCATTGTATTAAGGAAAATTGTTTTGCAAAATATGTTTCTGTCAGGGGAAAAATGGCATAAAACATGCACATTGAAAATAATAACGATGGTATATTATACAAAGGCTGATGTGCAGAACTGAATTCAAGATTGGGGAAAGGAGAAACTGAATTTGACATAATCACTCATCCTGGGTTAAGGCCAGAAGAGCTCACAGATTGCAGCCTGTTCCACCTTGTGGAATCCAAAGTCGCTGCCCCCATCCCCCCAGATGTGGGTCTGGAAGGCTGAGTCAGACCCTTGGTCCACCTAGCTCAGTATTTTGTACACTGGCCAGCAGCAGAGTCCCAGGATTTCAGGCGGGGGACATTTGTGCGGCAGCTGCATGAGAGGGCAAGGAATTGATGTTTGCCGGTCTGTAGCTTTGGAGGCGCAGAGCAGGCTAGTTTAAAGGGAATGATGAGGGAGCTGCTGCCCGCCCCCTCCACAGCTGCCCCCCCCCTGCCTAATACCCGGCGTCCTCATTTGACTTCACCTCGGGTTCAGGGAGCCCACTGCTATTTCACAGAGCTGGTTCTCCACCCCACGTCCCTCCTTTGCTTGCCCAGCTGGCTACAGGGTAACCTTCCCAGATCGGCTGCTGGTTAATGATCTGCCATCCCAGTGGCCTTGACACCTGCTATGGGTCCCAGGATTTAGAAGAGGGGAGGCGAAGCGGGGGGAGAGACAGGAAGAATGTTTTTAGTACTGGAAAAAAGACAGGAAGTACTGTTTTGGGGAGACAGGGGGTGGGCGGGTGGGGAGGACTCCCTGGTCCTGAATAGGGTAACTGTGCCCCTGAAGGACCAGGTGCGCAGCCTGGGAGTCATTTTGGACTCACAGCTGTCCATGGAGGCACAGGTTAATTCTGTGTCCAGGGTGGCTGTCTTCCAGCTCCATCGGGTACGCAGGCTGAGACCCTACCTGCCCGCAGACTGTCTCGCCAGAGTGGTGCATGCTCTGGTTATCTCCCGCTTGGACTACTTCAATGCGCTCTATGTGGGGCTACCTTTGAAGGTGACTCGGAAACTACAACTAAGCCAGAATGCAGCAGCTAGACTGGTGACTGGGAGTGGCCGCCGAGACCATATAACACCGGTCTTGAAAGACCTACATTGGCTCCCAGTACGTTTCCGAGCACAATTCAAAGTGTTGGTGTTGACCTTTAAAGCCCTAAACGGCCTCGGTCCAGTATACCTGAAGGAGCGTCTCCACCCCCATCGCTCTGCCCGGACACTGAGGTCCAGCGCCGAGGGCCTTCTGGCGTGAAATATACTCAGAGTCGCAAAGTGATTTCATGCTCTTTATTCAGCTCATAGTGGTGAGGAGGAATGAATGAAGGTCCCCTCAAAGTATCTGCTTTATATACATTATTTACACAATGGGCTGCACATGATTGGCTAATTCCGGAATTCTACTGTAAGCCAATCAGGTTGTGGATTCACTTCTATCTGGAGCATGATTGGGTGGTTCCTGCCAACCAATCATACTGCTGCCTTGTTCTAGGACCAATCAGACTGCTGCATTCTGAATCCTATTGTTCTAGGACCAATCAGACTGCTGCCTTTTGGATCCTGTTGTTCTAGGACCAATCAGACTGCTGCAGTTTGGATCCTATTCAACTCAGTACATAACATGGCGGTTCCCTCATTTTGAGAAATGAGGTTACAGGGAACCAGACAGAGGGTCTTCTTGGTAGTGGCACCCACCCCGTGGAACACCCTCCCTTCAGATGTGAAGGAAATAAGCAGCTATCCTATTTTTAAAAGACATCTGAAGGCAGCCCTGATTAGGGAAGCTTTTAATGTTTGAAGTTTTATTCTGTTTTTAGTGTTCTGTTGGGAGCCACCCATAGTGGCTGGGGAGACCCTGCCGGATGGGTGGGGTATAAAGAATAACATTATTATTATTATTATTATTATTATTATTATTATTATTATTATGACTTCTGATCTCTCACCTCTGTCCTGTTCAAGGGGAAATGTCCCTTCTCTGCCGTCAACATCTTTTATTGACTCCTAAAACTGGGGCACTAAAAGCAAGTGACGGTCAAGTTCAGGGCCAGGGGTTCTGTGACCTTGCAGACACTGTCAGACCACAGTTGCCAGGGCTGAAGGGGGCTGGAATCGGAGCACCTTTATTTATGTCAGGGATTTATACGCCAGTCCAAAAACCATCTGCAGGGCCACAGATATTCCCCAACCCTGAATTAGACCCTCACTTGCCCTTACTGCCCCGAACTTCCTCCATTGCCACTCTGCCTCCCAAGAATTGATCAGAGATGCAGCTTGACAATATTCGGAGTGCCGCAGAATCCTGAACTAGACCATCGTTTGCCTTTACTGCCCCAAGCTACATCTCACCAAGCGCAGTCTTCTTTTAATTAAGGGTTGAGAAACCCACAACTCTCTGGATGTTGTTGGGCTCCAACCATCATCCCTTACTGTGGGGCCAATGCTGGCTTATGGGGCTGTTCAGAGTTCGAGTCCAGCGACATCCTAAAGCTTAGGGGAAAGTATTGCTGTCTACAGGAGGGATCAGTATGATGCCCTGAAACTTTCCCAATCTTTCGAGAAAGCAAGGGTTAGAATCTAAGAGAGGATTCTATCACTGAACTGGTCCGACAAGTTTATTTGTAAGATGATGGCTTTAGTTGGCCATTTAAGTGTCCTCATTGGCATCCCCAAAGAATGAGCCAAGCTATGAGGGATGGCTCCCTCCAGGCCCATGGCTGCTAGGTAGGAGAACAAGAGCCAGAGAGCTGAGGATGGAAGATGGAGACCCAGAGACCTGCCTCCTCTGTGCTGGAGCCAAAGCTGTGATTAATGAAGATTCAAGATGTGTTGGGGTGTCAGCACTGTGAGCCCTCCATCTCATGCTGAGGTTGTGCACATGTGTGAGTCAAACTGGATACAGCGTTACGTTGGTTTCCAAATGCCTTGGTTCCCAAACGCCGAAAACCCAGAAGTAAGTGTTCTGGTTTCTGAACATTTTTCGGAAGCCTTACGTCCGACGCAGCTATTGTTTCCAGGGCGCCTGTACCAATCAGAAGCCATGCCTTGGTTTTCGAACATTTTGGAAGTCAAAGGGACTTTTGGAACGGATTAAGTTTAGCGATTTTGTTTTTGCTGCTTATTTTGCGTTTTTGTTTTTGAGGCTTTTTCGGTTCATTTGTTTCTGTGACTTTGTGGGACGCAGTTCAGCTACGGATTGACTGATTGTGTGACTGTGGAAATGGATAAAAGCCCCCCATCCAAACAATGACTATCATCAGTGCAGGTAAGAAAAAAAAAATAATTTTCATTTTTATCATCTACAATACTGTCTTATTTATTTTATAGTACAATACATTGATTATTGCTTTCATTTTATGGATCCGTGGTCTCGTTAGATAGTAAAAATCATGTTAAATGGCTGTTTTGGGGGTTGTTTTTAAAAGTCTGGAACGGATTAATCCATTTTGCATTCCTTTCTATGGCAAAGCGTGCCTTGGTTTTGGAACACTTTGGTTTTGGAACGGACTTCCGGAACGGATTAAGTTTGAGAACCAAGGTACCACTGTATCCTAAAGACACCATCATCTCTGCCCAAGGAAACTGAACTCTGGGAAAGCTCCTGGAGGCTGCTTGGAGATTGGGGTGGCTCATATATAACCTAGAGTCCAGACCAAAGAGGAGCCTGTGGTTCACAAATGCCATTTTAATTCACAGCTGTTGCCTATTTCACTAGTGATCTCTGCAAAAGTCGGGAAGTTTCTCCCCCTCTCCCTTCATGCTTCAGCTGGCGAGTTTAAAAAAAGCAGCACTGCAGCACCGCACATTACCATTAATGGCCATGAAAATCAGACTGCTGGGGTTTTATTTCTAAAACCCAAGGTGTCTCTGATTAAACCCGCTGAGAGGAAATGCCTCAGGGTGCCTTTACGGGTCTTCTTGTGCCTAGAGGCAAAGGCAAGGCACTCTTATTATATTCAGAGGCAATCTTTTCCTGGACAGTTCACATCTTCAGAAGCTGATGTCCAGGACTGAGCCCTGAGAGGTGCTTTGAGAAAGATTTTCCTTTCACTATAGGAACACAGAAGCATGCCCTGTCCTGAGACAGGGTCCATTTAACCTAATACTGTCTACACAGGCTGGCAGCAGCTCCCCAGGCAGGAGACATTTGCAGAAATTCCTGGAAATGCTGTGGAGATACTGCTTCCTTCTAAAAATAAGGTCATAGAATTATAGAATTGTAGCCATTCTGAAGGAAATTAGCCCTGAGTGCTCACTGGAAGGACAGATCCTGAAGCTGAGGCTCCAATACTTTGGCCACCTCATGAGAAGAGAAGACTCCCTAGAAAAGACCCTGATGTTGGGAAAGATGGAGGGCGCAAGGAGAAGGGGACGACAGAGGACGAGATGGCTGGACAGTGTTCTCGAAGCTACAAACATGAATTTGACTAAACTGTGGGAGGCAGTGGAAGACAGGAGTGCCTGGCGTGGTCTGGCCCATGGGGTCACGAAGAGTCGGACGTGACTAAACAACTAAACAACAACAACAACCAAATAGTTGGAAGGGACCACAAGGATCATCAAGTCCCGGGAATGCAGGAATCTTTCATCCAAAACAGGACTTGAACCCACAGCCCTGAGTTTAAGAGTCTCATGCTCAGATCTGAATAAAGATTTGATCTGAATAGAAACATAGGAACCTGCCTTATCCCAAGCCAGACCCTTGGACCAACTGCTTCAGTGTTGCCTACACTGGCTGGCAGCATCTTTGTACAATTTCCATCGGCAGCTGTCCCTGGAGGTGCTGGGGAGGTTGGACCTGGAACCTTCCCCACTCCAGACAGCTGCCCTGACCTCATCCTGCTACCTTAATGTCCCTCTGTGCTGGGAAAAAAGATATGAACCGGGTGCCATGCAGGTCCAAGGCTGAACAGTGCCCTTGGGGGCTCCTGCAATAGCTGGGATCCAGCCCACTTGGAGACGGGGTGGGTGGTATTTAAAGGCTCTGCCGCTCATTCTCGCTCTCCCAGTCAGTCGGTCGCTCGCGCCACAATGTGGAGGTTCTTCGTCCCATTCCTGTTGGCAGCTGAGGGTAAAGTCCACACCCCGCATGCAACCTAGGAGCCCACCTCCTCAATTCACCTGAGACCACCACCGTGCCTGTAGTCATTTTTCATACTGGGCCTCCCCCCGCTTGGTGGACTGTGGTCTTGAGAGCAGTAGGGTATAACGTAGCAGTATAATGTAGATTCCCTTGTTTGCTTTGAGAGCAGAAATGTGGGGGAACGCGTCTGCTTTGGCCCTGATTCCAGGGGCTTGGAGCCAGTTGCAAAGCTAGCATTGGGGTAAGGTAAAGGGTAAAGGGACCCCTGACCATTAGGTCCAGTCGTGACCGACTTTGGAGTTGCGGCGCTCATCTTGCTTTATTGGCCGAGGGAGCCGGCGTACAGCTTCCGGGTCATGTGGCCAGCATGACTAAGCCGCTTCTGGCAAACCAGAGCAGCGCACGGAAACGCCGTTTACCTTCCCGCCAGAGCGGTACCTATTTATCTACTTGCACCCGGGGGTGCTTTTGAACTGCTAGGTTGGCAGGCGCTGGGACCGAGCAACGGGAGCTCACCCCGTCGCGGGGATTCGAACCGCCGACCTTCTGATCAGCAGGTCCTAGGCTCTGTGGTTTAACCCACAGCGCCACCCGCGTCCCTAGCATCGGGGTATTTGAGGCCTAATCTGGAGCCACCCTAGCTTCAGACCCTCCAAGTGTCCCTATTTTCCTGGGACAGTTCCGGATTTACAAAAGACTTTCTGACACGATCCCAGAATGTCTCCCTTTTCCTGTCCTTATTTTCATCGGAGAAATGTCCGAGGATATGGAGTTATCCGACCCCCAATAGGGAAGGGGGTTTCTTTGGGGGTTTTTTAAAAAAAGTTTAATGTTTTATCATGTTTTTATATATGTTGGGAGCCGCCCAGGGTGGCTGGGGCAACTAGGTCAGATGGGCGGAGTATAAATAGGAAAAAAATTATAGAATAGGATGTCCCTATTTTCATCAGAGAAATGTTGGAGGGCATGTGGGTTGCCTTCCCCGCCTTGCAGGCAATCGCAGGGAAAGTGAAATCTGCAGGAAGATTTGGGTAATTTCCATCAATGACCCCCCCAACGCAAACTGCCTTCCTCTCTCTCATCAGTTTATGGCTGCGGACAACCTTCTTATGCCCCCACGGGGAGAGTGGTGAACGGCGAGGATGCTGTGCCGTACAGCTGGCCCTGGCAAGTAAGTACCTCCATGGGGGGCGAGCATTGCCTAGTGGTGTCATCTCATCTTAGTGTTCTAGGTGCGCAGCCTGGGAGTCATTTTGGACTCACAGCTGTCCATGGAGGCGCACGTCAATTCTGTATCCAGGGCAGCTGTCTACCAGCTCCATCTGGTACGCAGGCTGAGACCCTACCTGACCGCGGACTGTCTCGCCAGAGTGGTGCATGCTCTAGTTATCTCCCGCTTGAACTACTGCAATGCTCTCTATGTGGGGCTACCTTTGAAGGTGACCCGGAAACTACAACTAATCCAGAATGCGGCAGCTAGACTGGTGACTGGGGGCAGCCGCCGAGACCATATAACACCGGTCTTGAAAGACCTACACTGGCCCGCCCGTTTCCGAGCACAATTCAAAGTGTTGGTGTTGACCTTTAAAGCCCTAAACGGCATTGGCCCAGTATACCTGAAGGAGCGTCTCCACCCCCATCGTTCTGCCCGGACGCTGAGGTCCAGCGCCGAGGGCCTTCTGGCGGTTCCCTCATTGCAAGAAGCAAAGCTACAGGGAACCAGGCAGAGGTCCTTCTCGGTAGTGGCACCCGCCCTGTGGAACGCCCTCCCATCAGATGTCAAAGAAATAAACAACTACCTGACATTCAGAAGACATCTTAAGGCAGCCCTGTTCAGGGAAGTTTTTAATGTATGACATATTAGTGTATTTTTGGTCTTTGTGGAAGCCCCCCAGAGTGGCTGGGGAAACCCAGCCAGATGGGCCGGGTACAAATAATAAATTATTATTCTTATTATTATTCTAGACCTAGGAAAGCGGAAGGCTGACTGGAGCAATTGGGGGGGGGGCACTGGGGAAACTCCCCTACGAAGAACAACTAACGGTTCGGGAGACTTCATTTTAGCTGTGGTCACATCCGCATAAAGTTCGAAGTTTCTTCCCATTGTTATCCGCACAACCATCCTGTGAGGTAGGCCAGGCTGAGAGAGAAAGCGATTGGCCCAGGGTCACCCCAGTGACCTTCATGGCTGAGTGGAGATTTGAATCCAGGGCTCTGAAGTCCTCGTCCAACGTTCTTAACTGCTATCACATGCACCGACAGTCTGGAATCGCCCACCGTCCCAGACCTCTTGAGGCGGTGTGGGGAGCCTTTGGCCAACCAGATATGGCTGAACTACACCTCCCATCATCCCTGTTGGAGGCAGACTTGGTTCACCCTCTGAGTGGACTCAGCACGTGTCCCCCGGCACATGCCTCCACCCAAGCACAACACTTGCCCTGTTCCGGGCACTGGTAACCCATGCTACACCACTGGCTGGGGCTGCTGGGGGATGCAGTTCGACGACAACTGGACAGCTGCCCCTGTTCTTGAGGAACGGAGCAGGAAAGGTCTAGGAAAGTCCTTTCAGGGAAAAATGTTGAAATATACATTTATTAAGAAACCAGAGGCCTTTCTTCTTGGAATAACAGGTTTGGAATTGCCCAAGAAAGATGTTAAATTATTTTTGTATGCCACAACGGCCGCCCGAATATTACTTGCTAAAAATTGGAAAACACAAGAACTACCAACAGTGGAAGATTGGCAGATGAAGATGATGGACTTTTCGGAGCTAGCTGACCTGACTGGAAGAATCCGCGATCAGAAAGAAGAGGTGTTTCAAGAGGACTGGAGGAAATTTAAGGACTATTTGAATAAATATTGTAATATAAAAAATTAGAAATTACTTGAAAGAAACAAATAGGCCTAGGATTAAACTAAGTTATAATTAAATAAATGGGATTTAGAATGTTAAGAAAAGTGAATAAGATGGACTATAATTGGAAATTGTTTCAGTTTAATAAGGATATTGGAAAGCTGTTACTTTTAATTACAAGGAAACTCAGAAGGGAGGGATTTGAGGAAGTCAACCAAGATGTTTAAAAGGTTGGATTTGTGAAGAATTAAGTTTGTTGTTATTGTTTATCTGTTTATTGTTCCCCTTTTTTCTTTTTTCTTTTTCTTTTTCTGTTTTTGTGTATCATTTTGCTTTGTGGTTTGTGTTATCATTGTGGAAAATCTAATAAAAAAATTATTTTTTTTAAAAAGGAAAGTCCTTTCAGGTGGGGAGCAAAGGAGAAGACCTCCCAGCCTGGCCAGATCTCAGCTCCTCCATCATCTACGCTCTCTTCTACAGGTCTCCCTGCAATATGAAAGCGGAGGACAATTCCACCACACCTGCGGAGGGACACTCATCGATGCCAACTGGGTCATGACGGCCGGACATTGCATCTCGTAAGTGCGGTCTCTCTCAAGGCGTGTCGGAGCCAAGCACTGAGCACACCCATGAAACAGGGGTAGGAACCCGGGGGCCATGTGGGCAATCAACGAAGGGCCACATGGACTGCTAGGAGGGCCTAGAGGGCAGGGTAATGGATTTGACGCATACCTTGGTACCTTGAGACCACACAGGCAATCACCTGAGAGTCGCACAGCAGTGGGGGGCAGCGTCAGAGGGGAAAACGGGTGAAGAAGCAGATATATTTCTTTAAAATTTGGATTGTAGAGTTGAAAGGGACCCTGAAGATCATCGAGTCCATCCCCCTGCAATGCAAGAATGTGCAGCTGTCCTAGACCTGTGCACTTGGTGTTATCAGCGCCATGCTCTAACCAACTGAGCTATGCTGAAACATTTACAGTGGTACCTTGGTTCTCAAATGCCTTGGTACTCAAATGTCTTGGTTCTCAAACGCCTTGGTTCCCAAACGCCGAAAACCCGGAAGTAAGTGTTCCGGTTTTCAAACGTTTTTCAGAAGCCAAACGTCCAATGCGGCGGTTGGCTATTGTTTCCGGAGTGCCTGCACCAATCAGAAGCTGCACCTTGGTTTTCAAACATTTTGGAAGTCAAACGGACTTTTAGAACAGATTAAGTTTGGCGCTTTTGTTTTTTTAATTTTAATTTTGATTTTAATCATCTACAAAGCTGTCTTATTTATTTTATAGTACGGTACATTGATTATTATTATTAATATGGGACGCGGGTGGCGCTGTGGGTTAAACCACAGAGCCTAGGGCTTGCCAATCAGAAGGTCGGCGGTTTGAATCCCCGTGACAGGGTGAGCTCCCATTGCTCGGTCCCTGCTCCTGCCAACCTAGCAGTTCGAAAGCACATCAAAGTGCAAGTAGATAAATAGGTAACGCTCCGGCAGGAAGATAAACAGCTTTTCCGTGCGCTGCTCTGGTTTGCCAGAAGCAGCTTAGTCATGCTGGCCACATGACCCAGAAACTGTCTGCGGACAAACGCCAGCTCCCTCGGCCAGTAAAGCTAGATGAGCGCCGCAACCCCAGAGTAGTCCCCAACTGGACTTAACAGTTAGGGGTCCCTTTACCTTTTTACATTGATTATTGCTTTCATTTTATGGATCAGAGGTCTCGTTAGATAGTAAATATCATATTAAATGACTGTTTTGGGTGTTGTCTTTAAACGTCCAGAACGGATTAATCCATTTTGCAGTATTTTCTATGGGAAAGCGTGCCTTGGTTTGGGAACGCTTTGGTTTTGGAACGGACTTCCGGAACGAATTAAGTTTGAGAGCCAAGGTCCCACTGTACTTCATAAAATTTGATTGTATAAAATGTCTCACAATGGCTTACAAAGTAGATAAAGCGATAACATTTTACAAAAACGAGCAGAAATAATTTGAAAACGTCAGAAAGGTTTTAAAAAATAGACTTAAAATCAGATTAAGACTGGCACTGACTTTCCGAAAGGGCTTGTCTAAACCAGAGTGTTTTTGGCAGGTGCTGAAAAGAGTACCGCAAAAGCACCAGCTTGATCTTCAATAGGCAGGGAGTTCCTACAGTGAACTTACATTCCAGCCACACAAAAGCCAGAGGGTTTTTAACGCACCTCTCTCTTCTCAGACCATCCCGCAAATACAAGGTGGTTCTGGGTGACTACGACCGGAACAAAGAGGAAGGACCAGAGCAGCACATCCTGGTGAACTCAGAGGACATCTATGTGCACCCTGGCTGGAACGGCAACTGCGTGGCTTGTGGGTAAGCAGAAGGAGAAGGGCACTTATCTTTTTTCCTATATGAAAATGATACACCATTGGTAAGTCATAACTCGGGTTGAAGTAGCTTTGGGATAAGTATTTTTGGGTTGCGCGCTGCAGCGGCCTGGAAGTAACGGAGCGCGTTACTTCCGGGTTTCGCCGCTCACGCAAGCGCAGACAGTCAAAATGATGTCACGTGCATGTGCAGATGCGGCGAATCGCAACCTGCGCATGTGCAGACGTGCAGATGCAGGTTGCATTCGCTTCTGGATGCGAACGGGGCTCCGGAATGGTTCCCGTTCGCATCCAGAGGTACCACGCTATTTAACACCAAGTAAAATTGCAGTGGAAGACAGGAGTGCCTGGCGTGCTCTGGTCCATGAGGTCACGAAGAGTCAGACATGACTAAACGACTAAACAACAACAACAACAAAATTGCTAATTTTTACAGGTGGTGCTGTGGGTTAAACCACAGAGCCTAGGGCTTGCCGGTCAGAAGGTCGGCGGTTCGAATCCCCGCAACGGGGAAAGCTCCCGTTGACATAGCTGCTAACGTTTCCCTTTTTTAAAGGGAAATTCCCTTATTCTGAATAGGATTCATCGCAAGAAAAGGGAAAAGTTGACAGCTATGCCTGTTGTTCGGTCCCTGCTCCTACCAACCTAGCAGTTCAAAAGCACGCAGTGCTAGTAGGTAAGTAGGTACTGCTCCAGCGGGAAGGTAAATGGCGTTTCCGTGCGCTGCTCTGGTTTGCCAGAAGCGGCTTAGTCAGGCTGGCCACATGACTCGGCCAATAAAGCGAGATGAGTGCCGCAACCCCAGAGCCGTCCGCAGCTGGACCTAACGGTCAGGGGTCCTTATACCTTTACCTAAAATTGCTAAAATGTACAAAGCAAGTTCAAATTTGTGTTGGGAATCAGTGGCGTAGCGTGGGTTGTCAGCACCCGGGGCAAGGCAAGTAATTTGCACCCCCTAACCCGTGGATTTGCGCCCCCTAACCCGTGGATTTGCGCCCCTAACCCTAACCCCCAGATGTTGCGCCCGGTGCGGCCGGCCCCCCCTGCACCCCCCACGCTACGCCACTGTTGGGAATGCAAAGAGAAGGAAGGTACTTTTTATCATTTTATCGTTTTCTTTAATTCATTGTACCGTATATTATTTCCCAGGAAGACTTTGGCCGTGTACATGGCCACCACATATGGTAAACAGTACCCTGTTTGCCTTTGTATTTGACCCAGAAACTCCAGCGGGTGCAGAATGCCACAGCGAGACTCCTTACGGGGTCCTCGCTGCGGGATCACATTCACCCGGTACTATACCAGCTGCACTGGCTCCTGATGGAGTACAGGATCAGGTTCAAGGAGCTGGTTTTAACCTTTAAAGCCCTATACGGCCTAGGACCCTCGTACCTATGGGACTGCCTCTTCTGTTATGTCCAATGGAGGACCTTACGGTTTTCAAATAAAAAGTCTTGGAGGTCCCGGGCCACAGAGAGGTTAGGCTGGCCTCAACCAGAGCCAGGGCTTTTTCGGCTGTGGCCCCGGTCTGGTGGAATGCTCTGTCACAAGAGACTAGGGCCCTGTGCGACTTGACATCTTTCCGCAGGGCCTGCAAGACAGAGCTGTTCCACCAGGCCTTTGGCCAAGACACAGCCTGCCTCCCTCCTTTGGCAATCCTCACAGACCTCTAGCCCAATGGTTGCCATTAATCTGATTTGAACTGATTTTATAATGAAATGATTTTAGAATGTTGTATCATTTTACTGTTGTTAGCCGCTCTGAGTCCGGCTTCGGCTGGGGAGGGCGGGATTTAAATAATTTATTATTATTATTATTATTATTTTGAACACAAAACCTCCTCCTCCTCTTTCAGGGATGACATCGCCTTGCTGAAGCTTTCTCGCAGCGCAGAGCTCAACGACAAAGTGCAGCTGGGGTGCATCCCGCCCCCGGGAGACCTGCTCCCCAATGGATCCCCCTGCTACATCAGCGGCTGGGGGCGCCTCTACAGTACGTTGCATTTCTCTCCCCCTTTTTTTGGTCCTCTGAGAACTCCAGGGGGGATGCGTATGCGGTACTCCAACTTCCTGTTTTATTCCCACAACAACCTTGCGAGGTAGGTTAGGCTGAGAGCAGAGACGTAGGAAGGTCAGGTGGTACCCGGTGTGGAAAATTTCTTGCCACCCCCCCATACATTGATTTTTATTTTATTTTTTGCCTGCAAAAATGGTTTTACGTTATTTCATATTTTCTTACAAAGCAATAATAATAATAAATAATAATAATAAACTTTTATTTATATCCCGCCCTCCCCGGCCAAAGTCGGGCTCAGGGCGGCTAACATCAGATACATAACATTGGTATAAAATCAAATAATAATTAAATTACCTCCTAAAAACACGTCAAAATCTTTTTTGCTTTTTATTTTCTTTATCTTCTTTCTATTATATTTTTGTGTTTAATTCTGATGTAACTATCTGTAATATATGTAAGATGATATTTTAAATCTATAAAGGCGAATTAAAAAAACCAAAAAAAACCTTGTCAAAATCAAATTAAAGTCTAATTAGATGGCTTTCCGCAGGGTTAGGGTTGGGAACAGTAAGCGCTCCACTGAATTGAAATTTCAGCCTTCCCGACATAGGAAAACGGCCAAGTAAACAGCTGTTTTCGTGGAGGAGGGTCAAGATATTAACCGATATGCATGAAATTTCATATATTGCTATATAATCCCTAGTGTAGTAAGATAAGACCTCTGGAGCAGGCATTATTTTTTTTAAGTGCTTTATGAACCGCCCTAGTAGGGCAGCAATTGTTCCTTGATAATTTGTCACCCCTCCATAATGGAACTTGAAACTGTTCTTAACCTGAAGCACCACTTTAGCTAATGGGGCCTCCTGCTGCCGCTGCGCCGCCGGAGCACGATTTCTGTTCTCATCCTGAAGCAAAGTTCTTAACCCAAGGTACTATTTCTGGGTTAGCGGCGTCTGTAACCTGAAGCGTATGTAACCTGAGGTACCACTGTATTTCCCCCAACCCCTTCCATTCTCTTCCAGCTGGCGGGCCTCTCCCCTCCATCCTTCAGCAAGCCCTGCTCCCGTCGGTGGACTATGCCCACTGCAGCCGGCCAGACTGGTGGAGCTACACCGTGAAGGAGACGATGGTCTGCGCCGGGGGAGACATCCGGTCCGGCTGCAACGTCAGTAAACCGCAAAGAAGGGGCTGGCACCGTATAAGGAAATAGCTGTGCTGAGCGATGGAGCCCCATCCCCAGCTACCCTGGGGGCAAGACAGTGGAAGGCAGAAAGGGCTGGTCGTAAAACTATAGTATTGTAGAGTTGGAAGCGACCCTGTGGGGCTCGAACCACCAGCCTTCTGGTTAGCAGCCACTGAGCCACTAGTGTTCCCAAGGAGGGAAATGTAGGAGCCTGCCTTTTTCAGATTGTTTAAGGAAACATTAAGGGACACAGGTGGCGCTGTGGGTTAAACCACAGAGCCTAGGACTTGCCTATCAGGAGGTCGGCAGTTCGAATCCCCGCGACGGGATGAGCTCCCGTTGCTCGGTCCCTGCTCCTGCCAACCTAGCAGTTCGAAAGCACGTCAAAGTGCAAGTAGATAAATAGGTACCGCTCTGGCAGGAAGGTAAACGGCATTTCTGTGCACTGCTCTGGTTCGCCAGAAGCGGCTTAGTCATGCTGGCCACATGACCCGGAAGCTGTACGCCGGCTCCCGCGGCCAATAAAGTGAGATGAGCGCCGCAACCCTAGAGTTGGTCATGACTGGACCTAATGGTCAGGGGTCCCTTTACCTTTTAAGGAAACATTATAGTATATAGTACAGGCATGTCCAACCGGTTGGTTGCGATCGTGGGGTGTCCCCAGCCAGTCCTGGTCAATCGCGTGATCCTGATCGACTGGCCCAAAAATAAAATAAATAATAATAATAATAATAAAGCTCGACAACTTTGGGCCTTTCTCCCCCAACTTTGCTGATGGCCCCCCACAAAAAGCTCAACAACTTTGGTCAATCCACAATGGGTAGATCACTGCCAGTTTTTTTTATAGTGGGAGTAGATCACAGTCTCTTGTGAGCTGGACACGCCTGATATAGTATATTATACTATGATATTATGGTACAATGAACTTGTGAGCAGGATTTGAGCTACGAGCAGCAGAAGGAATTAGATTATAATATTGTGGTTCTGATTTGATAGATAGAAGACAGGGTGCAGAAGGGGTAAAACAACAAGTCCGTGGAGAACAGGGTGGGAAGTCGAGAAAAATAAAAGACGAAATTGTGTTTTGACTGCATGTGTTAAAAATGTTGAAACTTAATGAAATATAATTGGGGGCGGGGGAGGAAGGAAGGATTTCCAGAGGAGCCACTGCCTTTAGGCAACAGGCATGTTGTGTATTTAAAGGCATGTTATTTCCCCTAAAGAATGCAGGGAACTGTAGTTAAGGCTGCTGGGAATTGCAGCTCCGCAGGGGGGAAACTACGGTTCCCAAGATCCTTTTGTAGAGTGAGCTTTGCAATGTATGGAAGGGACGCAAACCCAGTCTTTCGCACGAGAACGCAGCAAAGGGTCTTGCGGCACTTTGAACCTGGAGCAGGGAACCCCTTCTCAACCAG
Organism: Podarcis filfolensis; assembly: GCF_964270895.1. Classification (NCBI taxonomy): domain Eukaryota; kingdom Metazoa; phylum Chordata; class Lepidosauria; order Squamata; family Lacertidae; genus Podarcis; species Podarcis filfolensis. The sequence continues at coordinate 10,759,285 of NC_139611.1, read as the reverse complement.
GGGGGACCACATTCCCTTCTGGGCCACTTCCTGGGGGTGCCCTGCGCCGTTGGTGGGTGTGGCCAGAGGCAAAGGTGGGCGGAGCAATAAAGGTCAGATTTACTTTTGAACTCTAGCATTGTAGAGTTGGAAGGGACCCTCCTGGGTCATCTAGTCCAACCCCCTGCGGGGCAGCAATTGCACCCTAGACTCGTTTCTACAGGGACTGGTTGATTCAGTTTGCGTTATTCATTTTGCAATCTTCAGCTCGTGGGCGGTATATGAATTTAATAGATAGTATACAAGTACTAATGATCTACCCTACTGCAGAGCTATAGACCTCACCTTTTATTGCCCGGGGTGCAGCTTTCTTTAAAAAAATAAAAAATAAAAAATGATTTATGCCTTTCAGATTTATACATTTCACTAATTTTACAATCATTTTAACATTTCCAAACTGAGAATAAAATATAAAATATTGATAGATGCAAAAGAAAGAGGTTTTTCCCTGCAGGATATGAAACTATACTATGAGGCAGCCTGTCTTTGCTGGTTGAAGGAATGGATTGACATTAGAGAATTCGTGTATTCTAGACTTGGAAGGTCGTGACAATATTTTTGGTTGGCATGCATATTTATGGTATGAAAAGGCGAAAGCTCATAAAGGATTTACAAATCATATAATTAGGGGGGAAATTGTATAGAGTATGGGATAAATGCAATAATTTCTTCGAGGCAAAACCACTTTGGCTCTCACCATTGGAAGCTGTAGCGGTAAAGGAAAAGAATATGATAGATGGGTGGACAACTTATAGAAATTTATTAAAACAAGAGGGAGGAGAGTATAAATTAAAAGACTTTATTTTTTCTATTTTTTTATTAATTTTCCTAATTTATAACAAATATAACACAACACAAACTAACAAAACATATCAACAAACAAAACAAACATATAAAGCTTCTTGCTATTAAAAATCCAAATTACTTTCCATTGTTAAGTGACTTCCTCGAATCCTTCCTGATTTTCATTAAATCTCATTTTAGCAATTTTCCAATATCCACTTTCTAATAAAATCAACTTATTCAAATTACTAACTTCCTTTCTTTTCATAATATTCTCAATCCATAGTATTATACAATTCAACATACTTTAATCCTAAACCAATTTAGTACTTGCAAGTATTTCCACTTACATTATATTATAATATTTAGCAAAATATTCCTTAAATTTCTTTCAATCTTCTTGATGTTCCTCCTCTTTCTGATCGCAGATTCTTCCTGTAATAAATTAAAAGACTTTAAGGAATTATCAGGGAAGTTGACAACATGGATATAATATCATCATTTGAACGGGTTGCGGCTTTTGAGACCCTTTTCACACCTCGCCTATTATTTCAGGGTGACTCCGGAGGCCCCCTCAACTGCCGGGCTGCTGACGGGAGGTGGTATGTCCACGGGGTGACGAGTTTTGTCTCTGCCTGGGGGTGCAACACCTTGAAGAAGCCCACCGTCTTCACCCGTGTCTCTGCTTTCAACAACTGGATTGAAGAGGTAGGTCCTGCATGCCAGGGCTCTGGCGGGGCACCAGATCGTTCTTTTACGAATAATTATAATTAATTGCATCAACTGAACGTGGAGGGGAGAACTTTGGCAGGACATTGGGTGACTCCCTGTCTGAAATCAAAGGTGGAATTTTACAGCTTCATCAGAAGAGTTGAGAACTGTTATGTACTGAAGTTCCCACCCTGGGCCAGCCGGGGGATACTGTAGATAGTTTTCACTCAGGTCCACATATGCAAATAAGGGATCGAAAGTGACGTTCAGTGATTGGATAGTTACAGAAAGTTGTTACAGTTACGTTGTACTGGAGCTCTATATAAGCAGGCCGGCTGAACACTTCAGTTCAGTTCTGTTCTGGCCTGTAAATAAACAAGAGCTGTTTGAAGAATCGCTGTGTTGTCTGATATGTTCACCCACAACTTAACAAGAACAAAGAGACAGACCTCTCCAGAGTAATTCTGAGTCAACGAAGGAGATCAGGAATAATTAATATGGACATCATATTTGATAAAGGAATGAAGGAACTATCGGTGGAAATTAAAACCTCACACAGGAAGAAGAAACGAGAACTTCATTTGCGAATTTACAATTTACTATATGTGTTGATACAAGGGACACGGGTGGCGCTGTGGGTTAAACCACAGAGCCTAGGACTTGCCGATCAGAAGGTCGGCGGTTCGAATCCCCGCGACGGGGTGAGCTCCCGTTGCTCGGTCCCTGCTCCTGCCAACCTAGCAGTTCGAAAGCACGTCAAAGTGCAAGTAGATAAATAGGTAAACGCCGTTTCCGTGCGCTGCTCTGGTTCACCAGAAGTGCCTTAGTCATGCTGGCCACATGATCTGAAAGCTGTACACCGGCTCCCTCGGCCAATGAAGCGAGATGAGCGCCACAACCCCAGAGTCAGCCATGACTGGACCTAATGGTCAGGGGTCCCTTTACCTTTATTTGTGTTGATGCGAATTGAAGTTAATCATTGTAGCTGTGGTATAAGGGGTTTTATCAAGAATGCGTTGTATTTGGTTTGGGCAATAATGTGGAGGCAGAATTAAAGGGAATCGGACCCTGAAGTACAGCACATGGGAAGCCATCCAAAATTTATAATTGGCTATGTAATTGATTTGGTTTCCTAATAAGCCAATGGCCAATTTAGTCCTGTATCTGGTCCTCACAGTGGCCCACCACCATGCAATTAAAGCACATGGTTCCCCACTCCAATAATCCTGGGAACTATAGTTTAAGGGTGCCGGGAACTGTAGTTCCCAGGGTTCTTTCTGGCGAAGCCCCATGCTTTAAGCATATGGCGTGGATCTGCCCAAAGATCTCTGGCACATTTCCTAACACTGCAACTCTCTCTTTTTTTCTTGCAGACCATTTCCAGCCATTAATGTCAAGCAGCAGCAACTGCAGCCGAATCCCTTCCTTGCTGGATTCTTCAGAATAAAAATTTTAAAATGCACTCACCTGCCTACCGTCTCTTTCTCTCACACACACCTTTGTTGCTTCTCTGGACCAGCCCTACTGTTAGGCAAGTGAAATATACTCAGAGCCGAGAGTGGATTTCATGCTCTTTATTCAGCTCATAGTGGTGAGGAGGAATGGAAGTTCCCCCATAATGTCTGCTTTATATACATTATTTACACAATGGGCCCCACGTGATTGGCTAATTCTGGGATTCTCCTGTAGGCCAATCAGGTTGCAGATTCACTTCCACCTGGAGCTGGATTGCGTGGTTCCTGTGGACCAATCAGACTGCTGCATTCTGGATTCTATTGTTCTAGGACTAATCAGACTGCTGCATTCTGAATCCTATTGTTCTAGGACCAATCAGACTGCTGCATTCTGAAGCCTATTGTTCTAGGACTAATCAGACTGCTGCATTCTGAATCCTATTGTTCTAGGACCAATCAGACTGCTGCATTCTGAATCCTATTGTTCTAGGGCCAATCAGACTGCTGCATGCTGAATCCTATTGTTCTAGGACCAATCAGACTGCTGCATTCTGAATCCTATTGTTCTAGGGCCAATCAGACTGCTGCATGCTGAAGCCTATTGTTCTAGGGCCAATCAGACTGCTGCATTCTGAATCCTATTGTTCTAGGGCCAATCAGACTGCTGCATTCTGAATCCTATTCAACTCAGTACATAACAGCAAGGCAAGCTGCTTCAGGCAGCAAATTATGGGGGTGATGCATTGGAGCACAGAGCTTTCCTGCAATTTCCTGAGTTAGTCTCAAGCCCCCTGTGGTGCTTTGGAAGATCGATTCAGCTTCCAGCCCAGTCACCTTCAGCAGAGACGGGTTTAGGGGCACACGACTGCTTTGCCGACACTGGGTGCCTCAACAATGACTTAGAAAAGAACACGAGAGGCGGGGCGGGGGGAGAGGGCCAAAGTTTGGTGTATTACAGGATGCTGCTGGAATTTGAAAGCTCAAAGTCCACCCATGCCTTCTGCACAAGAAGTGGGGAATGGGGGGGTCAGGCGCATCTTGTCCTTCCCTTCAGCTGGGAAAATGTCTGACAGTCACTGAGGCAGAGGGTGGTCCATCAGGACAAGTGAGGGCACCACCAACCCCATTGTGCCCTCTGCCAGCCCTCACTTGCCCGCCCGAAAACACATAACTTCCCCAGGAACTGTGTCTACCCCTGTACCAAGCTACAATTCCCAGCACCCTTAAAGGCAAAGGGACCCCTGACTGCTAAGTCCAGTCGTGGACGACTCTGGGGTTGCAGCGCTCATCTCGCTTTACTGGCCGAGGGAGCCGGCGTTTGTCTGCAGACAGTTTTTCGGGGTCATGTGGCCAGCATGACTAAGCAGCTTCTGGCGAACCAGAGCAGCGCACCGAAACGCCGTTTACCTTCCCGCTGGAGTGATACCTATTTATCTACTTGCACTTTGACGTGCTTTCGAACTGCTAGGTTGCCAGGAGCAGGGACTGAGCAACGGGAGCTCACCCCATCGCGGGGATTCAAAAAGCCAACCTTCTGATCCACAAGCCCTAGGCTCTGTGCTTTAGACCACAGCACCACCTGCACCCCTCTACCCTTAACAAACAATAATTCCCAATATTTGAGGCAGTGAATGTGCTTTAAATGTGTGCTTTAAATGAGATGTGGGTGGCTCTGTGGTCTAAACCACTGATCCTCTCGGGCTTGCCGATCAGAAGGTTGGCGGTTCGAATCCCCGTGACAGAGTGAGCTCCCGTTGCTCTGTCCCAGCTCCTGCCAACCTAGCAGTTCGAAAGCACGCCACTGCAAGTAGATAAATAGGTATGGCTGTGGCAGGAAGGTAAACAGCATTTCCATGCACTCTGGTTTCCATCACGGTGTCCCATTGTGCTAGAAGCGGTTGAGTCCTGCTGGCCACATGACCCGGAAAGCTGTCTGCGGACAAACGCCAGCTCCCTTGGCCTGAAAGCGAGATGAGCACCGCAACCCCACAGTTGCCTTTGACTGGACTTAACCGCCCAGGGGTTCTTTACCTTTAAAAGGTGTGCAGAATGTGCTTTAAATGTATGGTTTGGACCTTTCCCCAGAGCTGCCCTTGCATAACTGCCCAGGCAAGGAGGAAGATGCCTGGGTGGGGCTGCGGTTATGGCAGATGAGAAATGGCCATTCTCAGATACAGTGGTACCTCAGGTTACAGATGCTTCAGGTTACAGACGCTTCAGGTTACAGACTCCACTAACCCAGAAATAGTACCTCGGGTTAAGAACTATGCTTCAGGATGAGAACAGAAATTGTGCGGCAGCAGCGGCAGGCCCCATTAGCTAAAGTGGTACCTCAGGTTAAGAACAGTTTCAGGTTAAGAACTGACCTCCAGAACGAATTAAGTTCTTAACTCGAGGTATCACTGTACTCCAATATTTGTCAGGTGCAAAAATAAAATAAAATACAATGGTACCTTGGTTCTCAAACTTAATCCGTTCCTGAAATCTGTTCCAAAACCAAAGTGTTCCAAAACCAAGGCACGCTTTCCCATTAGAAAGTAATGCAAAAACGGATTAATCCATTCCAGACTTTTAAAATCAACTCCCAAAACAGCCATTTAACATGAATTTTGCTATCTAACAAGACCATTGATCCATAAAATGAAAGCAATAATCGATGTGCTATACCATAAAATAAGACATTATTGTAGATGATAAAAAGTTAAAATTCCCTCCCCCTTACCTTCACTGATGATAGTCATTGTTTGGATGGGGGGCTTTTATCCATTTCCACAGTCACACAATCAATCAATCAATCAATTAGTAGCTGAACTGGGTTCCACACAGTCACGATAACAAATGAACCGAAAAAGCGTCAAAAACAAAAATGCAAAATAAAAAGCAAAAACAAAAGCGCCAGACTTAATCCTTTCCGGAAGTCCGTTTGACTTCCGAAATGTTGGAAAACCAAGGCGCGGCTTTTGATTGGTGCAGGCACCCCGGAAACAATAGCCAACAGCTGCATCGGGCGTTCAACTTCTGAAAAACATTAGAAAACCAGAACACTTGCTTCCGGGTTTTTGGCATTTGGGAACCAAGGTGTTTGAGAACCAAGGTACCACTGTACAGTGAAGATTCCTGAGCAATATCAACAGGCAGGGAATTTCATAGCACCCTAAAAGCTTGAGTTCTTACAAATGTGGAATAAGGTTGCAGGTTCAATCGCTGGCAGCAACTCTCGGTAGGGCTGGGAGAGACTCCCTGCCAGAAACCCTGCAGAGCCACTGCAAGTCAGTGTGGACAATACTGAGCTATACTAATTTTATTCTTTATAATAATAATAATTTATTATTTATACCCCACCCATCTTGCTGGGTTTCCCCAGCCACTCTGGGAGGCTCCCAACAGAATATTAAAACACAATAGTCTATAAAACATTAAAAGCTTCCCTAAATAGGGCTGCCTTCAGATGTCTTCTAAAAGTCTGGTAGCTGTTTTTCGCTTTGACATCTGGTGGGAGGGCATTCCACAGGGCAGGCGCCACTACCGAGAAGGCCCTTTGCTTGGTTCCCTGTAACTTGGCTTCTCACAGTGAGGGAACCGCCAGAAGGCCCTCGGCACTGGACCTCAGTGTCCAGGCTAGACAATAGGGGTGGAGACGCTCCTTCAGGTATACTGGGGCAAGGCCATTTAGGGCTTTAAAGGTCAGCACAACACTTTGAATTGTGCTCGGAAACGTACTGGGAGCCAATGTAGGTCTTTCAGGACCGGTGTTATGTGGTCTTGGCGGCCGCCCCCAGTCACCAGTCTAGCTGCCGCATTCTGGATTAGTTGTATTTTCCGGGTCACCTTCAAAGGTAGCCCCGCATAGAGCGCATTGCAGTAGTCCAAGCGAGAGATAACCAGAGCATGCACCACTCTGGAAAAAGAGTCTGCGGACAGGTAGGGTCTCAGCCTGCGTACCAGATGGAGCTGATAAACAGGCACCCTGGACACAGAATTGACCTGCACCTCCATGGACAGCTGTGAGTCCAGAATGACTCCCAGGCTGCGCACCTGGTCCTTCAGGGGCACAGTTACCCCATTCAGAACCGGGGAGTCCTCCACACCCGCCCACCTCCTGTCCCCCCAAAACAGTACTTCTGTCTTGTCAGGATTCAACCTCAAAGCTAGATGGCCCAAGGGTCAGACTCAGCATAAGGCAGTTTATTTTGCTCCAGTTTAAATTTGCCCTTTATATGAGCGGCAGAATCTTACTTTATTTTTAATGAGAGCCTGTAACTCTGTGGCCAAACCCCTACTTTACACGCAGAAAACCCGGTAAGAAGTTAAGTCCGTAATGATTCACTGGGCAAGAGATTTTGGATATAATATACAGTTGGCAGCATAAGAATGATTTGAAGTTTACAGTGCGCTACACGCTGGAAGAAAATTACACGAAGGTGATGTGCCGTTGGTACTTAACACCCAGTAGGTTAGCAATAATGTATAGCACCAATTCGAATGTATGTTGGAACTGTAAAAATTGTAAAATTGTAAGAAGATAAAGGAATTATGGGAAATGACATATAACGAATTAAAGCAAATGTTCAAAATAACATTTGCTAAAAGACCAGAAGCTTTTCTCTTAGGAATTCTAGGTGCAGATAAACTGAAAGATTTGAGAAGACTATTTATGTCCGCGGCCACAGCTGCAAGGACACTGCTTTGCCCAGCAGTGGAAAGAGAAAATGCCAAGAAATCGGGTCCTTCCTTAAAGAGGGCACATGTTGCGGCAGGACCTGGCAACCTAACCTTGTGTTGCGGGTGGGTATGTTTGGATAGCCACAACACCCGATTGGTAGGTCCCTTGATGGAGGGTTCAATCAGGCCAATGGGACGCAGGCTAAACGGATCAAGGGACCTATATATGCACGTGACCCAGAGCTTCCTCTTTCGGTGCATGCATCGGAACACCCGCCCACCTCTCTCTATATTTAGGGCTTGTGCACTTGTCCTTGCTATGCCGTAGTGTGACGTCTGTCGTTGGGACAGGGGCACGGCAGGAGTTTTCCCCACTTGGCTGATTGGCTGTTGCCATTGGGTTTCACCTGCCACGTAGCAAATCGTCACAACTTGTAAGGTTGCGGATAGGCTCTGGTTCAGGTGATAGGGATGGGAGAACGCTCTCGCCATCCCTATGTGAAGGGTATTCCGTTAAAGGAATCCAGGGACTCGATGGGTTGGTCAACCCTCTGAGGGGGTTATGCCCATGCCTTAGTCCAGGGGGGCATTTGGGTGGCGGAGATAGCCTGCTCCCGGCTTTCCGCTTATCCAGGTGTTCACCTTAGGCTGACCTAGGCTGGTGCCCTGGGTCAGCGCTACCTGCAGGGCAGGGAGCTAGTCGAACCAGAGCCTATGTGTTAAGTTGTGGGTGAACATATCAGACGACACAGCTATTCTTCAAACAGCTCTTGTTTATTCACAGGCCAGAACTGAACTGAAGGGTTCAACCAGCCTCCTTATATAGAGCTCCACTACAACGCAACAGTAACAACTTTCTGAAACTATCCAATCACTGAACGTCACTTTCAATTCCTTATTTGCATATGTGGACCTGAGTGAAAACTATCTACAGTATCCCCCTGCTGGCCCAGGGTGAGAACTTCAGTACATAACAGTATGCAACCAGTCACTTGCTGTAATCAATAAAGTTGTGGCCTAAATTCTGCCAAAAACCAAAGCAAAATTTGAGTCTTGTGTGAATTTATTTAAGGGGGAGGTTGAAAGTTCTCAACACACAAAAGCGAACTGGCAGATGAAAATATTAGAATATGCAGAGATGGTGAGACTGACGGGGAAAGTCAGAAATCAGGACTATCGAAACTTCAGTAGGGAATGGGACAAATAGAAGCTGTACTTAAAAGAACACTGTAATCACTTGAGCTCTTTGGCAGGCTTTCAACAACTCCTGCAACGTTACAGAGACTTTGGAGCACTTCAATGTGGAGAAATTATGATATGCAGTTGATTTATCAAGGACCCATGGAGGGGAGGAGGGAAGTCCTAAGATTCGGAAGAATCTTGTTTGAATTTGAAATTTTAATGTGTTAAATGTGAGATTTGTTTTGTAAAACCAATAAAAACCATTTTTTAAAAATACATGCAGCTGACTCTGGGCCTTTCAAAGACACAGCAGAGGGCACACTCCCATGAATGATTTAGAACCAGTATGCTCATTTCCCTCCTGGGTTAGAAGGAAAACCCAAAGTTTCCAAAGTGAGAGAGTGCGAAAATTATCTGCACATCATTTTCCCCAGCCTGCAGCCAGCAGGCCATCAATCAAGGTCTTGCATCCAGCCTTGGCCTTCCCCTGGTTTTTATCGGCACCTTGAGAACGTGGCGGTTGGGTTGGTGGTGGGGTTTAGTCCTTGTGCAAAAACGTCTCTTTTTGAACAAGGGTTAATTGTTAACAGATTCCAGCTGCCCCAGACACCTGTTCTCCTTCTCAGGGGCGTTTCACCTTCGTGGAAATTTTTAATTTTTCCAGCTCTTACGACAGAAGGAGACAGCGGATCTTGGATCCCCACGCCCCTGCCATCGGGGGCTTAATTTCAGCCCCAGAATGCCAAAGTTGTAGCTGAGCAGAAATCACGAACTGCTTCTTCTTCTCACTTTTCCCTCCTAAAATGGCATTGCCAAAATAAGATAGTCTTTTTTTTTTTTTAACCAACCAGAAACAACTCCTTAAAAGACTTGCTGCAAGAGGGAGGTTTCAGTACAAAGGGACTTGTCTAATTTTAATTATTATTATTATATTATATTATATATTATTATATTATATTATATTATATTATATTATATTATATTATATTATATTATATTATATTATTATATGGACCACAAGTGTCATCTAGTCCAACCCCCTGCAATTCCCAAATTACTGCTTTGAATGTCTTTATTACATATTTAAAGTGCTTTTTTCTAGGGGTACGCATTTTGTGAATCTTTGTACAGTGGTACCTCGCTTTACAAACTTAATCCATTCTTAAACTGAAATCATTCTTGCACCGAGGCGCACTTTCCCTAATGAGGCCTCCTCCTGCCACTGGCGCCCTTCCACCTTTTGAATTCTGTTCTTAGACTGAGGTAAAGTTCGCAAACCAGGACACTACTTCCGGTTTTGCGGAGTTCGTAAACTGAATAGTTCATAAACAGGGCCGTCCTTAAACTGAGGTACCACTGTACTTTTGTCCATTTACTGTATTTATTTCCCCCAATTTGAACTATAAATTGGTGTTCTTCTTGAGTCACAATGAGAGTTACCGCTAAACATTTTTTAAAGAAAAAAGCATTGCATATTTACAGTACAGTGGCACCTCAGGTTAAGTACTTAATTCATTCCGGAGGTCCGTTCTTAACCTGAAACTGTTCTCAACCTGAAGCACCACTTTAGCTAATGGGGCCTCCCGCTGCCGCCGCATGATTTCTGTTCTCATCCTGAAGCAAAGTACTTAACCCGAGGTAATATTTCTGGGTTAGGGGAGTCTGTAACCTGAAGCGTATGTAACCTGAAGTGTATGTAACCCGAGGTACCACTGTATCATGTCTATATCCCAGCTTCCATCCCCCAAGGAGATCAAGGCAGCAGACATAGTTCTCCTCCACCCAGTTTGCCAGGTCACTCTGAGAGTTTCATGACCAAGTGGGGATTTGAACCCTGGGCTCTCCTAGTCCAACCCTTACACCACTACACCACACTGTCTCTCAATTTCTTTCAGGAATATATTCCAAGGAGTAGGGGGCCACCACACAAAAGGCCTGATTCCAGCATCACTGCAGGGACGCTGACTAGATGGTCCTTGGGGTCCTTTTGAACTCTGCAGTTCTACGATTCCCCACCCCAAGAGCAGGTAGATTTTTTCCTTTCCTGGCTGACCTCCCCTCAAATGGCCTTGGGTGCTGGCAATGAGAGAATTCAACACCTGTGCGGGGCACCCAAACTTCCTGCTACTGATAAGGAGGGGTATTTAAAGTTTCACAGCGCCTTTAAGCAACTCCCAGTCAAGATGCTCGCACTGTTGATACCCGTTCTGTTGGTGGCTGGTGGTAAGAATCTCTCTCTCTCTCTCTGTCTCTCTCTCTCTCTTACCATCATCATCATCAAACCTTTATTGGCATCACTTACAAACATTCAGACTAAATAGGCCAGTGCGATCTGGTCGCCATTTCAACAGTACTGTACAGTCATTTGCCAAAGGGAAGAAGAGGCGAGTAATCTATTGCATCTCTGTGGGTCTCCAGCAAGGGCAGGATCCTGTAGCGTACTTCGGCGGCAAAAAAATAAAATAGAGGAATTAGCTACTGTCTTGGTGAGCTCCTGGTCTCTCCCCTGTAATAAGAAGCGTATAAACTCTGTCTCTGGTTTCCATGTTGGAAAACATGTTGTTGTTTAGTAGTTTAGTCGTGTCGGACTCTTCGTGACCCCATGGACCAGAGCACGCCAGGCACTCCTGTCTTCCACTGCCTCCTGCAGTTTGGTCAAACTCATGCTGGTAGCTTCGAGAACACTGTCCAACCATCTCGTCCTCTGTTGTCCCCTTCTCCTTGTGCCCTCCATCTTTCCCAACATCAGGGTCTTTTCCAGGGAGTCTTCTCTTCTCATGAGGTGGCCAAAGTATTGGAGCCTCAGCTTCAGGATCTGTCCTTCCAGTGAGCACTCAGGGCTGATTTCCTTAAGAATGGAGAGGTTTGATCTTCTTGCAGTCCATGGGACTCTCAAGAGTCTCCTCCAGCACCATAATTCAAAAGCATCAATTCTTCGGCAATCAGCCTTCTTTATGGTCCAGCTCTCACTTCCATACATCACTACTGGGAAAACCATAGCTTTAACTATATGGATCTATGTATATGGAATACATAGATCGTCTAAAAATTGTTGGCGGAGATCATCATACATTTTACATTTAAGGGCCATGTGAGCTAGAATTTCTACCAGGTGGGCATCGCATGGGCAGATCCTATCTCCTTCTGCCATACCCATAAACCTACCCCAAAGGAGGTTAGAAGGATTAGAATTGAACCTAGCCAGCGAAAAAGCCCTTCTTTCTTGCGGGTTAAACAAAAATTGTAAATAATTAAGGTTAAATTCCTGCGCCCAAGAGAGTTGAAAATAAAGAGGGGAACGTGTTTTTTCCACAGCTGAGATTAGTTCCTGGTGATCTATGTCCCATATCCTAGTTTTTAATATGGCCTTGGCAATTGGGAAAGCCACAGCACCCAGGAGATCCTCTCTCTCTCTCTCTCTCTCTCTCTCTCTCTCTCTCTCTCTCTGTGTGTGTGTGTGTGTGTGTCTCCATCTAACATAAACCAATAAGAAGAGCCAGTGCTTTATTTTTTCCTAAAAAACCCCAAAACGTTTAGGGGTACTCTAATTTTCCTACTCATATTGAAATACTGCCCCCCAATGAGGCCAAACTTAGATTCATCAAATGTTTAGGGGTATGCATCCCCCCCCCCGAAAAAAATAGCTACGCTGGATCCGGCCAGCGACCCATCCAGTCCAGCATCCTATTTTCACAGTGGCCAACCAGATGCCACTATTTTGCAAACCCGCAAGTAGGATTCGAGCACAAAAGCCACTCTCCCCTCCAGCAGTTTCCAGCAACTGGGATTCTGCCTCTGTGACGGCAGAGCACAAATTTGTCAAATAAAGCCACAAATTTGCCTTGCAAAGCCATCCAAGTTAGCGACCATCGCTGCCTCCTGTGGCAGGGAGTTCCATAGGTTAGCTACGTGCTGTGCAAAGGACTTTCTTCTCTCTCTCCTGAATCGTCCAACATTCAGCATGCATCGAAACAACTGCTTGCAGTCGGTCTTAATCTCTCTCTTCCTCTCATCCTGCTCATGCAATGTGTGAGAGCGAACCATTCGCCCCACCCTGCCTCTAATCATCCAAGAGGGACTCCTTTTCTCTCCAGCACTTCCCAAACCAAAACAGGGACAGCCTTTGCAGCATCCTGTTTTCAAAACACGGAGGCCCACAATTGCCCCACCCATGACTTCACTTGGCCATGACTTAGCCCAAGATACTTTGCAGCTTGATGCAAAGGACAAGGTGCCCTAGGCTACCTTCCTACCAGCTGGCTGGACCGGCAGCCTAGAATCACAGAGTCCTAGAATTGTAGAGCGGGAAGGGACCCTGTGGGTCATCTAGTCCAACCCCCTGCAATGTAGGAATACTCTTCTGTCCCATACGGGGATCGAACCTGAAACCTTGACAAAGACCGGAAGCCTTTCATTTAGGCATCATTGATGCAGATATTCCCAAGGAACTGAGAAAAGTATTAATGTATGCAACTACTGCTGTGAGAATGTTAATAGCTAAATGGTGGAAAGGAGATAAAATACCAACTAAAATGGAGTGGCAGGTTAAATTATTTGAATACAGTGGTACCTCGGGTTAAGTACTTAATTCGTTCCGGAGGTCCGTACTTAACCTGAAACTGTTCTTAACCTGAAGCACCACTTTAGCTAATGGGGCCTCCTGCTACCGCCACGCCGCCGGAGCACGATTTCTGTTCTCATCCTGAAGCAAAGTTCTTAACCTGAAGCAATATTTCTGGGTTAGCGGAGTCTGTAACCTGAAGCGTATGTAACCTGATGTGTCTGTAACCTGAGGTACCACTGTACAGGTTACAGACTCCGCTAACCCCGAAATAGTACCTCGGGTTAAGAACTTTGTTTCAGGATGAGAACAGAAATCGCGTGGCGGCAGTGTGGCGGCAGCGGGAGGCCCCATTAGCTAAAGTGGTACCTCAGAACAGTTTCAGGTTAAGAACGGACCTCCGGAATGAATTAAGTTCTTAACCTGAGGTACCACTGTATGTAGAACTGGCAAAGATGACAGGGAAAATTAGGAACCAGACAAACCAAAAGTTTAAGAAAGAATGGAATTTATTCAGACCATATTTAAAAGAACATTGTTCTCATATGAAATCTCTGACATGCTTGGATTAACTTCTGCAATGCTATATACTACAAAGATTATTGATATTGATAAGTTAAAGGATATACAAATATGCAGTCGACAAGGAAACGAAGGACCCATACGGAGGATGACGGAAGTCTCAACATATGGAAGAATTTTATTTTACATGTAACATTTTCTTTGTAATTGATGGGATGTGGTTTTTTCCCCTTTTTTTCTTTTTGTGGTGAAGGGACCTAATATTTAAAAATAAAATCAGTAAAGATTAAATTGCTAAAAAAAGGAAGAAACCTTGGTGTTATCAGCACCATGCTCCAACCGAATGAGCTATCAAGGCGAATATTACTTCGATACCGGCAATGGGATAATTATTCAGGGCAAGAAGTAGGGTAGCTTAGAGACGTGAGAGGAACCACCTATGGGCAAGTCCTCTGGCAAAGAGTTGGACTTCGATAATCTTTCGTTAAAATGGTGCCCTGTGCGAAGCCAAAATCTGGCACCCCAAACGGATCTTCTCAATTTTCATAGAATCATCGAATCATAGAGTTGGAAGAGACCACAAGGGCCATCGAGTCCAACCCCCTGCCAAGCAGGAAACACCATCAGAGCACTCCTGACATATGGTTGTCAAGCCTCTGCTTAAAGACCTCCAAAGAAGGAGACTCCACCACACTCCTTGGCAGCAAATTCCACTGTCGAACAGCTCTTACTGTCAGGAAGTTCTTCCTAATGTTTAGGTGGAATCTTCTTTCTTGTAGTTTGGAACCATTGCTCCGTGTCCGCTTCTCTGGAGCAGCAGAAAACAACCTTTCTCCCTCCTCTATGTGACATCCTTTTATATATTTGAACATGGCTATCATATCACCCCTTAACCTCCTCTTCTCCAGGCTAAACATGCCCAGCTCCCTTAGCCGTTCCTCATAAGGCATCGTTTCCAGGCCTTTGACCATTTTGGTTGCCCTCCTCTGGACACGTTCCAGTTTGTCAGTGTCCTTCTTGAACTGTGGTGCCCAGAACTGGACACAGTACTCCAGGTGAGGTCTGACCAGAGCAGAATACAGTGGCACTATTACTTCCCTTGATCTAGATGCTATACTCCTATTGATGCAGCCCATAATTGCATTGGCTTTTTTAGCTGCCGCATCACACTGTTGGCTCATGTCAAGTTTGTGGTCAACCAAGACTCCTAGATCCTTTTCACATGTACTGCTCTCAAGCCAGGTGTCACCCATCTTGTATTTGTGCCTCTCATTTTTTTTGCCCAAGTGCAATACTTTACATTTCTCCCTGTTAAAATTCTGCACCCCCTCAACTCAGTGCCATGTGCGGCACCATTCTAAACCCAGTGTTAGTCTCAGGGGCTTGCCACCCAGAATCTGCCACCTGGCTAGTTGTAGGGCCGGCCAGAGCATGCCTGTTACTTGGACTCCATCTGCTGTGGTGCTGTCTCCTGAATCAGACCTCCATCAGAGGGAGGCTTGAAACTGAGGAAAGCTTCAGAGCAAGTGGGGTTGTTTTTGTGACTGTTAGTAATTGCTTGTATATTATTAGTTGTGATGGCTGCATTGCAGGGTGTCATAGTTGTCAACTTACAGATTTGAAAATAAGGGACCAGCAGCCTCAAAAATAAGGGATCAGCAGCGAAAATAAGGGATTTTCCAAGCACAGGTATGTTCAACTTCTGAGCCCCTCCGAGCCAAAGGCAGAAAGCCCAGCCAGCAGCCAAACGAAGCCTCTATCGGTGGTTCCCACAGCGCAGCAACCCGGCAAAGGGGATGCAGCAAGGAAAACCACCGTCACCTCTCTGCTGGGAAGCGCTGAGCAAAGGCCAGTCCCCAGGCAATGCGGCCGATTTGATCGGCACAAGGCACGCAAGCTCCACCCCCCAGTCGTTCTTAGACTCCTTATTGGGTGAGCAACGCAGCCAAGCAACACAGTTGGAGCCTCCCTCCTCCCTGGTCGGCAGGGAGGGAGGGAGAGGAGCTGCTTCCTTTGAAACCCGGGAAATTTAAGGGACATCATCAATAAGGGACAGCAGCGGAACACGGCGCTGGGATAAGGGACTTTCCCGCCAAATAAGGGACGGTTGAAAGCTATGCAGGGGGTTGGACAAGATGACACTTGGAGTCCCTTCCAATCCTACAATTCTATGATTTCCTTCCTTCCTTCCTTCCTTCCTTCCTTCCTTCCTTCCTTCCTGTGGTGGTCATGTGGGATTGCTATGAGGAATTATGAAAAATGAAGCAAGCCATTGTGTTAGCGGTGAAAGCATTGCTTTGACTGGGTTTGAGTCACTGATGTGATTTCTGATTCAATCCCACAGGCCTCTGCATCTCTGCCCCATTTTCTCTATGCCTGACAGTCACGTATAAGCCTTCTACACAGACCAGTTGCTTCACCAGGCATAAAGATACCTAAAGATAAGGAGGTAGCTTTGCTGTAGCTTTTGTTAATCTTTAGGGTCAGGAAACAGAGTTCACACGGAGGTGGTAAAATGCCTGTCTTTCCTTTTATGACCTCCGGGGTTTGCTAAATGCATTCCTCCTTTGTTCCTGTTTTATTTAGCCTAAATGCATGCTCAAATAGGAAATAGTTCTTTGTAGTTAAGAGGCTTCCTCTGATCTGACTTTGTCCCCAAGTGGGGATTTTTGAAATGCTTAGATGAAATCTGATTGGTTCTTACAAACACTGTGTAAAAGTTCTTTTGTTAATAAAAACGGAGTGGCAAGCGCACTGTCTCCCAAAGGTCTTGCTGGTCAAGCCTCGTGTCTATTGTTTTAATCAGGGTCCAGTCCTTCCTTTACCTTCAGAATGCAACACTTCCTTTCTCCCACAACTCACAGGCACCCCTGACTTCTCCCCACAGCCTCCAGTTGTGGAACACCTATCTACACCCCCAATGCCAGGGTGGTGAATGGCGAAGACGCCGTCCCTTACAGCTGGCCTTGGCAGGTAAGAAAGCTGCTATCCTTCTATTATCTTGTGCCACATTTAGATCCGTTTTTTAAAATAAAAAAACAGCAGCAACAACAACAACATCAACAACACAACTTATATACCACTTAATTAGAGGAATATCTCCAAACCTTTTGCATCCAATGGCATAAAATACTCACTGGCTCCTATCCAATGCTCATCCTACTCAGAGTATACCTATTGGAAGTAATAGCCATAAAGACATAAGCAAAGCCTGCTGGGTCAAGGCCAAGGCTGATTCTCCAAGGGACAATTTTCCAGGGACAGTTCTGGATTTGCAGAAGCCGTCCCGGTTTCTGATTTGATCCCAGAATGTCCCGCTTTTGGAGAAATGTTGAGAGGTATGCAAAGGGGGGCCCATCAGTGCTCTGTTCCCACAGCAGCCGACCAGATGCCTGTTCTGGGAAGCCCACAAGCAGGAAGTTAGTGCAACAGGGGCTCTCTTCAATAAGAGCTCAGTTGGGATACAACCCAAATTTAGAGATGTTATAAGAATTCTAAGGTCCCAAATATATTTTAAAAAATTCATAAATGTACAAGGCAAACAGATGCATAAGTATATAAACTACATGTCTGAAATACAGTAGTACCTTGGGTTACATATGCTTCAGGTTACACACTCTTCAGGTTACAGACTCCGCTAACCCAGAAATAGTACCTCAGGTTAAGAACTTTGCTTCAGGATGAGAACAGAAATCGTGCTGTGGTGGCGCAGTGGCAGCAGGAGGCCCCATTAGCTAAAGGGGTGCTTCAGGTTAAGAACAGACCTCTGGAACGAATTAAGTACTTAACCCGAGGTACCACTGTAGTACAGGAGAGCAATTCTGAAGCCATTTTGACTCTCCCAAACTGACCTCAATATATTTCTCTGCAAGGAGGGAGGAAATGGGAAAAGCCTCTCCACTGTCCTTTTGCTTGCAGATCCTGTCTTAAGGGCGTATTTGTGTATGAATAGGGTGAGCCTGTGACCTGGATTCAGGAACTCAAAGTATTAACCATCACACAAAAAATGGCCTGGCTGCCAGGTAATGCAATCGGTGACCATTATCAGGTTTCCAGGCAGACAGGATTTCTGCTGTAGACTGCCTCCTTCTGTGATGTATGTATGATGTTTTGGGGGGTGGTCTTCAGCTACAGGGTGGGTAATTTCAAAAGTCTATATAAGGGCTTGCGCACCATTGCTCAGGGTCCCTTCTGCCTCCTGTGTGTGGTGAGTGAGGACCCTGTTGCAACAGTTGAATAAAGATCAGGCTTACTAGCTGCTTTGCTTCTCAATATTCTCTTGTCGGCCCTTTTCTCCTACCGATAGGGAACCCACTTAAGGACTCTATACGGCTCTTGGGTACCCCATAAGGGAAAAGGAGCAGCTTTTTTCTTATAGCAGTAACAACCTTCCCCCTTCATCGCAACCTGATCGCTGTCACTGTCCAGTAAATTCTGATTGCCTTCACAGATCTGTGTCTAGGATGGTGTCTTAATCCCTTTCCCGCTGCCTCTCTTGCCTCCCCACAGATCTCCCTCCAGTACGAGAAGGATGGTGAATTCCGTCACACCTGCGGGGGCACCCTCATTGCCCCCAACTGGGTCATGACTGCCGCCCACTGCATCTCGTAAGCTATATTGAGGGCGGTAAGGGGTGGGCACTGGGGTGTGTGTGTGTGTGTGTGTTTACAGGCAGAAGGAGCCGGTTGCCTTACGGACAGGTGAACCGGTCCATTTTGTATTCTATCCGTTTCCCTCAGGGATGCAGGTGACATGGGATGGTCATGCCTCATAATGTCTTGGTCAGTCCTGTGCCTGTGAATACTTTCTTTGCCCTGAGCAAACCGTTTTCTATGATTGGCTTTTCGGACTGATGAAGCGTGTAGCGAAACCTGTAATATATCCAGAGAACAGGTCTCCTTTTGCCCACTTGCGTTATTCTCCTCAGTGTGGTGGCTTTGATTTGCCTACCCATGATTGATCCATTCATACGGCTTTGTGTTTCCAACTCAAGACCCATTGAAGAACATCTCATCCAGTTCAATCTTTGAAAAACAGCTTTGAAAAACTTTTTCATATTCTCTAGTGTGCCACGCTTGCCGTTGTGGTGGCATGGGGTTGCCGTTCTGTGATTGGACTTACACTACTTGTTGAACAGTTCATTTATCCAGTCTGTATAACATTTACTGCACATGTAACTTGTTAAGATAGAGTTGTACATTTATCTACTCCGTGTTTATAGTATCTCCAGGCTTTGTCTTGCACATGGTACCATAGCTGTCAAGCGTCCCTTATTTGGCGGGACAGTCCCTTAGCCCAGCGCTATGTCCCGCTGCTGTCCCTTATTGATGATGTCCCTTAAATAAGCTACTGAAGGTAATGGGGCCCTTTCTGTGTCCAGCTGTCCTTTGTCAACAACAAATTGTTGCTGGTTTTTTTTGTGTTGAATATATGCTATATGGTAATTTATGGACCTAATAGGTATCTAAAGCCATTTGCATGCAACAAAATATGTATTTTATCAAAGTAATTGTTGATCCCTTATTTTGGCTGCTGATCCCTTAGTTTCGAGGCTGCTGGTCCCTTATTTTCAAATCTGTAAGTTGACAGCTATGCATGGCACCTTAGTATGTTTGTTGTCTGAATGGTTATAAGTCTATCTCTATTCTAGCTATTATTCTAGTAAATTTGGTTTTATAAGCCAGCGTGTGGTGTTGTTGTTTTGTTGTATTATTATTATTACTGTCACCACATTTGATACTTTGTGTATATACGATACAGTGCCCACCTGACGCCCTGTGTCCAGTTCTGGGTGCACCACAGTTTAGGGAGGGCATGGAGAAGCTGCAAGGTGTGCAGGGAAGAGCGACCAGGGTGATGGAGGGTTTGGAAACCAAGAAGGGTCTGGAGTTGGGTTCGTTTAGACTGGATAAGAGGGGACTGTGAGCCACTTTCAAATATCTGAGGGGTTGCCATGTGTCTCGCTGCTCTGGAGGATAGGACCCGAACCAATGGATTCAGATGGCAAGAAAGGAATTTCCGACTAAATTTTAGGATGATGGGGAGAGCTGTTTGACAGTGGAACGGTCTCCCTTGGGAAGTGGTGGACTCTACTTCACTAGCTGCAAGCTTTTAAACAGAGTTTGGATGGCCGTCTGCTAGCTAGGTTTCCTGCATTGCGGAGATGGTGGTGTTTGGCCCCTTTCAACCCTACAAATCTATGATTCTATGATGGCCTCTTCTCTGCGTTTCACTCTCACAGCAAATCCCGGACATATCAAGTTGTGGTAGGTGAATATGACATGGATGCGGAAGAAGGAACTGAGCAACGCATTCCTGTGAACTCCAATGACATCTTTGTGCACCCCAAATGGATCTCCATTTGTGCCGCCTGTGGGTAAGTGAGCTGTGGCTAATAATAATAATAATAATAATAATAATAATAATAATAATAATAATTTTATTATTTATACCCCACCCATCTGGCTGGGCTTCCCCAGCCACTCAGGGAGGCTCCCAACAGAACACCAAAAACAGAATAAAACTTCAAACATTTAAAACTGGCTCCATCTTGGGGGCAGGGGTGGTCTGGTCCATTCCTCTTTAGCCAGGCCTATGGCTTCAAATAATCTAGGGCCTGAGAAACTGGGAGGGAGAGGACTGTCATTATGATGACGATTTTATTATTGCGCTATCTGTCCGTATGCTTTTTATTATGGCTTTGTTAATTTTTTATCACTGATTTTCTACAATATGTTATTAATGTTGTACACTGCCCTGGGATCTTCTGATAAATGACGCTATATAAATTGAATTAATGATGATGATGGTGGTGATTATTTTTTTAAACTGTTTAGGAAAAAAATCTGCTTTAAAAAAATACTCAAACGGTGTATAAATTTTATGAAATAAATAAATAACCCATCTCTAGTCCGGCACCAGCATTCTGGGCCAGCTGAAGCTTTAGGGCCAGACCCCTTGGGATTGGTGGGTTGGAAGTCAGGGAGCTGACCAGCAGATGGCGCCAGAGTCAATGAGAGGCAGAGCCAACTCAGTTATATTTTTCTCCCCATCCTCCTCCTCCTCCTACTTTTGGAGCATACAGTGGTACCTTGGTTCCCAAACGCCTTGGTACTCAAATGTCTTGGTTCTCAAATGCTTTGGTTCCCAAATGCTGAAAACCCAGAAGTAAGTGTTCTGGTTTTCAAACATTTTTCGGAAGCCGAACATCAGATGCGGCTGTTGACTATTGTTTCCGGGTCACCTGCACCAATCAGAAGCTGCGCCTTGGTTTTTGAATATTTCGGAAGTCAAACGGACTTCCAGAACAATTAAGTTTGGCGCTTTTGTTTTTGCTGTTTATTATGCGTTTTTGTTTTTGAGGCTTTTTCGGTTCATTTGTTTTTGT
Source organism: Podarcis filfolensis (assembly GCF_964270895.1). Classification (NCBI taxonomy): domain Eukaryota; kingdom Metazoa; phylum Chordata; class Lepidosauria; order Squamata; family Lacertidae; genus Podarcis; species Podarcis filfolensis. Next base: position 10,737,984 of record NC_139611.1, on the reverse strand, counting down.
GACTGTGTGGAACCCAGTTCAGGTAGTGATTGATTGATTGATTGATTGATTGTGTGACTGTGTGACTGTGGAAATGGATAAAAGCCCCCCATCCAAACAATGACTATCACCAGTGCAGGTAAGAAAAAACATTAATTTTAATTTTCATCATCTACAATACTTTCTTATTTATTTTATAGTACAGTTGCTTTCATTTTATGTATGAATGATCTCGTCAGGTAGTAAAATTCATGTTAAATGGCTGTTTTGGGGGTTGTTTTTAAAAGTCTGGAACGGATTAATCCGTATTGCATTACTTTCTATGGGAAAGCGTGCCTTGGTTTTGGAACGCTTTGGTTTTGGAACGGACTTCCGGAACGGATTAACTTTGAGAACCAAGGTACCACTGTACTAAGGAGGAGGAGGAGAGGCAGGGCTATTCCTTGACCCAGATGTCAGAAGGCAGACCAGTGGGTTTGGATGAACTGAAGCTGGTGGGGCAGAACCACATTTGGCCCTATGGACTGGCCTGGGCTGCCCCACCCAGAGCGCACCCTCTTGACTCTCTCTCTCTCCTGCTTGCCTCTGTCCAGCAACGACATCGCCCTGATGAAGCTGTCCCGCGCCGCCGAGCTGAGCAACACGGTGCAGCTGGGGTGCCTCCCCCCCGCAGGGGAAGTGTTGCCTAATGATTACCCCTGTTACATCAGCGGCTGGGGACGACTGTACAGTAAGTGGTTCCGCCCTTATCTGCAGGGGGCCTGGAGAGGGAGGATTTTAAAACAGAGGCAAGTGGTTTTAAAAAAACCGGAGGTTGGGTGGCCATCGGACGGGGATTCTTGAGCTGCGATTTCTGCATCGCAAGATGGTTAGAATAGATGACCTTTGGGGGTGCTTTCCAACAGTTCTACGGTGCACGCATATAAACAAGCTCTGTGTCCTTCGGGAGGCCGGTGGCACTCCTGTCTTTTTGTACAGAGTGGAATGGGATTTTGGTTCAGGGAGATGGGCTCAAGAGCAAAACACCTGCTTTTCTTTCTTTCTTTCTTTGTGGTTACAGATAGGTAGCCGTGTTGGTCTGCCATAGTCAAAACAAAAAAAAAATTTTTCCTTCCAGTAGCACCTTAAAGACCAACTAAGTTAGTTCTTGGTATGAGCTTTCGTGTGCATGCACACTTCTTCAGATACACTGAAACAGAAGTTGCCAGATCCTTCTATATAGTGAGAAGGTGGGGAGGGGTATTACTCAGAAGGGTGGTGGGAATGGGTGATTGGCAGATAGCTGTGATGAGCCTGTTGACGACTCTTAACGACTGCAATAGGTCTTACAGGAAAAAGCAAGGGGTGAGAAGGTGAAAAATGGCTTTGTCATGTACAATGAGATAAGAATCCAATGTCTTTGTTCAGACCAGGTCTCTCCATGGTTTTAAGTTTGGTAATGAGTTGCAATTCAGCAGCTTCTCTTTCCAGTCTATTTCTGAAATTCCTTTGTAGTAATACAGCTACTTTGAGATCTTGTATAGAATGTCCTGGGAGATTGAAGTGTTCTCCTACTACAACCATATAATAATACTACATATATTATTGTATAATACTACAACCAGATGTAACACGGACACTGGCACCAGAGCCTGCAATAAACCCAGATGCCAACTTTGCTGCCACATACACCCAGACAACACCATTACTGGCCCCAACAACATCACACATACCATCTCGGGACTATTTAATTGCTCATCGTCTAACATTGTATATGCCATCAAATGCCAACAGTGTCCTTCAGCTCTCTATATTGGACAAACAGGCCAAACCTTACGCCAAAGAATAAACGGACATAAATCGGAAATCAAGAATCACAAGACAGAGAAACCAGTAGGAGAACACTTCAATCTCCCAGGACATTCTATACAAGATCTCAAAGTAGCTGTATTACTACAAAGGAATTTCAGAAATAGACTGGAAAGAGAAGCTGCTGAATTGCAACTCATTACCAAACTTAAAACCATGGAGAGACCTGGTCTGAACAAAGACATTGGATTCTTATCTCATTATACATGACAAAGCCATTTTTCACCTTCTCACCCCTTGCTTTTTCCTGTAAGACCTATTGCAGTTGTTAAGAGTCGTCAACAGGCTCATCACAGCTATCTGCCAATCACCCATTCCCACCACCCTTCTGAGTAATACCCCTCCCCACCTTCTCACTATATAGAAGGATCTGGCAACTTCTGTTTCAGTGTATCTGAAGAAGTGTGCATGCACACGAAAGCTCATACCAAGAACTAACTTAGTTGGTCTTTAAGGTGCTACTGGAAGGAAAAAAATTTTTTTTGTTTTTTCTTTCTTTGGTAATAGTGGACTTTTATTATTATTTTTTTATAACAATTTATTAATTTTTCAGAAAGAATAAAAGAAAACAACAATGTTTAGGGTACTCAAGAAAATCAGCATTTTATAGTTCAGATCGGGGGGAAATACAATAAATGGACAAAGGTACAAAGATGCGCAAAATGTTGAGGGATATGTGTACCCCTGCGTATCCCCAGAAAAAAAAAGCACTGAGCATATATATCCATGTTTGTTAACTGATGTGGTTAAACAGTTAAAAAAAAAACTTAGACTAAGTTTTAGCACACATGAAAAACTTAAAACAAATCCTTATTTCCTGATGAACAGCCTTTGGACTATAATGTAACTTAAACAGAAAACTATCTTTAGAAAGATCTTTCCTCTGAAAGCATTTTATTTTAAAAATCCAATTTAAATTAAATTTAAATTTTAAAAATCCAGTTTAAATAAAAAAAATTCCAATTTATTTGATTTTTTTAAAAATAGAAATCATTGATTTTTATCCACCCTGACGCTGACCCCTGACCAACTGTGGTTCCTTCACAGCGAATGGCCCCCTTCCATCCAAACTCCAGCAGGCCATTCTTCCAGTGGTGGACAACCAACACTGCAACCAGAAGGACTGGTGGGGAGGTGTCATCCGGCAAAACATGATCTGTGCTGGAGGGGACATCCGTGCCGGCTGCAACGTAAGTCCGGGGAGGAAATGGGAGTTTGGCCCTTGGAAGACGGAGGAAAGTGATGGATGACATTAGAATTAATTGCACAACAGCCTCAAGCTCGCTATAATTTTTTTTTTTTGTTCCTTTTCACCGTAAGTGTGTTTTAGCAGGGATATCGTAAAAGCCAATTTTTGCAAGGTCACAAATTTAAGCCGCACTTTAACTATTCACGGTGGGAATTTGGGGGGGAATATAAGTGTGACTTATATTCCGGCCAATACGGTATAGTGGGTAAGTATGTATATTCCATAAGAGCAATATTGTTTTCTGAGCGGGGAGTCTGATTTAGCAAAAATGGCATTGCCTCTGCAAAACCTGGGGGAGCCCCAAGTTTCAAAGAAGCGCAAAGTATCTGGGGGGTGGGACTTCGGCTCAGCGTAGTAGCTGACGGGGGCCACATCCTGAGCAGAATCTCCCCCTCCCGCGCTTTCACCGTACAGCTTATTTCCAATCGCAGAGTTGTAGAGGGACACCCAGAGGTCATCTAGCCCACCCCCAATTTTTTTGCTGTGTTTTCCAGGGCGACTCTGGCGGCCCCCTGAACTGCAAGGCTGCTGACGGAAGATGGGAGGTCCATGGCATCGCCAGCTTTGTCTCCGCCTTGGGGTGCAACGCCTTGAAGAAACCCACCGTCTTCACCCGCGTCTCTGATTTCGAGACCTGGATTCAGGAAGTAAGCGGTTGCGAAGGAGACCCACCCGGTGGCTCTCATGCTTGGAAGTGTATTTCAGCACGGCGGGGTGACAATCGAAAATAATTCGGGAGAGCCCCCTTTCCAAAGCTTCCTTTTCCTCCCAAACCCCTGGATGTGAAATCCAAACAGCATTTGCACACAAGTACTTAGCCCCAGGGGGACGCGGGTGGCGCTGTGGGTTAAACCACAGAGCCTAGGACTTGCCGATCAGAAGATCAGCGGTTCGAATCCCTGCGACGGGGTGAGCTTCCGTTGCTTGGTCCCTGCTCCTGCCAACCTAGCAGTTCGAAAGCATGCAGTGCAAGTAGATAAATAGGTACCGCTCTGGCGGGAAGGTAAACAGCGTTTCCGTGTGCTGCTCTGGTACGCCAGAAGCGGTTTAATCCTGCTGGCCACATGACCCGGAAGCTGTACGCCAGCTCCCTCAGCCAATAAAGCGAGATGAGCACCGCAACCCCAGAGTCGGCCACAACTGGACCTAATGGTCAGGGTTCCCTTTACCTTTAACCCGACAACGCGCAACCTGAAGCGTCTGCAACCCTAGGTATGACTGTACTTAGCCCCAGATTATCCAAGCAGGGCCTTCCTTGGGGCCAAGGTCTTCCTAGAATAGAATTGTGGGGTTGGGAGGGACCCCAAGAATAGGAACATGTATGAAACTGCCCTCTACGGAGTCAGACCAGTGGTTGATTCAGCTCAGTACAGTCATACCTCGGGTTACAGACACTTCAGGTTGCGCGTTTTCAGGTTGCGCACCACGCCGAAACCCGGAAGTACCGATATGGGTGACTTTGCACATGCACAGAGGCGCTGGATCGCGACCCGTGCGTGCGCAGACGCGTAGCTGCGGGTTTCGAATGCTGCGGATTGCGAACGTGCCTCCAGCACAGATCACGTTCGAAACCCGAGCGTCCACTGTCTTGTCTGCACTGACCTGCAGGTTCAGGCAGGAAGTTCTTCCCAGCCATGCCTGGAGCCTTCTGCCTGCCAAGCAGCTGCTCTGCCCCTGAGCTGAGGCTCTACCTTTCAAAAGTTTACTTGGGAGTAAGAGCTGGGAGATTACTGGAGGGCATTTTTGTCGATGCCCCAGGAAGCCCCTAACCATTGCGAGTAATGGTTGAATCAATATTATTCTTACTATATTGTTTTTATTCAAATATCAGCAGATCCTCCAAGTGTCCCTATTTTGCAGGGACAGTCCCGGATTTACAGAAGCCGTCCTGGTTTCTGGTTTGATCCCGGAATTTCCCACTTTCCCTCAGGACACCCCTATTTTCATCTGTGAAATGTTGGAGGTTACGGAGTTATCCGACCCCTGAGCTGTCTGAAGGCAGTCCTATATAGGGGCGTTTTTAAACATTTAACGTTTTATTATGTCTTTATATACAGTGGTACCTCGGTTCTCAATCGTAATCCGTTCCGGAAGACCATTCGACTTCCGAAACATTCGAAAACCGAGGCACACAGGGTTGGCTGCATGTTCCATTGCAAAAAAATGAAAAATGCACAGTGGAAGCCATTCAACTTCCGAAGCACGTTTGATAACGGAAGCAATTACTTCCGGGTTTTCGGTGTTCGGAAACCAAAACATTTGACTTTCGGGACGCTCAAAAACTGAGGTACCACTGTATTTTGGAAGCTGCCCAGAGTGGCTGGGGCAACGCAGTCAGATGGGCAGGGTATAAATATTATTATTATTATTATTATTATTATTATTATTATTTAAAAGGACGTCCCTATTTTCATCAGAGAAATGTTGAAGGGTGTGTTATCAGCGATCAGATCATCTCTGCTCTCAGGTTCACAGTCTAAATGACACGACACAAAAGGAAAAGAGAGGAGGAGGGAGGAGGAGGAGAGAGCAAGCCCTGGCATTTATTCTTAGTGATGGAGGTCTGGCACATGGCCTCCATTTCCCTTCTGCCCTTGGACCAGAAGGAACCTTCCTGCAGGCCTGTGTTAAGAGCCCTCCCAGCAAGCTGTATACATAACCCACGACAATAAACCGGTTTGGTTTCAAGCAAGGGTTCAACAGATCCTACGCAGAGGGTCAGCCCTTCAGATCCCTTGCTCCCGGACCGATTATCTGACTCCAGGGAGGGTCCATCCTTTGACCAGCTGCCCCGCTAAATTCCCCTTGCCTGTAATTTGATGCTATCATTAATACCCAGCCTCTAATTCTAGAACAGGAGTTATATCTAAAATACTTTTCTTGTTTTCTTCCAGACCATCACTAACCATTCATGATGACCTGATCTGCCTTTTGCAGGACCCCTCTTAGTCCCAAAATAAAAAGCAGCTGAGAGATATCTCACTGGTGCTTCCGTTTGCTTATTTCGGCGTCTTCTATCAAATGCAAAACACACATAACCCGAACAGCACCCCCCGCGGGGTCACTGTTTTTGCCAAAATTCTGACGTCGTCTGATTCACTCGAAAACGGCGCCAAACGCCTGCAAATTGCCTCCTGCAACGTTTGGCAGTGCAAATGCCGCGTTTCACGGTAGGCAAAAAAACGGACCTCGATGCTCTTACCTGACAGACCTGTTAGAAAAACTAACCAATAAATTGAAACTGACATGGGGACAGATAGAAGAAGACGCCTTCACCCTGGTTTGGTTCCCCTTTATCACATACAGTGGTACCTTGGTTCTCAAATGCCCGTATCTGTCCGTATGCTTTTTATTACAGCTTTATTACATTTTTATCACTGGTTTTCTGCAATGTGTTTTTAATGTTGTACAGTGGCACCTCAGGTTAAGAACTTAATTCGTTCTGGAGGTCCATTCTTAACCTGAAACTGTTCTTAACCTGAAGCACCACTTTAGCTAATGGGGCCTCCCGCTGCCACCGCGCCGCCAGAGCACGATTTCTGTTCTCATTCTGAAGCAAAGTTCTTATCCCGAGGTACTATTTCTGGGTTTGTGGAGTCTGTAACCTGAAGGATCTGTAGCCTGAAGCGTATGTATCCCGAGGTACCACAGCAAGCTGAAAAGTCCCCAGGTCCAAAACGCCAACAAGGCTTCTCACCAGCAGGTGGCAGCAGAGCTAGAGCAACCAAAGACACACACACCCTTTAAGACTCAGGAGGGTTTCATCACTGAAACTTGGGGTAAGGGATATTCCTTTACGGAAAGGAGAGAGGTGCTGAATCCAACCCCACCGCCACAGCCCCACATTCCTCACAGTCTCTGACCCTGGAACTGTGACCCTACGCATGCCCTGATTGAAGCAATAGCAGTTTGCACATGCTCAGCGGAACTCTTGGGGTTTTTTTCATAGCTGAAACTTGGTGGCAAAAATGTGTCCTGGCGAGGCCCTGGTGTGCTAGGGGTGAACCTGAAGCAGGGGTGGAGGACGTTATGGGACCAGGTGTCTGGAAAAGGTGCCTCCTCCTCCTGACTGCTATAGATTACAGTGGTGCTCAGAGGGGGTTAGACAAATCTCTGAAGGGATAGATCTGTCCGTGGCTAATAAATAAGCATGGTGCCTATATAGAAACTCCAGGGTCAGAGTGTGATGGCCTGGGATTCGGACTCAGAGGCTGAACCTGAGGAATCCCAGCCTGCACAGGATTCCCCGCCTCCAGAACCAGCTGAGCCGGGGCTGGGGCCTGAGCCTGAAGGGTCCTCACCTGTGCTGGATCCTCAGGTGCAGGCACCAGCTGAGTCTCCTCTGGCTCCAGAGATGATGGAGGACCCATTGCCTGCAGGTGCTCCACTCTCAGCCCCGTCAGGGGAAGCTGAGGTTGCCTCTGGGTCTGGTAACCCTCCAGCCTCTCCTGAGCTGCAGAGGCTCAGGGCAGAGAGGCGGAGGGAACTAAGTTCCTGCAGGAGGAGTGCTCGCCTCCAGGCCAGGAGAGGCGAGTCACCTGTGGACCGGGGCCACCCTATGCCTCGGGGCAGATAAAAGTCAGTCAGCCCCAGTCCCTGGTTGCAGGAGCAACGTTGTTGCTAGCCTGATCCTGCCTGCACCCTGTCCTGCTCTTCTGCCAGAGTTCCTGACCCCACCTGACTTCCCACCTTGGACCCAGCTACAGCTTTGATGGACAGCCTCCATACCACACCATCGACCTCAGACTGGACTCGGACATTGCCTCTTGGTTAGCCCCCGGGACCAGCACACAGAGGCAGTCTACCTCTGAACGCTCAGATTCTGGGAAAGGAACAACAGGGCAGGGCTGTGCCCGTGGGGCTTCTCTCGTTAGATTCTCATTGGGTACTGGACGCCAAGAATTGGAAGGGACTCAGGGGATCATCCAGACTGACCCAAAATGGTCATCTGTCAGGGATGCTTTAGTTGCGATTCCTGCACTGCAGCGGGTTGGGCCAGATGACCTTTGGGTGTCCCTTTCAACTCTGCAGTTTTATAAACCCCCCAGTCAATATATACACCTCCTCCTGCTCTCTCTCTCTCTCTCTCTCTCTTGCACTTCTGCCCACTGCAATCTATTCATTTATTTCCCAGATAGATTGCTAATGACCAGGACAGATAACAGCAATTGCAGGGCACTTAATTCTCACTTATCCTGCAGAAGGCTTTCAGATGGATTCTGCTGGTACTTCCTGGCAGGAGGAGAGCCTATGGGTGCCTCTGTTAAGAGCTGGCTGGATCAGGCCCATGGCCCGTCTAGTCCAGCACCCTGTTCTCTCAACGGCCAACCAGATGCCTCTATTGTGAAACCCGTAAGCAGGATCCAAGCATGAGAACTCTCACCTCTCCTGCAGTTTCCAGTTCCAGTTGTGGGGGGCAAAGCACAGCCTTATCCCCCAAGAATTTATCTAATCCCCTTTTAAAGCCATCCCAGTTGGTGGCCCCCATTGCTTCCAGTGGGAGAGAGTTCCATAGTTTAACATGGCAAGCGCGTGGAAAAGGACTTTCTTTAATCCTTCCCGAATCCAACACTCAGCTTCATTGGATGCCCACGAGTTCGAGTCTTGCACGAGTTACAGTACTAGGATAAAAATAGAGGGCTCCCCTTACAGCCCAGCCCATCACTGAAGTATTGATTCTCAGTTTCCTTACTTAGTCCAGTCCTTTTCTGCTTCCACTTGAGGTTGATCACTTTGCAAGATGGGGCATCGAGGGCATAGCATGGGATGGGCCAATGCCATCAAGAAGCGCCTTGGCACATCCTGCTAGGATATGGTTACCAGACGTCCCCGTTTCCCGGGGAGAGTCCCCAGATTTACAAATCAGCCCCGGACAAAATCTGGAATGTCCCTGGAATGTCCCCGGATTTCATTTAATGTCCCCGGATTTATATTTTAAGTGTTGCAGATTTATTAGTAGGGAATGAATGTTGTGTGATGGGTTCAAGACACATCAGATGGGGACTTCCAGTGAGACAAAATGGTGGGCACCACGGCAGCGAGCAGCTCTTGAAGCCAGCCAGAGCCAACTGCGCTACCAGGCTGGCTCCGGGCTGCTGAGACTGCCACTCCCAAGGGGGAACCAGGGACGCCTGGTGTGTCAACTAGGGGAACTGCTGGACACACACACACCCCGCAACCCAAATCGAGCCGGGAGCGAGAGCACCCGGCTGACTGCCCAGCGGTGCAGATATTACTTTTTTTTTTTAAACCTTTTTAAAGTAACTTTTTTTCTCTCGCTTCAAAAAAAAAAGTGTCCCTGGATTCTTTGAAAAAAAATCTGGTGACCTTATGCTAGGAAGTCTGTCTATCTATCTATCTATCTATCTATCTATCTATCTATCTAAAATCCTATGACATCCATGCTCAGAAGCAGGTACAAGCACAAGTACCTTGGTTCTCAAACTTCATCCGTTCCACAAGTCCGTTCCAAAACCAAAGCATTCCAAAACCAAGGCACGCTTTCCCATAGAAAGTAATGCAAACGGATTCATCCATTCCAACCTTTTAGAAACAACCCCCAAAACATGAATTTTACTAATGAGACCGCTGATCCATAAAATGAAAGCAATAAACAATGTACTGCAGACACGCAATCAATCAATCGATCAGTAGCTGGGTTCCACACAGTCACAGAATCAAAACAAAAAAGAGCCGCGAAAACAAAAAACGCAAAATAAACAGCAAAAACAGACAGACCTCAGCGTAACACTCAAATTGGAAGTATAACACTCAAAACGGAGCACGTTTGGCTTCTGAAAAAAGTTCGCAAACCGGAACACACACTTCTGGGTTTGCAGTGTTTGGGTTCCAAGTTGTTTGAGTACCCAGGCGTTTGAGAACCAAGGTACCACTGTATTTGGGCAGCTATTGTTAAGGAGGAAGCAAGAGGCTGGCCTACAGGGATATTTCAAGGTCATCCAGCAAGACATTCAGTATAGACCTTACTCCAGTTTGTTTTTCAAATGGTTAGATCCGTTCCAGGCAGAAAGAGGAACAATCTCTGTCTTCCCTCTTTCACATGAGTCTTTATGACCACCTCGGGCTCATGCCTCTGCCCTGACTCATCCTGACCCTTGCTTTTGTTCTTTATTGAAGAAGCAGCGTGATTTTATTGTAAATTTGATCTCTGGGCGTGTGGAAGCCTCTTTGGCCCCAAATGACAACACCCTAGTCCTCAGGAGGCTTTGGGGAAAAAACCCTTACCGGGTGACAGGTTCAAAGCTAAGAAGGCAGGCAAAACAGACCAGATGGATGGGAGGTCACCTGTTCTTGATGGTGAAATAAAAAAACTAAGGTCTTATATATATAATAAATGTTCATAAATGTACCAAGCAAACACGTACATAAATATATAAACCACATGTCTGAAGCAGCACAGGAAAACAGCCCTGGAACCATTTTGACTCCCAAACTGACCAAATGATTTCTCTGCAAGGTCAAGGAAAATGGAAAAGCCTCCCCATTGTCTTTTCATTCACAAATCCTGTATGTCTATGTATGAATAGGGTGAGTCTGTGACCTGACTAAGTATTTATCATTACAAAAGACTGGCCAGGCTCCCCAGGGTATCCAATCAAGTAAGCATTAACAGGTAACCTGCCAGACAGGAGGCAAACAACGCACTCACATTTCTGCTGTAGACCGCCCTTTCTCTGATGTAGGTATGATGTTTCTGGGGGTGGGCTTGGACTCCAGGGCGGGCAATTTAAAATGCCTACATAAGGGCTGACACACCTTTGTTCTGGATCCTCCTCCTTCTCCTGCATGTGAGGGGAGCACCCTGTTGCAACAGTTCAATAAAGATCAGGTTTACTACCTGCTTTGCTTCTCAATATTCTCTGGTTGGCCTCTGTTATTTTCTCCGACTGATGAAGAACCTGCAAAGGACTCTATAAGGGCTCTTGTATCCCCCATAAGGGAATAAGGGCAGATTTACATTTACAGTGGTACCTCGGGTTACATTCGCTTTAGGTTACATACGCTTCAGGGAATCAGGAGCAGGAGCACTGGGGAGAGAGGAATTGGAGAGCGAAGGGGAAGAATCCGAGGGCAGCGTAGGGGAGTATGACAGTGGCCCGAGAGATTCCATGAGCTTCTCCAGCAAATCAGAAGATTCCCAGAAGGGGACTCCGATGGTCAGGGCAAGGGGGGTCCCAGGGGGGATGCACCAGAAACAAGGAGCCAGAGGGGAACCCCAAAGCAGCAGTGGAAGATCGGGACCAGTTTCCCCACCAGAGCGTAGTGGGGGGGAAGAGTCACATGTGTCAGGGCCAGCGTCTCCTCCGGAGGGGAGGGAGAGTGAGTCAGGGCTGACCACGCCTCCATCGGAGAGTGGGGGAATGGAGGGGAGGTCAGTTGCAGCTAGCCCCCCCAGAGGGGGAAGCAGTGACAGCAGCAGTGAAACGGTCAGGAGGAAAGCTGCTGGCTGGGTGCGCGCGCCAAGTTCAAATGTACAGGCGCGCGGGACAGCAGGAGACCCGGATGGGGAACCAGCTCCTAAAGCCCGCCGGAGGGAGGGAGAAGGCTCAGGGGAATCAGCGTCAGAAGAGGCTAGGAAGGGCGAGACCCCGGTGGGCAGGTGGACCCAGAGGAGGAAGGAGCAGCGGAGAAGGTGGAGCAAGGCTAGAATCTTAAATTGGTGTCAAGGGGGAGGAGACTCAGATGGAGCATCAGCGGTCTAAAGCTTGAGACGTGGGGCTGCGCGCTACGGCTCTGGAAGTGAAACTGAACTTCAATAAAGACTTTTGTATTTAACAACAAAGCAGCGTTGGTCCTTTGTGAGCTGGGACCTTGGGCAGCTCTGACACATACGCTTCAGGTTACAGACTCCCCTAACCCTGAAACAGTGCTTCAGGTTAAGAACTTTGCTTCAGGATGAGAACAGAAATCGTGCTCCGGCGGCGCGGCAGCAGCAGGAGGCCCCATTAGCTAAAGTGGTGCTTCAGGTTAAGAACAGTTTCAGGTTAAGAAAGGACCTTCAGAACGAATTAAGTACTTAACCCGAGGTACCACTTTATTATAAAGGAAGAAGAGGCGAGGGGGGCAGGTAGTCCTCCTCCCCAGCCCCCAGCCCCAGCCGCTGCGCTTACCTTCCATGGTGCTGCCGCCACCACCGCCACTGCTGTTGCTTCTCATGGGTAGGCAGAGTGAGCTCATCCGCTCCGATCTCTGGCCCACAGGAGCACCAGGGCGGTGGTGGTGGAGGAAAGATGAGCTGCATGAAAGGGCTGGCTCCTGTGAGGGGCTACTTAAAATGGCGTTCAGTCAGCTCAGCCCAGCTCCCTTCCTCCTCTAGGCAGGGCGGGGAGAAGCCAGGAGGAGGGAGGGAGGAGGCGCCGCCGCGGTGTGTGAGTGTGGGGGGGAAATGGAATGGCGCGTGGGGGGGGGGGAATGGCGCAGCCCAAACGAACAGAATCCCCACGCTGATCCACAGACAGTCCGCAGGCCGGATCCTGAAGGCAACTGGGCCAGATCCGGCCTCCGGACCTTAGTTTGCCGACCCCTGCTGTAGACAATACTGAGATAGATGAACCAATGGTCCAAGTGTGCAAAGGGCAGCTTACTTTGCTTCGATTTCAATCACTTCTTTATCAAAACATTGAGGACTAGGACCTTGCTTTAGTGGGAGGCTGTACAGCAGTGGAGCTTTGGATTTGGAAGGTTCCAGGTTCAATCCCCGGCATGTCACCATTCTTCATTCCTCCAACCATCCTGGCTACCTGCTTCTGGACAAACTCCGGGTTAGCAATCTCCTCCTTAAAATGTGGTGTCCAGAACAGGACCCAGTCCATCCCTAACAACCTGACTAGGGAACCCGCTGTCCTCTCTCCTGTTCCCTTGGAACACTTCCTTCTCCTTTGCCTGTTCTGCTCCACTCGGTGTTTAGGCCTCACTTTTGCCCAGAGAAGATTGAAACAGGATCGAGGTGGCCTCACCTCAAAGTGTTTGAACGAAATGTGTCACTTTGGAATCCATGATTGCATTTCTAAAATGCTTCACTGTTGTTGTTGTTGTTTTAAAAAAATCCATGCTAGTAGAAATCTAGCACTCAAGGCTGGAAGCATCCCCCCCTGGGGAGCTAGCTTTTTTCCTTGCAGGGACATATGGCAGGCAGGTGCGTGTGTGGCTGTGGTACATCCATTCGGCCACCTTGTCCTGCCTGCTTGTGCAGAATCAGCCTCAGAGCCTATATTTTTTGTGTATATGTATACACACACAAATATGTATACACCCACCCCCTCCATCGATCCTAATGCTAATATTTAAACCTGCATATCAGTTCCTTGTCCAATTTTTTTGTCCCTCTAAATTATCCATAGTTTTTCTTCACAAGTTTGGTTAAAATCCTGCTAACGTTTTCATCTGTTTACAATCGTCTCGTAGATATATTATCAGTTTTCCCCATTCTTTTTTAAAGTGCTTGTTCTCTTGGTTTCTGAACTTCCCAGTTAATTTTGCCATTTCGGCATCGTCCATCAACTTTGGTTTGCCATTCTTCCCTCAGAGCTTACGTTTTTAAGGGTTTCTCAAGAGCAAGAGGAAACCAGCTTTAAAAGCGATGCACCGTGCAACCTATAAGCTGATGGCGCTTTGCTGAATCATCCCTGCTTGAGAAGATACTATTTTTAGCCCACAGGGCTGACCCCAGCAAATATTTTGGCCTGTGTAAAGGTTATGGGGCTGCAACTGACCACGTCAGTTTCCTAACAGGGGGCGGATGAGGAGCTTTTAGCCGTTTCCAGAAGTGGGAATGTGTGCTTTGCACCAGAGTGCGAATCGGCAGGCAGGGCCGCTGATCCTCTCTGTTCCCATCTGTGACTATCTCAGCCGCCGGCGATACAGAGCTGGCAGAGGATAGAGTGTTTATCACTGCTGGCGCAGACATGACACAGCTCAGCCAAGAACATGCCACACCAGGTTGCCTTTGCGCTAGAAGCTTTTTATTACGGTCCCTGGGTCAGCTGGCAAAGCGCAGCAACACGTCAGATTGTCAAGTCAAGCTGGAGTTGGCACGGGAATGGGGTGGGACGTGTGGGTGCACTCTTTGGCCCCAGCGAACCCACAGCCCACCGGGAGCCAGGGCCAGGCAATCTCAGAAAGAGGGGGACATGTTGCCATGATCCTCAGAGCTTTGATGGGCTGAGCAAAATCCCGTGGGCTGCTGGCTGCTTGGTAGGGAGGGCAGTTTTGGGGAATGGGGCAGATGATGACAGCTTAGTCCTGTCTGTATACCTTCCCCAGACACTCAACCCGGTCTTCCTATCTAAGCTGCGACGCTCCTTCCCCTTGCTATAGAATGATGAAAGGGATGAAAGGACTGTTGGAGATGCAAAAACGTATGTTTTTTTCATGGTCCTATATTGAAAGATTTTTGGCAGAAGGTAACTGAAACCGTCAACGGAACTGTACGGAACAACCTTACATTTACAGGGCGGGGGTAATCCTCTTGAATTATATACCCAGCACATGGAACCTTACAAAAGGACAGTACGAGTGGACTCTCTGTGCCCCTACCACAGCAAAAAGACTGAAAAATAAAAATGCGGCTCCCTTCTACGGTTGGATTGAAGACTTATATAAACTCGCAACATATGAACAACTTGCATATAAACACAGACTTGCCATGGACAAATTCAAAGATATTTGGAATCCATTCTTACAAATACTGTACAGTGGTACCTCGGGTTAAGAACTTAATTCGTTCTGGAGGTCTGTTCTTAACCTGAAACTGTTCTTAACCTGAGGTATCACTTTAGCTAATGGGGCCTCCCGCTGCCACCCCGCAATTTCTGTTCTCATCCTGAAGCAAAGTTCTTAACCCCAGGTACTATTTCTGGGTTAGTGGAGTCTGTAACCTGAAGCGTCTGTAACCCGAGGTACCACTGTAATAGGTTAAGATCTGGTGAAGTACAATAACAACCTTGTAAAGTATACAGTTTTGGGTTCCCCATCCCCTTTATTTTCCCTTCTGCACGGGTTCTGTTTCTCTTTTTCCTTTTCTCCTTTCTATTTACGTCTCACCATATAATTATGTGCTTTTTGAACTTTGAATAAAGATTAAAGAATGAAAGAAAGAAAGAAAGAAAGAAAGAAAGAAAGAAAGAAAGAGATGAAAGGACGGGGTAAAGTCATAGAACCAAAAGATTGTAGAGTCAGAAAGACCCACAAGGGTCATCTGGTCCGATCCCCTGACAGATGGCCACTCAACCTCTCCTTTAAAGCCTCCAAGGACCCTCCTAGTTGCCCTCTTTTCCAGGGATAGTCCTGGTTTTACAGAAGCCGTTCCGGTTTCTAATTCAATCCCGGAATGTCCGGCTTTTCCTTCGGACGTCATCAGAGAAATCTTGGAGGGTATGGAGCTATGCAGCCCTCTTGCCATCGGCAGCCCTGAATAGCGCAGCTCTTTAATGTTCTATTATATTTTAAGATATGTGGGACGTGGGTGGCGCTGTGGGTTAAACCACAGAGCCTAGGACTTGCCGATCAGAAGGTCGCCAGTTCGAATCCCCACAACGGAGTGAGCTCCCATTGCTCTTTCCCACCTCCTGCCAACCTAGCAGTTCAAAAGCACCTCAAAGTGCAAGTAGATAAATAAGTACCACTCTGGCGGGAAGGTAAACGGTGTTTCCGTGCGCTGCTCTGGTTCGCCAGAAGTGGCTTAGTCATGCTGGCCACATGACCCAGAAGCTGTACGCCGGCTCCCTCGGCTAATAAAGTGAGATGAGTGCCGCAACCCCAGAGTTGGTCACGACTGGACCTAATGGTCAGGGGTCCCTTTACCTTTATATTTTAAGATATATTGGCTAGCAGTAGTTTTGCTGGGCTGGATCAGAGCAGAGCTCCTCAAAATAATTGACGCAGCTAAACTTAGGCCCACTGTTTTCAATGAGTCTCATAGATCTGTAGCTTCCGGGTAGGAGTGCATCCTCCTTGGTGAAATTGCAGGATCCCCCTCTCAGGTCCCAGCTCCTGCGGCCTTGACTTTAGCCAGGGGATTGCCAGCAAAGGCAAGCCAGCAGCATCCCATAATCTCCCCGCTAAGAAGGGAAGGCTCAGAGGATTAAGCCTGTCTTTGTTTCAAGGGCGCTCTGAGCCACTCGTGGTGGAAATTTACTACTTTTTCTACCTAAGGGTTGGCCTGGATTCATGCCTGTTGCTCCTCTTGGGGCCCTCATTAACGGCTGAGCTCTTTGTCAGCTAGCCGGAGGAACAAAAGACCCTTTTCTTGCGCTGCCTGAAGTCCAAAGTTGCTGGGAGAGGGAAGGGAAACTTGGGCAGACCTGCGAAAGAAATCCGGTTCAGTTCAACCCACTCGATTTGCGCTCCCTGAAACAAAAGCAAAATTCAGTCTGCAATCTGCGCTTCTCTGAACTTGGCAATACATCTCTCCAGTAGGAAAGCACATGCAGTGGAGTTTAGTGTGCATTAAAGTGCCTCATAGGGGATGCGGGTGGCGCTGTGGGTTAAACCACAGAGCCTAAGGACTTGCTGATCAAAAGGTCGGCGGTTCGAATCCCCGCGACGGGGTGAGCTCCCATTGCTCAGTCCCTGCTCCTATCAACCTAGCAGTTCGAAAGCACGTCAAAGTGCAAGTAGATAAATAGGTGCCGCTCCGGCGGGAAGGTAAACGGCGTTTCCGTGTGCTGCTCTGGTTCTCCAGAAGCAGCTTAGTCATGCTGGCCACATGACCTGAAAGCTGTACGCTGGCTCCCTTTGCCAATAAAGCGAGATGAGTGCCGCAACCCCAGAGTTGGTCACAACGGGACCTAATCGTCAGGGGTCCCTTTACCTTTACCTTTAAAGTGCCTTATAACAGTGCAAATAGCATGCAGGGATGCATATATAGTAGAGGAAATTATCGCTAGGCAAAAATGGGAATATCAGGTGAAACTGCGGGCACGTCCTGGGGAAATTCTCTCACAAAAACGCTGGTGAATTTTCACGAGGATGTTAAACACACCCACACACCACAAACTAACGTGAAAACACGGACAATTAAAAATATGAGCAGCCAGAAAGATCGGCCAGCCTCTTGTTGACAGGGCTGCGGGATTTGTTTTCGTCGCCCGGGCAAGTTAAATAAAGGGCTGTATAACTTTATTGCCGCAAATGTCCCGGCTGCCTTTATCATGTTGGCATGCTCTGGAGCTGCTGTGAAAGAGAAGGATAAAGATCAAGCCAGCACCCTTGGGAGGTGTGATGGGACAGGGCTGGGCACCCATTTCGCCCTTGCAGGAGGGGAGGGAGGGCGGAGGCTGTTTGCTTAGGGTCACACATTTCCTCGGAGGCACCTAGTCTGGCCATGCATTGAGTCAGCCCATGAAAAAGCGCGTGGCTGTACCAAACCAGGAAAGGTCATAGGAGGCCAGGCGAAGGTGCAGTCCATGGAGCCTGGTTGCTAGTGTAATAATAAAATTTAAGGTCTTATATATATAATAAATGTTCATAAATGTAGTAACCAAGCACGTACATAGATATGTGGACCACATGTCTGGAGCAGCACAGGAAGACCGTCCTGAAACCATTTTGACTCCCAAACTGACCAAATGTTTTCTCTGCAAGGAGGGAGGGGGTGAGGGAACCTTCCCATTGTCTCAGGAATTGGGTAATCACCATCTCAAAGAAATGGGCAGACTACCAGGAAAAGCAATGAGATAAGGCATTATCAGATAACCTGGCAGACAGGAAAAACAACAACATTCAAATTTCTGTTGTAGACCACCTTTTCTGTGATGTAGATATGATGTTTGTGGGGGGTGGTCTTGGGTTACACCCCTTCTGTGATGTATGTATGATGTATGGAGGGGTGGTCTTGAGTGACAGGGCAGGGAATTTAAAATGTCTATATCAGGCCTTGTGCGCCATTGTTCTGGGTTCCTCCTCCTTTCCTGCGTTGGAGGGGAGCACCCTGTTGCAACAGATCAATAAAGATTAGGCTTACTAGCTGCTTTACTTCTCAATATTCTCTGGTTGGCCTCTGTTATTTTCTCCTACCAACAGGGAACCCATTTAAGGACTCTATACGAGCTCTTGGATACCCCATAAGGGGAAAGGGCAGATTTTGTTTACACTAGCAACAGGCAAATCTGTCCATTTGGGGCTTCTTTCTGCTCCTTCCCACCCACCCCAATTTCATGGCTCAGGCCCAAGCTATCTGACATACCGTATGATTATGATTATAGTTTTTAGTTAAAGCTGTGGTTAAAGGTATGGTTTTCCCAGTAGTTATAGTATAGTTAAAGCTATGGTTTTTCCAGTTGTGATGTATGGAAGTGAGAGCTGGACCATAAAGAAGGCTGATCACCGAAGAATTGATGCTTTTGAATTATGGTGCTGGAGGAGACTCTTGAGAGTCCCATGGACTGCAAGAAGATCAAACCTCTCCATTCTGAAGGAAATCAGCCCTGAGTGCTCACTGGAAGGACGGATCCTGAAGCTGAGGCTCCAATACTTTGTCCACCTCATGAGAAGAGAAGACTCCCTGGAAAAGACCCTGATGTTGGGAAAGATGGAGGGCACAAGGAGAAGGGGACGACAGAGGACGAGATGGTTGGACAGTGTTCTTGAAGCTACCAGCATGAGTTTGACCAAACTGCGGGAGGCAGCGGAAGACAGGAGTGCCTGGCATGCTCTGGTCCATGGGCTCACAAAGAGTCGGACATGAATAAACGACTAAACAACAACAATAGTTTATATACCGCCCTATACCCAGAGGTCTCAGGGTGGTTCACAGAAAATATAATGGGGTGGTTCACGGCATATATAATCAGAATGAAAACAACCCAATAACACACACACCTCCCAGAAAAGAGCCACATTTTAAAAGGGTATAGGGTGTCAAACAGATCAGCCAAAGGCCTGGTTAAAAATCAACGTTTTTGCCTGGCACCTAAAGGTGTATAATGAAGGCACCAGGCGAACTTCCCTTGGGAGAACATTTAACAGACGGGGAGCCACTGCAGAGAAGGCCCTGTTCTCGTGCTGCCACCCTCTCAAGGAGGAGAC
The DNA here is from genome assembly GCF_964270895.1 of Podarcis filfolensis. Lineage (NCBI taxonomy): Eukaryota > Metazoa > Chordata > Lepidosauria > Squamata > Lacertidae > Podarcis > Podarcis filfolensis. Next base: position 10,718,861 of record NC_139611.1, on the reverse strand, counting down.
AAATGAAGGTGGCCCTCGGAAGATGATCTCAGGGTCCATGTAGGACCCTTCATACAAACCTTCCCAGGCTTCGAAATCTTCAGGGAAACCCTTCTCTCGGTGCTGCCACCCTCGCAGGCACGCTTGGTGGGTTCGCAGGAGAGGGCCTTCTCGGTGGTGGCTCCTCCCAGACAACTTTGGCATCCCCTCTGTAGAGACTGGCTTCCTCTTGCTGTCCTTTTCACCAGCAGGTGAAAACTTTCTTCTTCCAACAGGCTATTGGGAACTGATGGTGTCTCAATGAAAGGGCTGGTGGCGCACTGCAAACATCTAAAAACGTAAGCAGGTTCGATATAGCACTTGTAATTGAAAATGACAAAGGATAAAACCGAAGTGTAATAATTTAGATAAATGTAATTAGATGCAGTAAAAAAGGAAGATAGACTTTGGAAGCCACGGGAGGGGTGGGGGGGGAAGTCCAGGGGTCCAGGGAACCCCATAAATGTACTTATATGCACTATGGTTTAACGTAAACAATTGTGTGTGTAAAAATGTTTTTTAAATAAACAATATTTTTTAAAAAGAAAGGGCTGGTGGCGCCGTGATGTTTTCTAATCCATAAAATTTATATGCTGCTTGATTGTAGAAGAAACATCTGTATGTTTTAATAGAGCATGTATATTCTATAAACATTTAATGTGTTGTTGTTTTTGAATGATTGCTTCTCCTCCCTGCTATGCTTTAACTGTTTCTGTTTTAGCTGTAAAGTCTCCGTCAGGGGAAATGGAAACATACAAATAAAAACAATGATAATAGTAAGAATAATGGCATCACCTGAGCTGACCCACAACCCAAGCCTAGCCTGTTGTCCTCAGATGCAACTAGGCCTGCTTAGTTGCATCTGAGGGAGAAATTCCATTCAGGTTTAGTAATAATAATAATAATAATAATAATATTAATACCCCACCCATCTGGCTAGGTTTCCCATCTGGAATTTAATGGTGGGCCTATGCAGTTCACAATTTCGGGGGGGGGGGGAATCTGTGATCCAAAACACAGATGTCCTTCGAAATCCGCACTCTTCTGAGTTCTCTGTAAAGAGGGAATGATAGTTAACCCACTCTGGGAATTGTAGCTCTTTGACGGGGAATAGTGGGGAAGGCTAGCAACTCTCAGCAGCCATAAGCTACAGACCCCAGAATTATTTGGAGGAATTAAAGTGTTATCATTGTTTAAAGCGATATGATACTATTTAATTGTACGGTGTGGCAAGGGGACTCAGCTACATTAGTCAAGAAAGTGTTTTGAATATGTTTTAAACATGCAACACCAGATGGGGCAAAAAATTATAATTTCTAAGCGATTTTCCATAGTAGTGGTGTTGTTGTTTTAATTTTGGACTTATTTATAGCATTTCCCCCCTGTGTGTAGATCCACCTAGGGCAGGCATAGGCAAACTCAGCCCTCCAGATGTTTTGGGACTACAACTCCCATCATCCCTAGCTAACAGGACCAGTGGTCAGGGGTGATGGGAGTTGTAGTCCCAAAACATCTGGAGGGCCGAGTTTGCCTATGCCTGACCTAGGGGGTTAATCCCACAAAGGATCTTGGGAATGGTAGTTTTTATGGGTACCGGGAACTATAGCTCTGTGAGGGGGTAGACTGCCATTGCTGGGATTCTTCCTGCTTTAAAATGTGTGCTGTATACCAAGAGAATCATAGAAACAGTGCTTTTTTCTTGGGGGACGCAGGGGTAAGTTTAGGGGTACCCCTAAACATTTTGTGAATCTAAGTTTGGCCTCATTGTGGGGCAGTATTTCAATAGGTGTAGGATGTTAACGGAGAAATCTGAGGGCTCCCTTGGACAAAAAAACAAGGACACCAGCCAGGAATACCAGAGCAAAACAGCAGCCAGTAGGCTTGATCTTTATTGAAGACTGTCGCGACAGGACTCCCACCTGCCACCAGGTGAAGCAAGATGGAAGCCCAGAACAAAAGAAGACCCCAACTTTTATTAGTTACCAATCCCCCAAACTACACCCCTAGAACTACATCACAACTACATCATGACTACATCATTGACACATCACAAAAAGGAGGGGTTGAGGGAGGAGTTGTGGCAGTAACCTGAGTATCTTGTCACCTGGCTGGTTCCTCCTTTCTCCCTCCCCATGAGTCATTTCCAGAGGACAAAGGGGAGTTGGCAGTTTCCTGCCCCCAGAGGGAAGATCTGATCATTGTCTTTTGCTCCAGTCCGAGTTGAATCCACTCCCATATGCAAGTCCTTTGTGACCTTGATGGTCTTCTGTCTGGGACCATCAAGGTTGTCATGCCAACTGGGTAGGGCTCCTGAGTACGTGTTGGTACGCTTAAGGGCATTATGGCCGTCCTGTATCAATAGTTCTTCCTTCATGGAGCAAAATCAAAGCAGACAGGTGTAAATCCGATGTACGGTTGATTTACCATGAATTTATAACAGAAACATCGCGTATGGCATGTGTGTGTGTGTCGTGTTTGTAGAAACTGAATGATTTCCTGCAACAAGGAAAAGGAGAGTACCCCTAAACATTTCTGTTATATACTGAAGTTCTCACTCTGGGCCAGCAGGGGGATACTGTAGATAGTTCAGGTCCACACATGCAAATAAGGGATTGAAAGTGACGTTCAGTGATTGGATAGTTACAGAAAGTTGTCACAGTTGCGTTGTACTGGAGCTCTATATAAGCAGGCTGGCTGAACCCTTCAGTTCAGTTCTGTTCTGGCCTGCGAATAAACAAGAGCTGTTTGAAGAATCGCTGCGTCGTCTGATATGTTCACCCACAACTTAACAATTTCTTAGGAGGAAAAAAAGCACTGCATAGACTCATATAATTGTAAAGTTGGAAGGGCCATGAGGGTCATCCAGTCCAGCCCCCTTCAATGCAGGAATCTTTTGCCCAATGTGAGGCTTGACCCTTAGATTAAGAGGCTCATGCTCTATAGCAAGGGTCAGCAACCTTTTTCAGACGTGGGCCGGTCCACTGTTCCTCAGACCATGTGGTGGGCCGGACTATATATTTTTGGGGCGGGGGGGGAGATGAACGAATTCCTATGCCCCACAAAAAACCCAGAGATGCAATTTAAATAAAAGAACACATTCTACTCATGTAAAAACACCAGGCAGGCCCCACAAATAACTAAGTGATGCATTTTAAATAAAAGCACACATTCTACTCATGTAAAATCACGCTGATTTCCAGACCGTCCGCAGGCCGGATTGAGAAGGCGATTGGGCCGCATCTGGCCCACGGGCCTTAGGTTGCCTACCCCTGCTCTATAGGTTTGACTTGCTGCAGTTGTTCTGCTTGACTTTTTCCCTGCGCCTCTGTAGAAATGCTTCCACATCAAAGTGTGTGTGTATTTTCATTAAATAACCAGGAGCCAAGGCAGAGCTGGAAGACGACCCAGCTTGCTTGGCACGTGAGAGAGGACTGGAGAGAGGAAGGTGCTAAGTCTTCTTTATCGGGACAATTTATCAAAATTGCTCTTAAATGGCCGGGCAGAGATTAATGAATTAAATCGCTGCAAATACTCACCACCTCTGCTAGAGCCATAAACTGAGTCTAAGCATCGCAGGTGCATCAGATTTAAGCCTATGTACACATGAGAGGCTTAAAGTGCAGCAAGGTCATCCTGTGGCCCTGGCTGCATTTCAAGTATCATTAACACTTCATAGTACATAGCCGAGAAGGGACAAGGAGGTCTTTGCACATGTCGAATATGGTTTCCTTGCCCCTGAAGCTGCCCTTTGCGCATGAGCAGTGGCTGTTTCAAACACACGCAAGCTTAACTTTGTTATAAGCATTCTAATATTCGTTCAAATATATAAATTAGATGTTCATAAATGTACAAGGCAAACACAAGTATATAAACCACGTGTCTGACATAGTACAGGAGAACAATCCTGAAGCCATTTTGACTCCCCCAGTGACCTCAAATATTCCTCTGCAGTAAGGGAGGAAAATGGGGAGAGCCTCCCCATTGTCTTTGTGCTTGCATATTAAGGGCATATTTGTGGGTGAATAGGGACGCAGGTGGCGCTGTGGGTTAAACCACAGAGCCTAGGGCTTGCCGATCAGAAGGTCGGCGGTTCGAATCCCCGCAACGGGGTGAGCTCCTGTTGCTCGGTCCCTGCTCCTGCCAACCTAGCAGTTCGAAAGCACGTCAAAGTGCAAGTAGATAAATAGGTACAGCTCCGGCGGGAAGGTAAACGGCATTTCCGTGCGTTGCTCTGGTTCGCCAGAAGTGGTTTAGTCATGCTGGCCACATGACCCGGAAGCTGTATGCCGGTTCCCTCGGCCAATAAAGAGAGATGAGCGTCACAACCCCAGAGTCGGCCACAACTGGACCTAATGGTCAGGGGTCCCTTTACCTTTACCTTTTTTAGGGTGAGCCTGTGACCTGGAGTCAGGAACTAAAGCAGGGGTCAGCAAACTTTTTCAGCAGGGGGCCAGTCCACTGTCCCTCAGACCTTGTGGGGGGCCAGACTATATTTGGGGGGGAAAGAAAAAAATGAATTCCTATGCCCCACAAATAACCCAGAGATGCATTTTAAATAAAAGCACACATTCTAATCATGTAAAAACATGCTGATTCCCAGATCGTCCAAAGGCCAGATTTAGAAGGCGATTGGGCTGGATCCGGGCCCCAGGCCTTAGTTTGCCTACCCATGAAAAAAAGCTGGCATGTCCAAAGTCTGTTCTGGGGGCCTAATCCGGACCGTCGGTCGGATTAATCCAGCCCCCGTGGCAGTTTATTTCCTGGGGTAAAATTCTAAAAACAACTCCAACCATAAAAAAGCTCAAGAACTTTGGTCGGCCCCCATGGCCCTTCACTTCATCAAATCTAGCCCTCTTTGAAAAAAGTTTGGACACCACTGAACTAAAGTATTAACCATCACAAAAGAATGCCCAGGCTTTCCAGGTAAAGCAATGTGATCATTAACAGGTGTCTGGGCAGACAGGATTTCTACTGTAGACCGCCTCCTTCTGTGATGTATGTATGATTTTTTTTTGGGGGGGGGGGTCTTGAGCTACAGGGTGGGCAATTTCAAAAGTCTCTAGAAGGGCTTGCACACCATTGTTCTGGGTCCCTCCTCCCTCCTTCATGTGGTGAGTGGGGACCCTGTTGCAACAGTTGGATAAAGATCAGGCTTACTAGCTGCTTTTCTTCTCAATATTCTCTGGCTGGCCTCTGTTATTTTCTCCTACCGATAGGGAACCCACTTAAGGACTCTATACAGGCTCTTGGATACCCCATAAGGGAAAAGGAGCAGTTTTTTTCTGATAACAATTTTGAATGTGCCTTATGTTTGCAAATCAGATGGGAGCTGGTTTCGGGGGGAAACGCATCAAACCCCCTGTGTTTCTCAAGAAACCACAGGATATAGATCAAGAACAGGTGGTCCATCTTTGCAGATGAAGTCACACAGCAATGGGGCAGGAGCCCTGGGGGGCAGAAAGATGGTGATGACCACTCAGCAACCCCCCCAATGCTTCCTGACCCAGTGACCCTCCCTGTTGGGAGTGGGGAGGGCTCGACAAGCACTTGGCATGCAGAAACACACATCTCACGTTTCTGAAACCCCGGCTCTGTTCATCGGGTGTGCTGCCCGGAGGTTGCAGGGTGCAAACGTCTGTCCCAGGATGGAGGATCTAAAGGGCAGTTGAGTCACAGCGGGGAGAGCATCCATTTCGGGGAGAGAGGCTCTTTCAGGAAATGTGGGGGGCGAAGGGAGGGAGCGGGGAGGGACAGGCTGTTCTGAACTCCTTGTCCAAAGTTCTCCTGCAAGCAACTGCTGGCCTGTTCTCCGATTAGGACAGAGGGCTGGCTTAAGCTGTTCCTCTTTACTGCCCACCCCTGGAAGCGTAAAAACGTAAGAAGAGCCCTTGTGGCTCATCCTATCCAGAATCCTGTTCCCACAGGGGCCAAGCAGATGCCCCCAAGGGGAGTCAGCCAGCAGGATTCGAACACAAGACAAACTCTCCCCTCCTGCTGTTTCCAGGAACTGGTATTCAGAAGCAATGCTACTTGGCATAGTAGATTCATCCTCTCCTCCTTGTCTAATCCTCTTTTAAAGCTATCCAAATTGGTGACCATGACTGCTTCTTGTGGCAGGGAGTTCCGCAGTTTAACTAATCACTGCATGAAGGACTTTTCTGAATCTTCCAACAATCAAGGGTCACTTGATCCAGAGTAGAGTCATCCTCCTCCTTAGATTTGTCTAATATTTTAAAGCCATCCAAGTTGGTGGCCAGGGAAAATGGGTGCTTAGAAAGGCTAGAGTGAATAAACATGGTCATGATTTTATCAATGAAACAAATGTACGGTGTTTCCTTGCACAGTATAACACTGGGCTTTCTTTTAACTGTCCTGAATCCTCTGGCATTCAGCTTCATTATTGGATGTTCATAAGTTCTAGTGAGGGACGCAGGTGGCGCTGTGGGTTAAACCACAGAGCCTAGGGCTTGCCGATCAGAAGGTCGGCGGTTCGAATCCCCATGACAGGGTGAGCTCCTGTTGCTCGGTCCCTGCTCCTGCCAACCTAGCAGTTCGAAAGCATGTCAAAGTGCAAGTAGATAAATAGGTACCACTCCGGCAGGAAGGTAAATGGCATTTCCATGCACTGCTCCGGTTCGCCAGAAGCAGCTTAGTCATGTTGGCCACATGACCTGGAAGCTGTACGCCGTTTCCCTCAGCCAGTAAAGTGAAATTAGCGCCGCAACCCCAGAGTCAGACACAACTGGACCTAATGGTCAGGGGTCCCTTTACCTAAGTTCCAGTGTTATGCGAGAAGAAAAGTTTTCTGCCTGCAGACAAAATTATTCGAGTACAGTGGTACCTCAGGTTACATACGCTTCAGGTTACATACGCTTCGGGTTACAGACTCGGCTAACCCAGAAATAGTGCTTCAGGTTAAGAACTTTGCTTCAGGATGAGAACAGAAATTGTGCTCCGGCGGCGCGGCAGCAGCAGGAGGCCCCATTAGCTAAAGTGGTACTTCAGGTTAAGAACAGTTTCAGGTTAAGTATGGACCTCCGGAACGAATTAAGTACTTAACCTGAGGTACCACTGCACGCTAATAGGGCAAGATTAATGGGGAAAGTTAGGAATCATGATGACCAATAATTTAACCCAGAATGGGATAAATACAGACAATACCTAAAATATCATTGTAAACATCTGAAATCTTTGGCAGGCCTTGAATGACTCCTGCAAGGTGACATAACTTATGGATCTATTGGATAAATATGAACTAGATGTTATTCAAATATGCAGTTAATACAGAATTGTAGAGGACCCTCGTTCGGGCAGAGGGAAGTCTTAATACTTTAATATATGATTTTATTTCATTTTCAACATGTAAGTATTCCTTTCTTCTTATGCTGGAGAAGGAAAATAGTGATGTATACCAATAAAGATTAAATGCAAAAGAGAGAGAGAGAAGAAAAGTTTTTCTCTGCTTGCTTCCTCCACACTGTTCATGCAGGAATGATAGATCTGCGGTAATACGGCAAACAACTTCTGAAATGCAGAAAGGGAATTACAGGAGCGCACAGACACTGGCTGCTTAAAATGCCTTTTCGCATCTCCAAGGAATAAAATGGAAATGGAAATCACCATAACTTTTGTTCCATAAGACGCACCTGACCATAAGACGCACCTAGTTTTTAGAAGAGGGAAACAAGAAAAAAAATATTCTGAACGAAACAGTGGATGTATGATTTTTGTGGTTCATGCTGCGGCCACAGACATGTGATTTGACGGTGAATTTGGGGTGATCCAATGCAAAAATCCTAAGGATCCATGTGGATCTGTGCTCTGTAACTACGTTTTTGCGCCAATGCAGTCCCACGCAACAGTGGGTGCGTGATTTTTTTGGTGCAGGCTATAGTCATGGACATGCTATGTGATCTGATGGTGAATTTGGGGTGACCCAATGCAAAAATCCTGAGCATCCATGTGCTTTTACCTCCCCACTCCCAGGCAGCCTCCTTTATCACTAGCGTCCCTTATCTCCCTCCTGATTGCTTGCTGATCAGCTGCTCAGTGGCTTCGTTTCAACACCCCCTTCTTTCTTGTTTGCCTTAGCGTCTTTCCCTTAGCTGGAGCAGTTTTTTGCTCCTCCTTTTCTTCTAATTTCTCTCCTCATTGTTTGTTTTAGTATTCCTGTCTCCTCTCCTTGCCACTTTGCTGTCTTTACCTCCCCCGCTCCCCCAGTAGCCTCCTTTATCCTCAACCTTATCTCCTTATCTCCTTCCTCATCACTTGCAGATCAGCTGCTCAGTGGCTTCGTATCAACACCCCCTTCCCTTTTTCTAAAAAAAAAAAGTGCTTTTCGCCCCTGGGCAATTTGGCTCCAGGGACCACGCATTCGCTCCATAGCTGTCAACCATCCCTTATTTGGCAGAAAAGTCCCTTATCCCAGTGCTGTGTCCCGCTGCTGTCCCTTATTGATGATGTCCCTTAAATTTCCCGGGTTTCAAAGGAAGCAGCTCCTCTCCCTCCCTCCCTGCCGGCCAGGGAGGAGGGAGGCTCCAACTGTGTTGCTTGGCTGTGTTGCTCACCCAATAAGGAGTCTAAGAACGACTGGGGACTTGACTTGTGCCGATCAAATCGGCCGTGTTGCCTGGGGACTTGCCTTTGCTCAGCGCTTCCCAGCAGAGAGGTGACCGTGGTTTTCCTTGCTGCATCCCCTTTGCCGGGTTGCTGCGCTGTGGGAACCACCGCTTGAGGCTTCGTTTGGCTACTGGCTGGGCTTTCTGCCTTTGGCTTGGAGGGGCTCAGAAGTCGAACACACCTGTGCTCTGAAAATCCATTATTTTGGCTGCTGATCCCTTATTTTCAAGGCTGCTGGTCCCTTATTTTCAAATCTGTAAGTTGACAGCTATGATTCGCTCCATAAGATGCACAGACATTTCCCTTTACTTTTTAGGAGGAAAAAGGTGCGTCTTATGGAGCGAAAAATACGATAATAGCGATAAAAACCCTCCTCCTTCTTTAAGGAGAGTTTCCTGCAAGAGGCAGCCTCATATCGTAGGCCTCTTTGGGTTATCGAACGCTCTCCCTGCACAGAAGGCCCTCCCGCGTTGTTTTTCAGCACTCGAAGGGAAGCGAGCGATGGCCTTCACCTCGACTGTACTGTGCTCCAGCTTCTCAATTTCTCTCTCGAGGGCAATGGGTTGTGTTTCTGGATCCTGGGCCTCCTGCAACTTACACAGCTATCAGGTTTATTCCCAGTCATAAACCATCAAGCGCAGAAGGAGAGTTGGGCTCAGAGCGGACTCGAGAACTCTTGCCACAATACCTTGTTTACCTTGGACTTTGGGCGATCTCTCCTGGTGTGAGCGCAGGTCAACCCCTGTTGTAAACAAAAATTGCCCTTTTTCCTTATGGGGTATCCAAGAGCCCATATAGAGTCCTTATGTAGGTTCCCTATTGGTAGGAGAAAATAACAGAGGCCAGCCAGAGAATATTGAGAAGCAAAGCAGCTAGTAAGTCTGATCTTTATTGATCTGTTGCAACAGGGTGCTCCCCTCACCCGCAGGAAAGGAGGAGGACCTCGAACAATGGTGCGCAAGGCCAAGACTTTTGAAATTGCCACCCTGTAGATCAAGACCACCCCCAGAAACATCATACATACATCACAGAAGGGGTGTAACCTAAGACCACCCCCCAGATACATCATACCTGCATCACAGAAAAGGCGGTCTAAAAGAGAAAATTTGAATGTTGTTTATCTCCTGTCTGGCAGGTTACTTGATTGGATTGCCTGGGGAGCCTGGCCAGTCTTTTGTAATGATAAATACTTAGTTCCTGGGCCATGTCACAGGCTCACACCCTATTCATATCTTAAATGTGCCCTTAAGACAGGATTTGTGAGGAAAGAGACAATGGGGAGGTTTCCCACTTTGACCTTGCAGAGAAAACATTTGCTCAGTTTAGGAATCAAAATGGTTCCAGGTCAGTCTTCCTGTGCTGATCTATGTACGTGCTTGGTTGGTACAGTGGTACCTCGGGTTAAGTACTTAATTCGTTCCGGAGGTCCGTACTTAACCTGAAACTGTTCTTAACCTGAAGCACTATTTCTGGGTTAGTGGAGTCTGTAACCTGAAGCATATGTAACCTGAAGCATATGTAACCCGAGGTACCACTGTACACCTATGAACATTACCATATATCTAACGCCTCAAAATTCCTATCACCCCCCCTTGCCGGGTGTTTTCGTACAATCTCTGCCATTTCACACAATCCCCAGCCCCATGGGTGGGATGGAGGGAACCTTGAAAAGAGGCTTGAAAAGAGGCCTGGGCATTTAAATCTTCAAAGCACATGGCTTCTCCCAAAGAATCCCAGAAGCTGCAGTTTGTACCTGGCAGCACTACAATTCCCAGCACCCCTAACAAACTACAGTTCCCAGGGCAGATGGGATCAGTGTGCTTTAAATGTGCATGTAGCCCATGCAGAACTGCAAAAAATGCTAAAGATCTCTTTTAATAAAAAACCAGAGGCCTACCTCCTGGGAATAACAGATTTGGATATTCTGCAAAAGAGGAAGGGTATCTTTTTATATGCGATGGCAGCAGCAAGAGTTCTGATTGCGGCAAAATGGAAGAGGAATGAAATCCCCTCTATACAAGATTGGATCCAAAAGCTTGGATATGCCGAATTAGACGGTCTATCAGAAAAAATAAATAAATCAAAACTGGAAGTTGTTTCAAAATGGGAGGTTTTCAAAGAATATTTGAAAAATAAATATAGTAGTTTAAATTCTGTTGCAGCATTCGAGGAACTTCAGTAATAGTTGCAAGGTAGATATAAGAAATTAGATATATTAAGAAAAAGTTTAATTATGATAAAAGTGTGTATTGGCAATAAGTAATATGAAATCGAAATATGGAATAGACAGGAGGTTGGGTCTTTAGTGTTAAGACCGATATATGTTTTATTGTTTGTTAAGAAAGTTATGTGTCTATGGTTATTTCTGTGTGTAATTTGGTATTTGTGTTTTTTCTTTTTTCTTGCTGTATCAATAAACATTAATAATAAAAATAAATAAATAAATAAATAAATAAATAAATAAATAAATAAATAAATAAAAAATGTGCATGTAGCCCAGATGCTGTTGTTCCATCATGGCAAAGACGTGGGCAAGGGGAGGATGGATTGTAGCCCTCCTTGCCCATGGCGGGCCATGAAGGTCCTCTGGGCTACGGTCTCCTCTTTACGGCAGCCTCCTTGACCCACGCAGGCTCCAAGTGGGTCACTGTGACATTTCACACAGCGCCCAGACTTTGCATATAGAATAAAAACGAGTTAAACATTAAATCCCACTGGAGGTCCCCTCCCAGGTCAGCTGAGTCGAATGACAGGAGGTCATGCGGCATGGCCACCAAAGCTTGCAGAAGGCTCATCCACGTGGCAGGCTGCCAGGTCAGGTTGGCTTTAGGTCACACAGAGGCAATAAAGTGTACACACAGGGCCAGATCTGCTCTTGCCTCCGCTGACTTCCTGCTTATGCGACCCAGAGTAGACCCAACAAGATTGAAGGGCCTAAATTACCGTATTTTTTGTTCCATAAGATGCACCTGACCATAAGATGCACCTAGTTTTAGAGGAGGAAAACAAGAGAAAAAAAAATATTCTGAACGACATTTAATTTGACTGTGAATTTGGGGTGACCCAATGCAAAAATCCTGAGGATCCATGTGGATCTGTGCTCTGTAACCACGTTTTTGCGCCAATGCGGTCCCACGCAACAGTGGGTGCGTGTTTTTTTGGTGCAGGCTGTAGTCATGGACATGCTATGTGATCTGATGGTGAATTTGGGGTGACCCAAAAATCCTGAGGATCCATGTGCTTTTACCTCCCCACTCCCAGGCAGCCTCCTTTATCACTAGCGTCCCTTATCTCCCTCCTGATCACTTGCCGATCAGCTGCTCAGTGGCTTCAACACCCCCTTCCCTCTTTCAAAAAAAAAAAGAAAAGAAAAAAGCAGGATTTGCTTTTCGCCCCTGGGCAATTTGGCTCCAGGGACCACACATTCACTCCATAAGACGCACAGACATTTTCCCTTACTTTTTAGGAGGAAAAAGGTGCGTCTTATGGAGCGAAAAATATGGTAGCCATGCCAGTTTACTTCAGTGGGTCTACTCTTGAGTAGGACGAGCCCTGGCTACAACCCATGGGAGCAGACTCGGGGAACCCAATGATCCGCTCAGCTCAGCACTGCCAAAACCAACGGGCATAAGCTTTATGGGGTTTCAGGCGGGGGACATTCCTGGCCGTACCTGGAATTGCTAACAGGCACCGACCTTAGGAGCTTTCTCCTGCAAAGCTCTGCCACTGTGTATGGTCCTTCCTTTCCCAATGCAGCAAGTTTCTAGCCCTCATTGAGTAAAAGGCTGATTTTTAAAATAGGAGCATAGGAAGTTGGCTCGTCAGGCCATCAGTTAACCGCTGTATTTGCTGTACAATCCGCTGTATAACTGGGATGTATAACTGTGGGTTAAACCACAGAGCCTAGGGCTTGCTGATCCAAAGGTCGGCGGTTCAAATCCCCACAACAGTGGGAGCTCCCGTTGCTCCTGCCAACCTAGCAGTTTGAAAGCATGGTCCCTGCTCCTGCCAACCTAGCAGTTCGAAAGCACGCCAAAGTGCAAGTAGATAAATTGGTACCACTCTGGCGGGAAGGTAAACGGTGTTTCCGTTCGCTGCTTGGTTCGCCAGAAGCGGCTTAATCATGCTGGCCACATGACCCGGAAGCTGTACGCCGGCTCCCTCGGCCTGTAAAGCAAGATGAGCGCCGCAACCCCAGAGTCGTCCACGACTGGACCTAATGGTCAGGGGTCCATTTACCTTACCGCTGTATAAACAAGGGTTTGCCTTTGCAGACTGGCAGAGGCCTTACCAGAGACTGAACCCTGGATCTTGGGCACGGAGAGCAGATGCTCTACCCTTGATCTAAGTCCGTTTCCCTAAAAACAGATATTCTAGTCCTCCTGATTCTGAATCCCACTGGAGACTTCTGCTTTGTGTTCGAAGGAGATTGTGTCTTCTGGGCTGAATTGTGAGCAGCGACCTAACTACGTTTCAAAACGGAACGGACAAATATGTCCACCTGAATATCCAACTTGGCTAGGACGGGTGGCTTATCAGCAATCGATGTTCTGCAAACATGACCCCACCTCATAGAGATGTCTGCTGAAGCTCATTGGGAGCAGAGATCCGTCTATGCGGTTTACTTTCCTGGGCAGACGGTACCACAAACGGGGGGAAACCCCTCAAATATACTTGTTTGGGATTTAGCTCTGTAGAGTTGACCTGTGTTTCAGTCTATAGACCTTTCCTCCACCTCCCTCTGGCACAGCAGGAGATGAGATGAGTTCCAGGTGGGGCCTTTTGCATTGCTGTTTCCAAAAATGACGCCCTGATCTCGAGCATCCTTTTGGATCTTCTCTGAACTGCAATGCGAAGACTCCCCAGCCCTCAAAAGGACCGTTTTGTGACACCCTGTTGCAATCAGGGAGGGAAGGAACAGGAAAGGAAGCAGGTTCCCTGTCCCACCAGCTAATTTCTCTTGTGTTTCTGCCCACTGTGTTGAGAGAAATGTCTTCCAGATCCTCAAATATGAGGGTAAGCTATAAAGCAGGGTTCGGAACATCTGTGCCCTTGGGATGCTGACCACTGGTCCTGCTGGCTGCTGGTGCTCCTGGCAGTTGGGAGCCCAGCCACACCTGGAGGAACTCAGGATCCCCATCCCTGAACTGGACAGTCACTTGCCTTTACTGCCCCCATCACAGATCTGCCTTCTTTTAATGGAGGGATATGCCCTTCAGAAAGGGACGCAGGTGGCGCTGTGGGTTAAGCCACAGAGCCTAGGGCTTGCCGATCAGAAGGTCGGTGGTTCAAATCCCTGCGATGGGGTGAGCTCCCGTTCCTCGGTCCCAGCTCCTGCCAGTAGATAAACAGGTACCGCTCCAGCGGGAAGGTAAATGGTGTTTCCGTGCGCTGCTCTGGTTCGCCAGAAGCAGCTTAGTCATGCTGGCCACATGACCCGGAAGCTGTACGCCGGCTCCCTCGGCCAATAAAGCAAGATGAGCGCCGCAACCCCAGAGTCGGCCACGACTGGAACTAATGGTCAGGGGTCCCTTTACCTTTATGCCCTCCAGATGTGGCTGGACTCCAACTCCCATCAGCCCCTGCATCACACACACATACACACTCGCCTGCATTAGTTGGGGGATGATGGGAGTTGTAGTCCAACCACACCCAAAGGGCACCAGGTTAGCAAAGGCTGTTCCACAGCCCAAGGCTGCACTCTGATCTGCTTCATCCTTCCTAGCCGGGGGTCGGAGGGTCGGGAGAGAGACCTTTGCTCCCAGCCTCTGCCTATAATCTAAAGGGGAAAACCTTCTGTTCCTTCCGTGCTCCAGGGTGGAGAGAACTTAATCCCCTGATCTCTGCTGCCTCTTGCTCTATCCTCTAAGACTCAGGAGAGTCCAAACTTTTTTTCAAAGAGGGCCAGATTTGATGAAGCGAAGGACCGACCAAAGTTGTTGAGATTTTTGGAGATTTTACCCCAGGAGATAAACTATAAACTGCCACAGGAGCCGGATTAAACAGACTGGGGCCGGATTAGGCCCCAAAATGGACTTTGGACTGTTATAAACAAAAATTGCCCTTTTCCCTTATGGGGTATCCAAGAGTTCATATAGAGTCCTTACATAGGTTCCTTATTGTTCCTTATTGGTAGGAGAGAATAACAGAGGCCAACCAGAGAATATTGAGAAGCAAAGCAGCTAGTAAGCTTGATCTTTATCGCAACAGGGTGCTCCCCTCACCCGCAGGAGAGGAGGAGGAACCCAGAACAATGGCGCGCAAGGCCTTATAAAGACTTTTGAAATTGCCACCCTGTAGATCAAGACCACCCCCAGAAACATCATACCTACATCACAGAAAAGGCGGTCTAAAACTTTGAATGTTGTTTTTCTCCTGTCTGGCAGGTTACTTGATTGGATTTCCTGGGGAGCCTGGCCAGTCTTTTATATACTTAGTTCCTAGGCCAGGTCACAGGCTCACACCCTATTCACATCTTAAATGTGCCCTTAAGACAGGATTTGTGAGGAAAGAGACAATGGGAGGTTTCCTACTTTGACCTTGCAGAGAAAATATTTGCTCAGTTTAGGAATCAAAATGGTTCCAGGTTGGCCTTCCTGTGCTGATCTATGTATTTGCTTGGTTGGTACGCTTGTGAACATTACCATATACCGTAAAATTCCTATCACAATATATGCCTGCTCCAAGTAGGGCTGGTATGAAGATGGTGTAGGTTGTGGAGAGACCCACCCCTCGCCCTTTTCTTTGTACTTAAGCCACCAATGAGAGCAAACAAAGAGAGTAGCTTGGGCATCACCTGAAGTTTGGAACTCCCTGCCTCTTGACATCAGGCAGGCACCTTCAGTGGCTGCCACATGTTACAAAAATTTATAAGGTTTAAGATATAAAATAAATGTACCAAGCAAACACATACATAAATATATAAACCGCATGTCTGAAACAGTACAGGAAAAAAGCCTTGAAACCATTTTGCCTTTCCCAAATTGACCTCAAATGTTTCTCTGCAAGGAGGGAGGAAATGGGAAAAACCTCCCCATTGTCTCTTTGCACACAAATCCTGCCTTAAGAGCACATTTAAGATATGAATAGGGTGAGCTGAATCTGATCTGGATTCAGGAATTAAGTATTTATCATCACAAAAGAATGACCAGACTCTCCAGGTAAACCCATGAACAGCCAAGGAAACCCATCAACAGGTTTCCTGCCAGACAGGATTCTGTTGTAGACCGCCCCTTCTCTGATGTATGTATGATGTTTTGGGGGGTGGTCTTGGGCTGCAGGGTGGCAATTTAAAGTCTATATAAGGCCTTGCACACCATTCTTCTGGGTTCCTCCTCCCTCCTGCATGTGGTGAGTGAAGACCCTGCTGCAACAGTTTAATAAATATCAGGCTTACTAGCTGCTTTGCTTCTCGATATTCTCTGGTTGGCCTCTATTATTTTCTCCTACCGATAGGGAACCCACTTAAGGACTCTATACGGGCTCTTGGATACCCCATAAGGGAAAAGGAGCAGGTTTTTCTTATAACACACATAAAACATTTTTGTTCAGACAAGCCTATCCTGGCATGGGTAACGTTGCCATGTGTTTTAATCTCTTGCTAGCTGCCTTAAATTAGCTTTCTGAAGCTTTTTAAGCACCTGTTTAGAACTGCCTTTTATTTTTATTTTTTGTAAATCACTTATAGAGGATTTCATTATGATTGAATGGTATTTAAATCACGTGAAATAAAATAAAAGCAACGTAAGCCAGAATAAAATCAAGGGGAGGGAACCTCACTGAAAACAGATGAAACTAAGGAATACAATATCCACACTAACCTTTGCTCTGTGCTTTTTAAAGAATGTGTATACTTTTTCTGGGAAAGCATGTGAAACAGAGCAAACATAAATCTGTGAAGAGCCCAACTGCTGTTTGCTGTGATTATTCAGCAGTAAAACATGGGTTTTCCTGGGGAAAATACTGGGATTTAAAAAAACCCCAAACCACTCAGAGATGGAGCTTCAAATCCCAGACCTGTGCTTAGAAACACCAAACGAAGTGTGGATGAGCCCTAAATGAGTTCCAGTTACAGATAGGTAGCCATGTTGGTCTGCCATAGTCAACACAAAAAATATTTTTTTCCTTCCAGTAGCACCTTAAAGACCAACTAAGTTAGTTCTTGGTATGAGCTTTCGTGTGCATGCACACTTCTTCAGATACCTGAAGTATCTGAAGAAGTGTGCATGCACACGAAAGCTCATACCAAGAACTAACTTAGTTGGTCTTTAAGGTGCTACTGGAAGGAAATTTTTTTTTTTTTGTTTTCCCTAAATGAGTGGCTTCCAAACTTTCAAACCACAGTTCCCTCGGTCGGTCCCATAAATTCATCCCCAGAACCCTCTACCTCACCCTATAAAAAGCAGGATTCACAACAGCAGTTTGCACAACTAACTAAGGGAGATAATAACATGACAAAAATTCAAAATGGCAACAATTGCACATCAATTCATAATCTCTTTTTTTAAAAAAGTTTACAGTGGTACCTCGGGTTAAGAACTTAATTTGTTCTGGAGGTCTGTTCTTAACCTGAAACTTCTTAACCTGAAGCACCACTTTAGCTAATGGGGCCTCCTGCTGCTGCTGTGCCGCCGCTGCACGATTTCTGTTCTCATCCTGAAGCAAAGTTCTTAACCAAGGTACTTTTTCTGGGTTAGCGGAGCCTGTAACCTGAAGCGTATGTAACCCGAGGAACCACTGTAGTTCAATTGCTTCAGCAAAATGAATGAACTTGCTCCACTTTTCAAAGTCTGATGGTCATTGACACCTCCAGTGGCCCCCAATATATTGCCCCCTGCCTCTTAGCACCCCCTTGGGTAAGACAAACACCCCACCCCACCCCCATGATGCTGCTGCCCATTTTAGGAGCCACCAGACTAAAACTGTGTCCCAGATAGGTTTGTTGGAACACAGAAGTGTTTTTAAATGTGTCAATTCCCTTTTTGGTAAACAGGGGAAGGATAGCTTTGCGGGGAGATGGGGTCCTGCTGTTGTACCAGGGCAAAAGTCCAGGAGCCGGGCATGATGCCAGCGCAAGGCCGTGAAATGCCAGCTACTGAATGGATGCCAGGAGGGCTTAGAGTGCATTTGGCCGTGGAGTTTGTAAGAAGGCAGCTTTGCTCCATCCAACCAGGGTACGGTACATTAATACAGGTCTCTGGGAGGAGAAACAGCAGCAGAGGAGAGACTTTGTGTATGGGATGGGGTGGGGAAGAATAGTTTTATGTTCTGAGAGGGTAGAGAAACACCACTACTAGCTTATTATTACGATTACTTAGAGTGGGATTGAAATCAGATTCAAGACAGTGGGTGGAAATAGCGCCAACTCATACAGGATTGTAGTCCTTGTTTACAGAGTAGGCCTCTTGGAATTACGGTAATTGCAGAACTGCAGAGCTGGAAGGTTACATCCCAAATGTATAGGGAAGTATTTGATGTTTTATTCTGTTTTTAATATTCTGTTGGGAGCCACCCAGGGTGGCTGGGGAAACCCAGCCAGATGGACAGGGTATGTATAAATAAATATAATAAATATAATAATAATAATGAGGGACGCGGGTGGTGCTGTGGGTTAAACCACAGAGCCTAGGACTTGCCGATCAGAAGGTCGGCGGTTCGAATCCCCGCAACGGGGTGAGCTCCTGTTGCTCGGTCCCCGCAACTGCCAACCTAGCAGTTCGAAAGCACAACAAAATGCAAGTAGATAAATAGGTACCGCTCCGGCGGGAAGGTAAACGGTGTTTCCGTGCGCTGCTTCGGTTCGCCAGAAGCGGCTTAGTCATGCTGGCCACATGACCCGGAAGCTGTACACCGGCTCCCTCGGCCAATAAAGCGAGATGAGCGCCGCAACCCCAGAGTCGGCCACGACTGGACCTAATGGTCAGGGGTCCCTTTACCTTTACTACTACTACTACTACTACTAATAATAATAATATTCTAGTCCAACCCCTGCAATTCAGGAATCACAGCTCAAGAATCCCTGACAGATGGCACCAGTGAATCATTGCACTGTAGCGTTGGAAGGGTCCTCCGAAGTCATCTAGTCTAACCCCATGCGATCCAGGAATGGAAGCTAACTTAGATCTGGTCATTTAGATGGCTCTGCTCTGCATAGTAATGAAGCCGGAGGTAACCAGCAGAACCGTGAATGATTGTCAGGGACTTCCTTGCCCAGATTTTTTTTTTTTAAGCGGCAGCACAGTTGGGCTGGGGGCGGGAGGAGAGCCAAATAAGTCGACCGTGCAGCTCAGCCTTCGTCAGCCAAGCGGACTACGGCTCCTATAGCTCCCAGTTGCTACCATCTGATGGGCACCGCTCTGGAGATTACGCACGCCGGGAGGAGCGTACAAGGCGGGGGTGGGTGGTGCGGAGAGCTTTACTCCCGGGAAGGCGTGCAGGGCTGGGCCGCCGTCCTCCGGCTCCTGACCAGCATAGAACCGGCTCGATATTCCTTTGGGGGCTTCCACGCCCGTGGAAAAACCAACCAAACGCATCTCGCCTTTTTTTCCTTTCCAAGCTGCAGCGCCTACGAAAGGGGTGTGCTTGTTCCACGTGATTAACGGCATCAACAACTCATCTGCATAATATGCAAATGAATATGCAAATGAAGGAAGTGGAACAGGGCGCTTTGGCAAGGGATCTTTCTTTAATCCTTCCTTCCCCCCGCGTCTCCCTCCGCCTCCGCTAGCAAGGCGTCCGGAGGCCGGAGGGGCGCGTGGTGGCGCGGGCATGGACCTCTCGGGACGCAGTCCAGAGGCGAGGGAGACAGACGAGGGGGGGTGTAAAAGGGTGTCTACCCTAGCCACGCCCCTTCCTGTGGATTTTTTTCTGGGTCTGGGGAAGGGGGGGGGAGGAGGGGAGAGATGCGCAACATATAAGCTGCAGCCGCCGCGTTGGACCGCATCAGCAGCTCTCGGAGAGGGTGAAAGCGGCGTCGCACCGGATTCGAGTTGGTGAGTGAGTGCGCGCCGGAGCTTCGATCCCTTTACTCAGAAGCTCAGTCGGCAAAGCAGGAGACGCTTAATCTCCGGGTCGTGCGTTCGAGCCCCACTTTGATTCCTGCGTGGCAGGGGGTTGGACTAGATGACCCTTGGGTCCCTTCCAACTCGACTAGGATTCTGTGTGCGTCCGAGAGAGAGGAGAACACATAGAATAGCTGTCAGACCCTTGTCCAGCTAGCTCAATATTGTCTACACAGACTACACTGGCCGGCAGTAGCTGTCCAAGATTTCAGGCAGGAATCTGTCCCTCCCGTTTGGAGATGGCAGCGGGGATTGAACCCGGGGATTGAATCACTGAGCTACGGCCCTTGCATAAGTTCCGCCGGGAATCGTCTCCTGGGGATGGGCGCAAGGCAAGCGCGGTGACGCGTAGCTCCGTGCGCCCTGGGCGCAGCGCTGGGCGCTTTTGGAGAGACGCGTCGTAGCTCCAGTCCTGGCCTGCTGTTTGGCGCACGTCCTCCTTAAGGCGATACACACCCCCTGGATGCAACGGGGAGGGAGGGACGGAGGCTGCCCCCAGAAGCGCCCCGGAGAGTAGCAGCAGCGGCAGTCATCTGCCCGCCCCCCTCCCGCAGGGTGTGCTATATCCGCGGGATATCCGCGCCACCTTAGTTGGGCATCGCTTTGAGAGGGTGCCTCCGCCGCCGCCCACGCGCCTCCAAATCTCCTGGAGGAGGGAGAGAGGGAAGAAGAATGTTGCTGCCAGTGCGGCCCCCCCCCATCAGGAAAGAGGGAGTCAGAAAGGGCACTTTGCACCTGCTCAGAAGCGGTCTTCCATTAGGCTACTGCGGAGGTCAGGACCCCTCTGCAACAGAAGAACACCTTTTGTTAAGGGCGATTGGGTGGGATCGCCAATTGTAGCCTCCAGCTGCAGAGGCAGTCTACCTTTCAGCGTCAAGCGCTGGGAGAGGTTGGAGGGGTGGGCTCTTGCTTTCTCGTGAGGGATTCCCACTGGACAACAGTGAAGATGCAGGATGCTCAGGCTGATCAGATAGGGCTGCTTTGGTTTTCCTGTGCTTTGATACCCTGAGATGAAATTGGGAGCTGGGAGAGAGGCCTGTCTTTCTCTAAAAAAACAACATCAGAAGAGCCTGGCTGCTGGATCAGGCCAGAACCCGGCCCAGCATCTTTCTCTCACAGCAGCCAGCCCCAATGCCTCTTCTGGGAAATCCAAAAGCCGGACCTGAGTGTGAGAGCAAAACTCTCCCTACTTGCAAAATTCTCCCCACTTGGTATTATTCAGAGGCCACAAACAGGTAGGAGGAGCCTGGCCATTGTGGCTAGTGGCGGTTTCCCCCGTTGCCATGGCAATAGGGTGATGGTGCTGAGGAGAAAGACACCCTTAGGCGGGGGCAGAGTTTCTAATGGCTTCTAGCCTGGAAGAATCTTTAAAGGTGGGGTGAGCTGCCATGGGTCATCAGGCTTCTGCTGGCTGATGTGATGCCCTTGTGCCCTGTTGCCGGATTCTGACTCCCATCATCCTCAGCAGCTAAGCTGGCCAATGATCAGCAAGGATAATGCTGGGTGTTGCAGTCTAGTAATATCAGGTTCAATTTTCCCCAACACCCTCCAGTGATTTCCCATAGAAGGGGATGTGCGAAAGGTTTCTTTCTGACCTGTTGGGAGAGGGAGCTGTAGCCTCGTGGCAGAACACCTGCTTGGCATGCAGAAGGGCCCAGGCATCTCCAAACGAAAAACCCAGAGCCTGCTGGACCGGTGGTCTGACTTAGAAGAGGGCATCCTCTGTGGTTTAAAATCAGCTCTTTGCTTAGAAGCATGAGGACTGGAATCTTAGGGCTCTATAGCCCTGGCATCTCCAGGTAGGGCCGCAAAAGACCCGCTGCCTGAAACCCCGGAGAAGCTGCTGCAGATCAGTGCAGACAATACTGATCTTGATTGACTCTCTGTAAGACAGCATCCTATGTCCCTGTGCTAGAAGGCAGCAATGCTATGTGTTGCAAAAGGGACTGGGCTCCCTAGCTGGGGTGTGTTTATATACGTGTGAGAGAGAATGAGTAACTGTTCCCTGGTCACCTCCCCTCGAAAAGGGTTTTATAGCATTGGAAAAGGTTTACTAAAATGGCCGAGGGGATGGAGTGACAACTTACAAAGAAAAATGGCAACGTTTTGGACTTTTTAGGTCAGGAAGAGGTGGCATGATGGATATTTATAAAACTATGCATTGCATTAAAGGTAAATGACCCCTGACAGTTAAGTCCAGTTGCAGACAACTGTGGTTGCGGCACTCATCTCGCTTTACTGGCCGAGGGAGCCGACGTTTGTCCACAAATAGTTTTTCCGGATCATGTGGCCAGCATGACTAAGCTGCTTCTGGCGAAACCAGAGCAGTGCACGGAAATGCTGTTTACCTTCCCGCCAGAGTGGTACCTATTTATCTACTTGCACTGGTGTGCTTTCAAACTGCTAGGTTGGCAGGGACCGAGCAACGGGAGCTCTCCCCGTCGCGGGGATTCGAACTGCCGACCTTCTGATCGGCAAGCCCTAGGCTCAGTGGTTTAGACCACAGCGCCTTCTGCATCCCTTTTATGCATTGCATAGAGAAAGCAAATAGAAGAAAGCTGTCACCCCTCTCTCATAATACTAGAACTCGTAGACTAAGCTGAGGGTTGGAAGAATCAGGAAAGTCCTTCTTCAGGCAGTGCATAGTTAAACAACGGAACTCCCTGCCACAGGAAGCAGTCATGGTTACCAATTTGGATGGCTTTAAAAGAGGATTAGACAAGGAGGAGAGGTGACTCTACTTTGCCAAGTAGCAATGCCAGTTCCTGGAAACCGCAAGAAGGGAGAGTTGGTCTTGTGTTCGAATCCTGCTGGCTGACTCCCCTTGGGGGCATCTGCTTGGCCCCTGTGGGAACAGGATTCTGGATAGGATGAGCCACTGTCCTGATCCACAAAGGCTCTTCTTATGTTCTTACATTCCAGGGGTGAGCAGAAAAGAGGAACAGCTTGAGCCAGCCCTCTTTCCTAATCGGAAAACAGGCCAGCAGTTGCTTGCAGGAGGACTTTGGATGTTGGGACAAGAAGTTCAGAACAGCCTGTCCCTCCCTTTGCCGCCCACATTTCCTGAACCTGCCTCTTTCCCCGAATGGGATGCTCTGTAACTCAGCTTCCCTTTAGATCTTCCATTCTGGGACAGACGTTTGCACTCTGCAGCCTCCAGACGGAGACACACCCCATGAAATGAGCTGGGGTTTCGGAAACGCGATATGCGTATGGGAGAGGGTCACTGGGTCGGGAAGTGTTTGGCGAGGGTGCTGAATGGCCTTGGCTCCTTGCCATCTCTCTGCACTCCATGGCCTCTGTCCCAGTGCCATGTGACTTCACATGCGTCAGCTGAGAAGACTTTGGTCCTGGGAAAGAGAGTGTGTTGTTCTCTCTCAAGAGGAACATATCTCTCAAGCACACACACACACCCCAGTCTGATAAAGGGTTTGAGAGATGCTTTTGCCTTCTCGAGGACGGGGTCTAAGACCCTGGGCTGCATCCGACTCAGAGTAAACCCACTGTGATTAATGGAGCCAGCTAACAGCAAACTGAACCTTTCGTGTCATTGACCCAGTCTGGTGCAATGCCCAGCCAACAGAGACCCAGCGGACGCCTTTTAAATGGATTTTCTATTCTGCCAGGATTATGCAGGCAATTAGGAATAAATCCAAACCGATGGATTTAAACAGGGCTATTTTTCTAGAAAAAGAGGTGCCAGAACTCTCCGTGAATGCCTCCCTTGTTCTCTTAGAATGGCAAATTGGGTTCCTGTTAGTTCCAGCTGCAAAATAGCCTTTATTAATTTATTATTTTATTTGTTTGTTGAATTTATATACCGCCCTTCACCTGGAGGTCTCAGGGCAGTTCACAGAAAAGATCACACTATATAAAATCAAAATAAAAGCAATAACCCAATAACACCCACCCCCCAAAAGAGCCACATTTTAGAAGGGTATCGCATGTCGATCAGGTCGACCAAAGGCCTGGTTAAAAAGGAACATCAAAAACGTTCCTTTTCAACGTTAAAAAGGAACATCAAGGAAGGAGATTATGACTAAACATCAGGAAGAACTTTCTGGCAGGAAGAGAAGGGAACCAGCTCCCACGGGAAGTTGTGGACTCTCCTAGAGGGTTTAGCTAGATGACCTACAAGCTCCCTTCCAATTCTACGATTCATAGAATAGAGTAGATTAGAACTGGACTAATTATTGACCTGCAACACTCAAGCCCAGCTTTTTTAGATTCCCCCTCCCTGGTTACAGCCGTGATTATTCTGGGTTGCCCTTTTTCTGAACTTCTCCAAATTGTGGGTGGTGAATCTCACTCATGGTTTAATAATATACACAAACCTTCCCTGGATATTTTATTCCCCCCTGCTTGTTGCTTGGCTGAAGTTCGTCATCTGAAATCTAAGGCTGCATAGGTTTATAGCCACACACACAAAAAACCAATTCTGGGAACTGTAGTTTACTCCCTGCAGAGCTACAGTTCCCAGCACCCTCTGCAAAAAGGAACTTGGCACTTGTAGTTTTTCCTTTGCAGAGTTACAATCTCCAGAACCTTTAACAAAAAGAATCATGCGGACTGTAGTTTACCCTTCACAGTGCTGCAATTCCCAGCAGCCCGTACAAAAATATTATTTTTTGGGAGGTCTGTTTTAAGTGTATGGTGTTCCCACGGCCTGAGAACCTGGCTAGTGACTCCCTGTAAATCTCTAAACATCCTTTCTCTTCTCTCCAGTTACAGAGTGCAAGGTCCTCTTGAAATCCAGCAAAGATGTGGATGCTGTCTCCCCCTTCTGGTGAGTCTCAAATATAGCTCAGTTTCCCACTCACTCTTCCTGGGCTGTTTCTTACTCGTGGATGGTTTTTGATGGGTGGAATAACCTTCCCCACCCCCCACCCCCTGCTTGGGAACCAGAGAGGAAGGAAATTTCCCAATGTTGTTTCAAAAAACGTAGTCTTGTGACTTGATTTGAATTGTTCTGGCAGCCCCTGTGCTGAGGAATGCTTCCCCATGGAGGCGCTTCTGACACCTTTGTTGCACTGCGTCTTATGCTGAAGACTGCACCTCTTTACCCTGGCCTCTGACACATGAAACACACGCACTGTATTAGAAGACAGCCTGCAAACTGTGCTCAGCTGATTTCAGTGTTCGGATTGCATCTTGATAGCTCAGTTGGTTAGAGCATGGTGCTGAGAACCCCAAGGTTGCAGGCTTAATCCCTGTAAATGGATCCTGCATAGCAGGGGGTTGACCTAGATCAGAGCTCTCAAAACTTTTCATGTTGGTGACATACCTTTTAGACAGGCATCATTTTGCGCAACAGTAATTCAGTTTTGCAGGGACGCGGGTGGCGCTGTGGGTTAAACCACAGAGCCTAGGGCTTGCCAATCAGAAGGTCGGCGGTTCGAATCCCCGCGACGGGGTGAGTTCCCGTTGCTCGTTCCCTGCTCCTGCCAACCTAGCAGTTCGAAAGCACGTCAAAGTGCAAGTAGATAAATAGGTACCGCTCCGGCGGGAAGGTAAACGGTGTTTCTGTGCACTGCTCTGGTTCGCCAGAAGCGGCTTAGTCCTGCTGGCCACATGACTCAGAAAGCTGTCTGTGCACAAACGCCGGCTCCCTTGGCCTGAAAGCAAGATGAGCGCTGCAACCCCATAGTTGCCTTTGACTGGACTTAACCATCCAGGGGTCCTTTACCTTTTAACTAATGTGTCACAACACACAGTTTGGAAAACTCTGGGCTAGATGATACCAGAAGCTTTTCTTTTGGGAATTATAGGTACAGAACTACCTAAATTATATAGAAATTTATTTATGTATACTACTACAGCAGCAAGAATGCTACTTGCCCCAAAGTGGAAAGAAGCAGAAGTCCCAGTAAAGGAAGAATGGATACAATAACTTATGGAATATGCAGAAATGGCAAACTTACCAGAAGAATAAGAAATCAAGATAGCAGACTTTTTATAAAAGAATAGAAATGGTTTATTGAATATTTACAGATAAATTGTAAACAGATAAAAACATTAGCAGGATTATTGTAATGACCTGCAGTTTTATAAGAGTATTTATTTACAGTATATAATTAAATGAGCAAGTTAAATGAACTAAAGGCAGCCCTGTTTAGGGAAGCTTTTAATGTTTAATAGGTTATTGTATTTTAATATTCCGTTGGAAGCCACCCAGAGTGGCTGGGGAAACACAGCCAGATGGGCGGGGTATAAATAATAAATTATTATTATTATTGTTATTATTATTACTACTACTTGCATATGCAGAAGGTATTAAAATATAAATTAAAGGAATTGCAGAAAGAGGGGGAAGGAAGTCAAATTTTGAAATGTTAAATTGATTGTAAAACTAATGAAATGTATAAATTTGAAAAGTATAAATAAAAAACTAAAAAAAGAGAGAGAAAGCGAAATCTCCAGGATATTAGGTTGTATCCAATGCTAGCCCTACTCCAAGCAGACCCATTGAAGTTAACAGTCACAGCTGACTTGGGCCCATTAAATATATCTATGACTCCCAGGCTGAGGATCCACCATATGTCCTTAAAAAATCAGTACCCTTTAGCTGCCAGTATCAAAGGCTGGTGCCATCAGTTTGTTGCGGATACTGTTTACAGTCAATCCGTTCTGGGTGTCTCCCACATTCCCAAGAAGGCAGAAGGGTCAAGTGGTTGCAGATATCTGTGAAACATCTGTTCCTCTCTGGTTCCTCTCCCTTCCGCTCTGTCCTTGGAGGTTTTCCACGGAGCTCTCTGATCCCAGGCACAACCCGTTCTTCTGAGCTTCGACAAATCGGAACTGACTTAATTATGATTATTTTCTACGACTCTTTCATTACTTCAACGGCCATCAGCCCCCTATGCATAGTATAAGTACAGAAACCTGCCTCAAATGGCACGAGTTGGGATCCAGTTTGCCGAGGAAAACTGGCTACGCTTATATATTTGTTGCTCAGAAAAATCCTAGAGCTCCTTCAGAATTCATGCCTGGTGTGATCCGGTTTGCCTGAGGTTGTGTGAATAATAATAATAATAATAATAATAATAATAATAATAATAATAGCATGTGGGTGGATTTTTGCTTTTTTGAGTTTGCTTCACTGTAGTTATAAATAAGCAGAATGGTGAAGAATTTGGGGAAGGGGGCATTTGAACTGTGGTCCAAAACAGTTGGAGGACATTGGGGAAGACTGGATTGCAAGCTTTAAAGCAAAGCAGGATGCTGTGTCTGTTTGGGAGGTGGGAAGGCAACGGAATTTGGGGAGGGATCTTATGGCGAGGAAACAGGGATGGATACTAAGCGTTGCCAGACCTCCACGTCTGACCTGAAGCCTCCAGGGATGCCTAGCCTCCTCCGGGTGGCAGGTGTAGGGCTTGAAATCTCCAGGTGGGTGAGAGAGGCTTGAATAATACATTTAAATATATTAAGAAGGCTGTTTATGCAGCCTGCAAGCTTCAGCCCAGCAGGAGCTGGCTACAAATAGAATAGATATTTTGGCAGGTGTGTGTGTGTGTGTGTGTATCTGCCCATGTCCTCTCCCAATTAACCTACGTCTCTCGGGCCTGCCCCTGTGACATCACTGCCCTCCCCTGTCCCAATTAACCTCCGTCTCCAGGGGATGCCCCTCTCCTGTGATATCACCAGGGGATGTCCCTAGGTCTCAGGGTTTGGGATGCTGCTGCCAACCCTAACTGGGACCATGAACTACACAAATATCCTTCTGTTCATCTGGGCAATGCCAAAGGATTCTCCCGCTTGCCTTGTTTTTGTATCTCAAGATCAGCCTTCAGATCATCCAGTGGCCGAGTCCGACTCACATGTGGCATGAAGCTGCCTTGGCCCATCTAGGCTGACTGGCAAGAGGCTCTCCAGCAGTTTCAGGCTGGAGATGCTGCTGGGGAACGGAAGCTGGGCGGCTTCTGCATGCCAAGCAGATGCTCTACCACTGAGCCAGGGCCTCGTCCCAAACAGAGGGAAAGGAAAGGGCTGTAGCCCAGTGGCAGATCACCTGCTTGGAATGCAGAATGTCTCCGGTGCAATCCTCAGCAGCATCTGCAAGGAGGTCTGGGAATGTCCCCCTGCCTGCCTCAAAATGTGCGGACCTGGGAAAGCCAGCTGGTTGTAAATGCAACAGAGACCAGGCCATCCCTTGCAAACTATTATGGGATGGGCATTATGAGAAGCGGGTATGTTGGAACACTGATGTCCTTCCCAGCACCCTCTCCTTTGGTATCTGCCACCTTCTGCATCCGCTGCCACCCATGAACTGTCTACAAGGACTGCCCCATATTTGCAGCCAAGTCCCAGAAGCAGCGAAGTCCCCCCACCCCCCACAAAGGCCCTCACTGGTCCGCTTTCCATCCAAATTCAAGAGCAGCTTTCTGCTCCTTTTGCCAAAAACATTCAGCCAGCATTAAGTCTGTGGAGAGATGGGGTGGAATCCAGAATTACGGGTATGAAACAAACAGGGTTTATTAATTGCCTGTTGCATTGTTATCCAGTGAAACTGGGGCTGGGGACATTGCAAATGGGAGCCACGGGTATGTCTTCAAGCTGCCAACTCTTGAGTTTTATCTGCAGCTGATAAATCTCTGCGTGGAACTGACATCTCTTAACTGCAGAGGCACAAAGTCCTCTGGTTTCGCGTAAAATACCTGTGGCCTGCCTTGTTGTTTGGGGGCAAGGCACAGATATTTGGGGACACCGACTCTCTCCCAGTGATGGTGCGAAAACAGTCGCTGTTATCCATCCCTGGCTGGAGCAGTTGACTCAGTAATTCTCTCCAAGTTCACAATGCAAGTACTTGCAAGTTCCGAAACGAAGAAAGTGTGCTTGAAAATGTTTTCAGCTGTGTGATATAAATACAGTGGTACCTTGGTTCTCAAACTTAATCTGTTCCGGAAGTCCGTTCCAAAACCAAAGCGTTCCAAAACCAAGGCACGCTTTCCCATAGAAAGTAATACAAAATGGATTAATCCGTTCCAGACTTTTAAAAACAACCCCTAAAACAGCCATTTAACATGAATTTTACTATCCAACGAGACTATGGATCCATAAAATGAAAGCAATAATCAATATACTGTACTATAAAATAAATAAGTATTGTAGATGATAAAATTTAAAATTAATTTTTTTCTTACCTGCACTGATGATAGTCATTGTTTGGATGGAGGGCTTTTATCCATTTCCGCAGTCACACAATCAATCAATCAATCATAGCTGAACTGGGTCCCACACAGTCACAAAAATAAATGCACCGAAAAAGCCTCAAAAACGCAAAATAAATAGCAAAAACAAAAGCGCCAAACTTAATCTGTTCCGGAAGTCAGTTTGACTTCTGAAATATTTGAAAAGCAAGGCATGGCTTCTGATTAGTGCAGGCGCCCCAGAAACAATAGCCGACGACCGCATCGGACGTTCAGCTTCCGAAAAACATTCGGAAACCGGAACACTTCCGGGTTTTCGGCGTTTGGGAACCAAGGCATTTGAGAACCAAAGTACCACTGTATAGAAATCAGTCCCTTCGGCGGGAGCACCAATCTAGTTACTGCTGGGTAGTGCTTTCAAGTGAGGAAGGGTATGCTCAATCTAAAGTCCGTCACTAAAAAACCACCCTCATTTTGGATGGCGGGCTCTATACCGATCAATCACTGTTATTCAAGAATGTGAACTGTTGGTTTTGGAAGAAAGGAGGGGGAGAAAGAATGAGGTGGTTGTTAACTTAAGCACAAACACAATTGCTGCCCCAACAATCAGTTCAGCTCTTGAATGAGCAAAATGCATTTCCGGGTTTTTTGCATTGGGTAGAGTTCGGAGGGGGGCATCTGTTCAGGGGTTGGACTGGATGCCCACTGGTTTTCCTTCCAAATCTACCATACCATGGTTCCGACGGGTGCTTTTTGATCATGGCGGTTTGGTGGGTGCCCAGAGGTGGCAGAGGGATGGGCTCAAGCAGTTGTGTGTGTGCCTGTGTGTGTGCGTGAACCCAGGTTTCACATTCCTGAGTGATTTTTTAAAAAAATTATTTTTTTCGGGGTTGCTCTGATCTGCTGTTTTCTTTCAGATGAAGAATCTCGCGAGCTTTCCGGGATTTGGAAACGCGACAAGGGCAGGGTGCAAAACATGCTAGTAGGACATGTCCCTTCTCACACTTTCTCAAGAGTAGACCTTTCCCCCTTGGGGTTATGATAAACTATAATCTATTTTTAGTGTTAGCAAGTAGGGCTGTTAGTTTGCTGTGGTTTTTTTTAATGAATTGTGAGCGGGGCTGGTCTTTATGTTTAAAATTGGGTGGGGGGAGAACGAGAAGAGAAGCATCACTAAGAACAAGATGCTTGTTTAAGAAACGGGATCGTCACAGCGCTGGGAGGCAAAAGCTAACGGGATGGGCTGAGCTATACCTTTGCATGTGGGCTGCTGTTCGCTTCCTTCTGTGCTGATACTTCACCTTCTGCAAAACCTAAAATGCCTCTTACTGTGTTTGGTATAAAGCCAGCTTGGTACCATTTTGGGGCATGGGGGTCCCACTTCCAGATTTTGCCTGCATGGTTTTGCAGTTCTGCAAAGTACCTTGCCACTTTTAAAGGCTTCCCTGGGTTGGGTTGGGAGGCAGTAGATGCACCCAGGAAGCAAGATTCACTGGCGCAATGTTTGCTAACCAGGGTTAAGGCTGAAGACTCACCTGGCCCAGCAGTTAGGGAGGGGAGGTATACCCTAAAGCTGTGCAAAGTTCTTGGCAGGCTGTGCTTATGGCTTCCCCCACCCCAAAGCATGGGGGGCGGAAACACAACTTAATGCGTGCCCAATCTCACAGGGGGGCATGGAGGTGATGCAACCATGGAGGGAGGTTGAGCATGCCTTAACAGTGCATGTTAATCTGCGGAACTCGTTCCCACAGGAGCCAGCAATTGCCCCGACATAGAGGGCTTTAAAAATATTAGACAAACTGCAAGTGGGGAGAGGGCTCTGGTGCTCGGATTTTACTTACCCACTGTCCTGATCCAGCAGGCTCTTCTCATGCACTAATGGGAGCCAACACCAGGGGGTGCTGCTGGGATCATCCGCCACCCTCCAAATGGCCAGTGTTTTGGAGGCTGCCCAGTCGCAGGAGCCAAACACCCGTTGACTTTTCCTCCTCCTGCTGCCTTTTGGGGCTTACGGAAAATCTCCCTTTCAAACTGAGAACAAAGCGTTAACTTTAAAGTCCAGGTAGATCTCTATCACTCTCTTACAATTTAGCAAATTGTAGGATAATAATAATAATAATAATAATAATAATAATAATAATAATAATAAAATTTATAACCTGTCCATTTGGCTGGGTTTCCCCAGCCACTCTGGGCCGCTCCCAACAGATTAAAAACGGAATAAAACATCAAACATTAAAAACCTCCAGGTACAGGACTGCCTTCAGATGTCTTCTAAACGTCAGGTAGTTGTTTATTTCCTTGACATCTGACGGGTGGGCGTTCCACAGGGCGGGCGCCACCACCGAGAAGCATAGCTGTCAACTTTTGCCTTTTTTAAAGGGAAATTTCCTTATTCTGAATAGGATTCCTCGCAAGAAAAGGGAAAAATTGACAGCCATGCCGAGAAGGCCCTCTGCATGGTTCCCTGTAACTTCACTTCTCCCAGGGAGGGAACCGCCAGAAGGCCCTTGGAGCTGGACCTCAGTGTCTGGGCAGAAAGATGGGGGTGGAGACGCTCCTTCAGGTATACTGGACCGAGGCCACTCAGGGTTTGCTTTAAAGGTCAGCACCAACACTGAATTATGCCTGGAAACGTACTGAGAGCCAAGTGGGTTTTTCAGGACCGGTGTTATGTGGTCTTGGTAGCCACTCCCAGCCACCAGTCTAGCTGCTGCATTCTGGATTAGTTGTAGTTTCCAGGTCACCTTCCAAGGTAGCCCCACATAGAGTGCATTGCAGTAGTCCAAGCGGGAGATAACTAGAGCATGCAGCACTCTGGCAAGACAGTCTGTGGGCAGGTAGGGTCTTAGCCTGCGTACCAGGTGGAGCTGGTAGACAGCCGCCCTGGACACAGAATTAACCCTCACCTCTATGGACAGCTGTGAGTCCAAAATGACTCCCAGGCTGCACACCTGGTCCTTCAGGGGCACAGTTACCCCATTCAGGACCAGGGAGTCCTCCACACCCGCTCGCCCCCTGTCCTCCCAAAACAGTACTTGTGTCTTGTCAGGATTCAACCTCAATCTCTTAGCCACCATCCATCCTCCAACTGCCTCCAGGCACTCACACAAGTCGGTCTGGCCCTCTCCTCCCAAAAAGCATAAATTATGGGGTGGTGATCTGCCCGGTCACCCCTCCACTCAGCTCCCATTGGCCACTTCCCAACATTCCCCTTAAGGGATTGGAGGAGGGCAGATGGGATGGAATTTTAATGCACCCAATTTTAATGCCTGCCCCTCTTTGGGGATGTATGCTCGGCGCATACGGGACATCTCTGCCTGGATCTCCCCCTTTCTTGCTCACTCCTTCCTCTGCCGCCTTTTAGGTATATTCCAACACACCAAGAAGCTGTTCCTGAGCGATCAGGCCGGACGGGCACAGGCTCTGGAGTTCCTGCGCCAGAATGTCGCCAACTCCATCTCTATGGCCAACCTGGTGATGGGACTCTCGTCTGTCCTTTGCAGTCTGAATGGGTAAGCCAGACCCTTGGCATGTCCTCCAACATTTCTCCTGTGAAACTAGGGGTGTCTATTCAACAACAACAGCAGCAGCAGCAGCAGCAGCAGCAACAACAACAACAACAGCCCACTAATCTGACTAGGTTGCCCCAGCCACTCGGGGAGGCTTCTGTTATAAGAAAAAGCCTGCTCCTTTTCCCTTATGGGGTATCCAAGAGTCCATATAGAGTCCTTAAGTGGGTTCCCTATCGGTAGGAGAAAATAACAGAGGCCAGCCAGAGAATATTGAGAAGAAAAGCAGCTAGTAAGCCTGATCTTTATTCAACTGTTGCAACAGGGTCCTCACTCACAACATGCATGGTATGCACGCCCTTATATAGACTTTTGAAATTGCCCACCCTGTACCCCAAGACCACCTCCCAAAACATCATACATACATCACAGAAGGAGGCAGTCTACAGCAAAAATCCTGTCTGCCAGGATACCTGGCAATGGTCACTAATTGCTTTACCTGGGCAGCCTGGCTATTCTTTTGTGATGGTAAATACCTGAATCCAGGTCACAGGCTCACCCTATTCATACACAAATACACCCTTAACACAGGTAAGAAAAGACAATGCTTGCAGAGAAATGTTTGAGGTCAATTTGGGAGAGTCCAAATGGTTTGGGAGAGTCAAAAGTGGCTTCAGGATTGCTCTCCTGTACTATTTCAGACGCGTGGTTTATATACTTACGTATGTGTTTACCTTGTAAACTTATGAACATTTGGTTTATATATTTGAGACCTTAAATTCTTATAACACTTCCAACATATAAAAAAAATATAAACAAGGGATTGAACATTTAAAAACTTCCCTATACGGGGCTGGCTTCAGATATCTTCTAAAGGTTTTATAGTTAGTTATCTCCTTGGCTCGGGGGGGGGGGGCGGGCGGGGGTGTTGCATAACTCCATACCCTCCAGCATTTTCCCGATTTAAATAGGGAAAAGTGGGACATTCCAGAATCAAATCAGAAACCAGGACGGATTTGTCAATCCGGGACTGTCCCTTGGAAAATAGGGACATTTGGAGGGTCTGCCTTCATCCACACAGGGTCATGTGTCACTGCGCAGGAGGTGGGGCCAGGGTCGAAGACATTTTGATAGGCCCCGATCCCCTCCTCATGCGCTTGACCGCTCCTTGCTTCGCTTGGCGGCTTTGGGAACATTGAGGCCGCTCAGCAGGGCAGCTGTGGCAATGTGTAACAGGACTCTCCCGTCTCTCCCCCCACCAGGCAATATAATTATGCATGCTGGCTGGTCCTGATCGGATTTTTGCTTGACCTTGCGGACGGCGCCGTTGCCAGGCAGCTGAACGCTTGTTCCGCGCTGGGTAAGTACCTCCTTGCGAAAGCCTCCACACTCCGGCCTTGGACATGCACTGCTTAGCAAGCTCACGAGCGCTCATCCGGAAGATCTCATCGGATCAGATAGTTAGGCAGGATGGCATTTGCTCGCACAAGATGTACCAAAAAGGGGATTAGAGAAAAAAATTTTCCAAGGAGGAAAAAGCTAGCGATGGCTGCTCTCCGCCAGCGATGAATCAGACAGGCACTCTCCCTGTTAAGTTTTGGGTGCCAGGTCAAAATAAGCCTCATTGCAGAAAGCTTTTGCACCGTGAATGCTGTTCTAATGTCTCCACTGGGACTGTTACAGGTGCACACATCACTCGTTCTGTAAGATATCCATCTTCTAGTTTACTTTGGAACTCCCTGCCTCTTGACGTCAGGCAGGCTTAAAACATTTCTGTTTAGCCAAGCCTACCCAGACATTAGGGGCGCGGGTGGCACTGTGGGTTAAACCACAGAACCTAGGACTTGCCGATCAGAAGGTCGGCGGTTCGAATCCCCGCGACGGAGTGAGCTCCCGTTGCTCGGTCCCAGCTCCTGCCCACCTAGCAGTTTGAAAGCATGTCAAAGTGCAAGTAGATCAATAGGTACCACTCCAACAGGAAGGTAAATGGCGTTTCTGTGCGCTGCTCTGGTTCGCCACAAGCGGCTTAGTCATGTGGCCACATGACCCGGAAGCTGTACGCCGGCTCCCTCGGCCAATAGATGAGCACCGCAACCCCAGAGTCGGTCACGACTGGACCTAATGGTCAGGGGTCCCTTTACCTTTACCTTTTACCCAGACATTTAGAAAGCTGGGGTGTCTTTGAATCTGGCTTTTAGCTTATCAGTTATTGCAAAAAAAAATTTAACCTTTCATACTGTTGGGGTTTTTTTATATACTGATCATGTCATCGTTTTATTCTTCTTGCAAAGTGCTTTGAGATTATGCTGTGTTTGTACAATCAAGTGGTATGTAACTTTTATGAAATAAGTACTTTTCTGATGTTTCGAGCTATGTTTTAAATCTTGTATATTGTATGTTTTAGGGTTTTAGGATTATTATTATTTACTGTAAGCTGCTTTGAGTCACAGAATGGAAAACACAAATTCCTTAAAGAAATAAATACGCTGCCCTCTGTCGAAGGCAGTATGCTAGGAATCACAAGTGGGGAGACAGCCATCGCTTTCAGGCTTGCTCAGTTTCCCCTTCCGATACTGTGCTCTTTATTTTGGGCTGGTGTCTTTATGCATTTTCTAGAGATATAACTGTATTTTTAATTATTCTGGTACCCCTTCCCAGGCACTTTTTTGGGAAAGGGGCGGCGGGGCCACCAATATTTATTTATTGTTATTCATTGCATTTATATCCCAGCTTCTCCTCCAATGAGCCCAAGATGAAGCATACAGCTCTCCCCATTTTATCCTCCCAATAACCTTGCGAGGTGGGTTAGTCTGAGACACAGGAACTGGCCCCTCAGCGACCTTTATGGCTGCACGGGGGATTTTGAACCCTGGTCCACCCAGGTCCTAATCCAGCAGCCTAACCACCATGTCACACCGGCTCTCGTTATGTACTGAAGTTCTCACCCTGGGCCAGCAGGGGGATACTGTAGATAGTTTTCACTCAGGTCCGCATATGCAAATAAGGAATTGAAAGTGACGTTCAGTGATTGGATAGTTACAGAACATTGTTACTGTTGCTTTGTAGTTGAGCTCTATATAAGCAGGTTGGCTGAACCCTTCAGTTCAGTTCTGTTCTGACCTGTGAATAAACAAGAGCTGTTTGAAGAATCGCTGTGTCGCCCAATATGTTCACCCACGACTTAACACTCATAATAAATTAAACCTTCGAGTTCGATGCCTTCCAGGGGGCCATACTGGAGAAACGTCACTACGTATTTTGGCCTCTACGGGTTGCTCATCTTGTCTCCTGCCCAGGGCTAACTGGCACCTGTCTTTGACATTCTGTAGGTGCCAAGCTGGACGATTTTGCTGATTTCACTTCATTTGGGCTGGCCACTGCCCTTCTCCTGCAAGCCCACGGGATCCTCGACGGCCTTCTGGTGATCGTGTACGTCTTGGCTGTGTTCACGCGCCTGTGTTTCTTCTCTAGCGGTGAGTCCACAGCCGTGGCAATAACATGGCCACGTTAAGTTTGGCTGCAGGGGTCATATTCGCTAGTTACATATATTCAAGCAGTTTAACTTGCCACTCCTCTTTCGATGGGATTTTATTTCCTTTTTACCCCTTGGCAATCAGCATCCTCACTACTGTTGTTGCGTACAAAAATAAAATAAAATCCTTTTCTCTCTAGGAATGTCTGGTGCCATAATACCTAAGAGGAAGACATCAGGCTTTTTGATAAACTTTGA
The DNA here is from genome assembly GCF_964270895.1 of Podarcis filfolensis. NCBI lineage: Eukaryota > Metazoa > Chordata > Lepidosauria > Squamata > Lacertidae > Podarcis > Podarcis filfolensis. The sequence goes on along the minus strand of NC_139611.1, from coordinate 10,682,776 downwards.
AACAGTTTTTTCAATTCATTATATATAAGTTCCCAAAAGCTCTTAATTTTTTTGCAACCCCACCACATGTGGTACATTGTTCCCTCTTAACTATCTACACCTCCAGCATAAATTTGAGTTGGTTTTTCTACATTTTGGCCAATTTGCTAGGAGTGATGTACCATTTGTATAGCATCTTCATAAATTTTCTTTTACAGTAAAACAAGCCGTAAATTTCAGTTCCCTTCTCCATAAATTTTCCCATTCCGTCATCTGTATGTTCTATCCAGGGCCGGATTTAGGTCTGATGAGGCCCTAAGCTACTGAGGGTATGGGGCCCTTTATATGTCCAGCTGTCCTTCGTCAACAACAAATTTTCACTGTTTTTATGTTGAATATATGCTATATGGTAATTTATGGACCTAATAAGTATAGTTATACCTCGGGTTGAATGTGCTTCGGGTTGAGCGCGTTCAAGTTGAGCTCCGCAGCAACCCGGAAGTAACGGAGCACGTTACTTCCGGGTTTTGCTGCTTGCACATGCGCAGACGCTCAAAATGACGTCATGCACATTCACGGAAGCGGCAAAACGCAACCCGCGCACGCGCAGACACGCCATCGCTTGTTACGTTCGCTTCAGGATGCGAATGGGGCTCCGGAACAGATCCTGTTCGCATTCCAAGGTACCACTGTATCTAAAGCCATTTTATTTGTTTTTTATCTTATATTTTGGAAATGTACATCCATTTTTTTTTTTTTTAGAGAGTGGGGCCCTAAGCTATAATTTGTTTAGCTTTCATGTAAATCCGGCACTGGTTACATCCAAAGTCCTTTGCCCACTGCACCATAACCAATTTTACTTCATCTTCTTTTATTTCCCAGTCTAACAATAATAGCCTGTACATTCTGGAAAGTAATTTGTCTTTATTTTTTAATAGACCTTTCTCTAATTCTGATTTTTCTGTCGCAAAACCAATGTTTTTTTTTAATCTCAAAGATGTCGTTCAATTGGTGGTATTGTAACCAATCTTGATTTTTGTCCTCTGCACATTAGTTTTGCATGTTTCTGCTTCTGTGCATCCACAGGAACAGTTTGCTCCGAGTCAACTCACCACCTCCCTTTCCTCTCCTCTCCTTAGGGATGCCGTTCATGTACCGGGGGCTGCCCTGCCCGTACGGAGCATCTGTCCTGGCCGCCACCTACCTCCTGACAGGGGGCAACCTGCTGGTGATGCGTATCATCGCCATGGTGATGATCCTATTCATGGTGGACCAGGGCTTCTACCCTCACGACAAAGTGCTGGAGTCTCAGCCCTGGAAGAAGGCCGTCTTCGCAGGAGGTGAGTGCAGAGCAGCGGGCCCCTTCAGCTCAAATAATGAGGATACCCTCATGCTGTGATCTCTCTCTCTAACTATCCATCTGTCTACAGATGATAAACCTTTCTAAGATGGGTTTGTGCAGAAACCTTGTCATCAGGTCACAGCAAAATGTTATCTTAGCTGTGTGCATCGCAGGGGTTTGGCTGGATGATTCTACAATTCTGCGATTCCATGATTCAGTTCAGCCTGAAAATTATGGAGAACCTGCAATCCTTATACAGTCAAACCTCGGTTGTCGAACGAAATCCGTTCCGAAAGCCCGTTCGGCTTCCGAAATGTTCGACGACCGAGGCGTGGCTTCCGATTGGTTGCAAGAGCTTCCCGCACTCAAACGGAAGCCGCGTCAGACGTTCGGCTTCCAAAAAACGTTCAGAAACCAAACTTCTGGGTTTTTGAGGCGAAACGTTCCAAAACGGAGCCGTTCAGGAACAGAGGTTTGACTGTAGAAATGATTTTTCCCTGCTTCTAGATTAACTTGCATGCTGGTAGCCTGGAAAGCCTTTGTCCAACAATCGTGGACAAATTGGTGTTTCTTTGGTTATTTTAAACCATGTTGATAGGCTTCAGTCTACATGCTTATTGTCGAAAGTCCTGGTGGGGAACCGTTGGTGGCAAATAGTCTAAAGAAACTATATCAGAATAAATGAAATTTAAAAACCAAACATGCATTTTTCGTTTTTGTGGAAACAGAATTTCACGCTGAAAATCTTTCGCTGCTTGGGGTTGGTCTGGATGAGCCCTGGGAGTCCCTTCCAACATTACAATTCTGAAATCTCTCTCTCTCTCTGGCAATGCAGGGATCTTGATGGTGATGTTCTCTGCCACCTACTTCGCCTCGCTCTACTACCTGCTTTGGTCCTCGTCGTATATCTTCTTCCCAACTGCTCTGTGGAGCCACAGGGTCTAACCTTGCTTGCATGGTGTCATGCGTGGACAGACAGCAGCTTTCCACCTCGCTGTGGGGCAATTGCCCGGTGGGGCCACCCCCTCCAGGACCCTAAAGACCGGCCTACCCAGCGTTAACATCCACGCATCGCTTAAAACCTTCCTAGAAACATTTCCACTGTCCTGACTAGGAACAGAACAACTGTGAGGTCTCTGCCGTGGGGATGGGATTTCTGCCCTGCGAAGGCTGGGCGTCTAGGGAGCACAGTGGGTGATCTGGCTAACACTCCCAAGCCGCACTTTTGGTGTACATACAAATATACAGATTCTTTACATATGTATATAGAAAGAGAAAAAGATTTACAATGAGTTCAGCTTTTTTAGATTTCTATTTTTTTAGTCCACAATTTTACTCACTGGTGGTTTTTAAAGAACTTGGCCTCCAAATCTCGTCACCGGCTAATTTTTTTAACTAATCCAAGGATAGGTCCCTGCAGCCTCGCCAGAAAGTCTTCTTTAAACAGAGCATCTGGATTTTCAACGTACGAATTAGCTGGATTTGAAACCTTAAGAGGGCTGATGAAACACCGCAGGATCACTGCTTGTGGGGTGAAAGCTGGCCCATGGGGGAAGGGGTGGTGATTACCTCCTGAAAGGCTTGGTGGTCAAAAAAAAAATTGAACCCATCAAATTACCTGTATAGATCCTAGATTTGCCGTTCTCAGATTGGGTGTATCAAATACTTCTGCCAGGGAGCACCGTCAATGTTTTTGTTTTATTGATCATATTACTGAAATATTTGGAAAACTTATTTCCTGCCCCCATCCCCCAGGGGATAATAATGGAAAGGGAGATGATTTGTGTTACTGGAAATATACATTTGAGATGCATTCTTTTGTTTTGACATTTTTTTAAAAAATAAACTTTGAAAAACACTGTTTTTGCTGTCTGGTATTGTGTGAAAAGGGGTTTCTTTTTTGGGGGGGTACAGCTGCAAGAGGAATGGAAGGTTTGCGAAGGGGAGAGACCTCCATATGGAGTAGTCTCCCAGAGAAGAGGCACCAGCTGTGTCAAGTGGAAAAAATGAAACCAGCTCATTTCTGGAACCAATGATGATGATGATGATAATTATTCTGGGTGGCTCCCAACAGAATATTAAAAAGGTGATAAAAGATCAAACATTTAAAACTTTCCTAAACAGGGCTGCTTTCAGATGTCTTCTAAAAGCCAGATAGTTATTTCCTTGACATCTGATGGGAGAGTGTTCTACAAGGTGGGTACCACTACCGAGAAGGCCCTCAGTACCAAGAGATCTCGTATGGATTTAACAATCTGTCTCTGGAGCTGGTCTGAATAGACAGATAAAAAGGGAAAGCCAGAATGCGTGCAACAATTCGTAACGGCAGCATTCAGATCATGGATAATTTGAGTGGTACAAAGGATGTTCAAAAAAGAATGAAGGGATTGGTCAGCAGGCCTGGATGGGGTGTAGGAAGAACTAAAGGAGCAGGATGGCTGGAAGATTTCTGCTACGCACCGTATTTTTTGCTCCATAAGACGCACCTAGTTTTTAGAGGAGGAAAACAAGAAAAAAAGTATTCTGAACGAAACAGTGGATGTATGGTTTTTGTGGTTCATGCTGTGGCCACAGACATGATATGCAATTTGACAGTGAATTTGGGGTGACCCAATGTAAAAATCCTGAGGATCCATGGGCTTTTACCTCCCCCTTCTCAGGCAGCCTCCTTTATTGCTAGCGTCCCTTATCTCGCTCCCGACTGCTTGCTGATCAGCGGCTTTGTTTCAACACTCACTTCCCTCTTTCAAAAGAAAAGAAAAGAAAAGAGCACAATCTGCTTTTCGCCCCTGGGTGATTAGGTTCCAGGGACCACGCATTCGCTCCATAAGACGCACAGACATTTCCCCTTTTTAGGAAGAAAAAAGTGTGTCTTATGGAGCGAAAAATACGGTAATCCTGGAGCGAGCAGGGATAAGAATGACATAATGCCCCACTTTGCCTATTGGACGTCCCACCTGCTCTGGATTCTTCCTAATGAAGAGTCCTGCTTGCAGACTTCCTGCAAGCATCTTGGTGGTCACTGCAAGAATGGGGTGCTGGGCCAGAAGAGCAACTGGCCTGATCCAGCAGGACTCTCCTTATGTCATACTGTAAGGCTGTGGTTATTGGCAATGGAAGGCTGGTGCTTCTATTGAGACCAGATGACTCTTCTGAAAGCCTTAACACACTATGTTTGCTATGTAACCTACAGCTGCTGTGAACTCCACCTCCCATCAGCCCCAACATCTTATGAATTGTGCCGAGATTTGCAGTCCGCAAACCTTCTTTGGGGGTGGGGGGGAAGGAGCAGCCGGCCAAAGCTGTTTTCCAGGGTGAGGCTGCCATTGCATGCTGACAGCTTCTAGAAGCCACAGGTGAGAGCTGAGTGCCGGGTGGGGACCAAAGATGCTCAAAAGCAGCCAGAAGACATCAGCTTGGTGAAGGCTGCAATATGCTATCACAGAGAGAACGAAGAGTTTATTTGTTTTTTGAAAAAACACAACTTTATTTCTCAAACCAAAGTAATAAATAGGATTTTTTTAAAAAAACAACAACAGGTTTTCAAGGGAGAACTCCACTCAAGGAAGGTTTGGCAGGGGAACGCTCCAGTAAGGCAGTGTCAGCTATGTGGCATCGGAAGCAGAGGCTGGCTGTTCCTCCCTGCTCCTGGGTGTGCAGTTCTGCCTGGCCACCGACTGCGGCCATGGGTGGGAAAGTGCTGGTCTTCTGAGCTGCCCGTCTGGAGTGTGGCTCCCGTCCTCAGTCGCTGGAAGTCTGCATCTGCTTGCAGAAGGCGTCAAACTGCTGCTGCTCCAGCTCAGTCATCACCCTGTTGAGGGCGTAGATCTGCAGGCCCAACAAGGACAGCTCTACAGTTTTAATACTTAAGACTTTAGACAGTAGATTAATAGATACAAACGATTTTAAAACACAGCCAGGCTTCCTACTGCAGATGCCCTCGCTACTTATTGAACTCCCTGCCACAAGAGGGTCCTGCTTAATTCAGGGGTCCGCAAACCTTCTTTGGGGGTGGGGGGGGGGAAGGCGCAGCCGGCCAAAGCTGTTTTCCAGGGTGAGGCTGCCATTGCATGTTGACAGCTTCTAGAAGCCACAGGTGAGAGCTGAGTGCCGGGTGGGGACCAAAGATGCTCAAAGTACCTCAGAAGGAGCACGACATGTCCACAGGGTGGATAAAAATCAATGATTTCAAAAAAATAAATCAGATTTCTTTGATTTAAATTGGATTTTTAAAATAAAATGCTTTTGGAGGAAAAAATCTTTCTAAAATTGTTCTCTGTTTAGGTTACATTATAGTCCAAAGGCTATTCATCAGGAAATAAGGATTTGTTTTAAGTTTGTTTTTTTTTTAAAAAAGTTTAACCACATCAGTTAACACACATGGATACATATGCTATAATGTTATTGCTTCAGTTAAATACATTGTTTAAATTGTTTTTAAGGAAACGGCTATTTTTCTCCTTCCAATAAAATACAACAGAAAAGTTGTCCAAATATAAAGTTAACTTTTTAAACCTCACAATAATTTCATTCATTATCTATGTATTTCTAATAGTGTAACCAAATCAGTAATTTTTGATATAACAGCAAAAACTGCTCTGAAAATTTTTTTTTATTCTAAAAATGAAATCTTCATCTGGTTGTAAATACTTATTAAGATTATACCAGCAAGAATGAGTCTTTCTGTAAATATATATATATATCAAGTCTGCAAGAAACCCGTAAAAGAAATGGAGTGGCCCTCATAGTCAACAAAAGAGTGGCGAAAGCTGTACTGGGATGCAATCTCAAAAATGATAGAATAATCTCGATACGAATCCAAGGCAGACCTTTTAACATCACAGTAATCCAAGTTTATGCACCAACTACTGGTGCTGAAGAATCTGAAATTGACCAGTTCTATGAAGACTTACAAGACCTTATAGAAGTGACACCAAAGAAGGATGTTCTTCTCATTATAGGGGATTGGAATGCTAAAGTAGGGAGTCAAGAGATAAAAGGAACAACTGGCAAGTTTGGCCTTGGAGATCAAAACGAAGCAGGGCAAAGGCTAATAGAGTTCTGTCAAGAGAACAAGCTGGTCATCACAAACACGCTTTTCCAACAACACAAGAGACGACTCTACACATGGACATCACCAGATGGGCAACATCGAAATCAGATTGATTATATTCTCTGCAGCCAAAGATGGAGAAGCTCTATACAGTCAGCAAAAACAAGACCTGGAGCTGACTGTGGCTCAGATCATCAGCTTCTTATAGCAAAATTCAAGCTTAAACTGAAGAAAGTAGGAAAAACCACTGGGCCGGTAAGATACAATCTAAACCAAATCCCTTATGAATACACAGTGGAAGTGAGGAACAGGTTTAAGGATTTAGATTTGCTGGACAGAGTGCCTGAAGAACTATGGGTGGAGGCTCGCAACATTATACAGGAGGCAGCAACTAAAACCATCCTAATGAAAAAGAAATGCAAGAAAGCAAAGTGGCTGTCCAACGAGGCCTTACAAATAGCGGGGGAGAGAAGGCAAGCAAAATGCGAGGGAGATAGTGAAAGATACAGGAAATTGAATGCAGATTTCCAAAGAATAGCAAGGAGAGACAAGAAGGCCTTCTTAAATGAGCAATGCAAAGAAATAGAGGAAAACAACAGAATGGGAAGAACCAGAGATCTGATCAAGAAAATCGGAAATATGAAAGGAACATTTCGTACAAAGATTACCATAATAAAGGACAAAAGTGGTAAGGACCTAACAGAAGCAGAAGACATCAAGAAGAGGTGGCAAGAATACACAGAGGAATTATACCAGAAAGATATGGATGTCTCGTACACCCCAGGTAGTGTGGTTGCTGACCTTGAGCCAGACATCCTGGAGAGTGAAGTCAAATGGGCCTTAGAAAGCACTGCAAATAACAAGGCCAGTGGAAGTGATGGTATTCCAGCTGAACTATTTAAAATTTTAAAAGATGATGCTGTTAAGGTGCTACACTCAATATGCCAGCAAGTTTGGAAAACTCAGCAGTGGCCAGAGGATTGGAGAAGATCAGTCTACATCCCAATCCCAAAGAAGGCCAGTGCCAAAGAATGCTCCAACTACCGCACAATTGCACTCATTTCACACGCTAGCAAGGTTATGCTTAAAATTCTACAAGGAAGGCTCAAGCAGTATGTGGACCGAGAACTCCCAGAAGTGCAAGCTGGATTTAGAAGAGGCAGAGGAACCAGAGACCAAATTGCAAACATGCGCTGGATTATGGAGAAAGCTAGAGAGTTCCAGAAAGACATCTACAGTGGTGCCCCGCAAGACGAATGCCTCACAAGACGGAAAACTCGCTAGACGAAAGGGTTTTCCGTTTTATGAGCTGCTTCGCAAGACGAATTTCCCTATGGGCTTGCTTCGCAAGACGAAAACGTCTTGCAAGTTTGTTTCCTTTTTCTTAACACCGTTAATACAGTTGCGACTTGACTTCGAGGAGCAACTCATAGAACGCAGTGTACATAGTAGCCTTTTTTGAAGTTTTTAAAGACTTTGGTGATTTTTGAAGCTTTTCCAAAACTTCTTTTGCAGCCATTTGGTAACTTAAGCTTTTAAAACTTTTTTGGGGGGGTTTGGATTTTGGGTTGGGGTGTTTGGAATTCAAGGACTTGGTGTTGGGGAGGGGTTTGCAAGAATCTGGAAGCTTGTGTGTTTTTTTTTCTGCATTTTTATGATTTTCTGTGACCATTGGGGCACTCTGCTGTTTTTTTTAAAAAATCTGGATTTGAATTTCTGTGTGCTAGGTGGCTGGGGGAACAGTTGGGGAGGGGTTTGCAAGAATCTGGAAGCTTGTGTGGTTTTTTTCTGCATTTTTATGATTTTCTGTGACCACTGGGCCACTCTACTGTTTTTTTAAAAAATTTCTGGGTTTGAATTTTGAAATGCTCTTTACAGTATGTGTGACTTTAAAGAGCACTTAATAAACTCTTTTTGTACCAAATTTGGCTTTGTTTGGACTTTTTTTGACCATAGGAACGCGTTAATTGATTTTCAATGCATTCCTATGGGATTTCGTGCTTCGCAAGACGAAAAATTCGCTAGACGAAAAAATTTGCAGAATGAATTAATTTCGTCTTGTGAGGCACCACTGTACTTCTGCTTCATTGACTATGCAAAAGCCTTTGACTGCGTCGACCACAGCAAACTATGGCAAGTTCTTAAAGAAATGGGAGTGCCTGATCACCTCATCTGTCTCCTGAGAAATCTCTATGTGGGACAAGAAGCTACAGTTAGAACTGGATATGGAACAACTGATTGGTTCAAAATTGGGAAAGGAGTACGACAAGGCTGTATATTGTCTCCCTGCTTATTTAACTTATATGCAGAATTCATTATGCGAAAGGCTGGGCTGGATGAATCCCAAGCCGGAATTAAGATTGCTGGAAGAAATATCAACAACCTCAGATATGCAGATGACACAACCTTGATGGCAGAAAGATCATGGCCACTGGTCCCATCACCTCCTGGCAAATAGAAGGGGAAGAAATGGAGGCAGTAAGAGATTTTACTTTCTTGGGCTCCATGATCACTGCAGATGGTGACAGCAGTCACGAAATTAAAAGACGCCTGCTTCTTGGGAGAAAAGCAATGACAAACCTAGACAGCATCTTAAAAAGTAGAGACATCACCTTGCCAACAAAGGTCTGTATAGTAAAAGCTATGGTTTTCCCAGTAGTGATGTATGGAAGTGAGAGCTAGACCATAAAGAAGGCTGAGCGCCGAAGAATTGATGCTTTTGAATTATGGTGCTGGAGGAGACTCTTGAGAGTCCCATGGACTGCAAGAAGATCAAACCTCTCCATTCTGAAGGAAATCAGCCCTGAGTGCTCACTGGCAGGACAGATCCTGAAGCTGAGGCTCCAATACTTTGGCCACCTCATGAGAAGAGAAGACTCCCTGAAAAAGACCCTGATGTTGGGAAAGATGGAGGGCACAAGGAGAAGGGGACGACAGAGGATGAGATGGTTGGATGGTGTTCTTGAAGCTACCAGCATGAGTTTGATCAAACTGCAGGAGGCAGTGGAGGACAGAAGTGCCTGGCGTGCTCTGGTCCATGGGGTCACGAAGAGTCGGACACAACTAAACAACAACATATCAAGTCTTACTGACTAGTGATTTAAATCGATTTGATTTAATTCAAATCCACCCTGCCCCTCCCCTAAAGCCCCATACAAACCGATAATAATAATCATTAACAACAACAATAGTTGGTCTCTAACCAACTGAACAATTTTTTAAAAATTTATTTATTTTGACTGCGTCAGATCAACACGGCTACCTGCCTGAAACAATAATAGAGGCAAGAAGCCCAGAATAAAATTTAAAATACTAACCGATGTAAAGGAAAGAGGTGGATTTGCCCTGCCAGACCTTAAACTTTATTATGAATCAGCAGCATTTTGCTGGCTGAAAGAATGGCTGCTTCTTGAGAACACAGACATTTTGGATTTAGAAGGTTTTAATAACGTTTTTGGGTGGCATGCATATCTGTGGTATGACAAGGTTAAAGCACTTAAAGCATTTAAAAATCATATTGTCAGGAAAGCATTGTTTAATGTCTGGATAAGATATAAAGATTTACTTGAAAACAAAACCCCAAGGTGGTTATCACCGATGGAAGCGAAGGGTCAGAAAAAGCTCAATATGGAGGCCAAATGGCCGAAATATTGGGAGATTTTGGAACAAGGAGACAAATTGAAATTGCAGAGTTTTGAGAAACTAAAAGATAAAGTGCGAGACTGGCTTCATTATTATCAAATAAGGGAGGCTTACAATCTGGACAAAAAAAATGGCTTCCAGGTGGAAAAATCAAAATTGGAAACAGAACTGTTAGATCCCAAAACTAAGATACTATCAAGAATGTATAACTTGCTGTTGAAATGGAATACTCAGGATGAAACGGTAAAATCTGCTATGATTAAATGGGCACAAGATGTTGGACATAACATTGTTTGCTGACTGGGAACAGTTGTGGACCACAGTTATGAAATTTACGGCATGTAATGCCTTAAGAGAGAATATTATGAAAATGATATACAGGTGGTACATGACACCAGTCAAGCTTGCAAAAATCTATCATTTGCCCGATAATAAATGTTGGAAATGCAAAGATAATGAAGGTACATTATTTCACCTTTGGTGGACGTGCCCAAGGATTAAGGCTTTCTGGGAGATGATTTACAATGAAATGAAAAAGGTATTTAAATATACCTTCTTGAAGAAACCAGAGGCCTTTCTCCTGGGCATGGTTGGCCAATTGGTGTTAAAGAAGGATAGAACTTTTTTTATGTATGCTACAACAGCAGCAAGAATACTCATTGCAAAGTATTGGAAGACACAAGAGTTACCCACCCTGGAAGAGTGGCAGATGAAGCTGATGGACTATATGGAATTGGTGGAAATGACTGGCAGAATCCGAGACCAGGGAGAAGAGTCGGTGGAAGAAGATTGGAAGAAATTTAAAGATTATCTACAGAAACATTGTAAAATTAATGAATGTTAAAATGATGTTGGAATGAAATGGTTTTAGCAACAATGTTAAAAAGGAGTATGTAAAAATGGATTGTTAATAGATGAAAATATAAAGCCATAATATATTAAGATAAAGAATTAAGATAAAAACAAAGAGGGAAAGGATTTGCTGAATTAACCATTTGAACTGGAATACAAAAAAGGGAGGTGTGAGGAGGTCAGGGAAACAAGTAAATGAAAGGTAAGACATGGAAAGATGGATTTATTTTTAATTGTTTTTATTTTTTCTGTATTTTGTATTTCTTATTTCTTTTTTCTATTTCTTTTTTACTTTTGTAATTCTTTTTGAAACTTTAATAAATATCATTAAAAAAAAAGAAACAAAAATAGAAGAAGCGAGTTCCCCGGTTCAGCTACCGCCCTTCAATGAAGCCGACCCGGCGGAATTTCCGCCAGTCTGCTCCCTGCCACGTCTCGCGAGAGCAGCGCTGACCCGAGAACACCGTACGCACCTTATTAGCATAGCCACACCCCTATCTTGCCTTCAAGAAGGCGCCCCCTCCCCTCCCGTCAGTCATGTCTCGCGAGAGCAGCGCAAGTGCGAGAAGACCGGCCGGCCCCAATTAGCATGGCCCCGCCCACCTCGGCCCGTTGCCGTTGCTTGAGCTCCTGCTGGGCCGCGCGCTGCTTGGCCTTCTCCAGGCGGCTGCTGGGACCGTCCTTGCCCTTGGGAGGCGTCCCCTGCTGCGGCAGCGGGATGGGAGGCGGCGGCAGCTTTTCGCGGCGGGCCCCGCCGGGCTCCATTTTCTTCCTCCTCCCGCGAAGGAAGATGGCGGCCGAGGTAGGGACGGCGCATGCGCCGGGGGAGGAGCGTAGCGGGGGCGGGAGAAGAAGCGCACCTTCGCACGGGATTGGGGAGGTAGCCGCTCTACCCACCCACTCCTCGTCTCTATGATGCGGCGCTCATACATGAGGACTATACGCATGCGCGAGAACGGGTGCTGCGGTGATATCAGAGATAGGAATAGGAAGAGTTACACATTCCATGAGTTTGGAACGGGCGTTTCCGGGCTCGCTTTGGATAAAAGCGTTCTTAAATATCTCACGTTTAGAGGTGAGATATCTCCATGGAGAAATCCTTGATTTTAGCCTAGTTGTGCCCTCTTCTCCCAAAAGAAAAAGGGATGCCGTTGCCGAGATTCGGTTGGCCTTCACTAGTGGCCAAGCCTTTAATGTGATAGGTCCTGCCCTGTGGAACTCCCTGCGACTAGACCTTTGGCAAGAACTGTCTCTCTTTTGAGAACTGTATTCATGCACTCCTCTGCAGAGATTGGAGTAGCCGCTAGTTTAACAATGCACTGCCTGAAAAGGGGGTTTAATCTCTGGGTCGTGCATTGCAGAGGGTCGGACTAGATAATTCTCCTGGTCCCTTCCAACCATACAAATCTATGATCTGTGATCTACTTGTGTTCCTTTTGCATTAATAGGTAATACAACTGGTAAAGGCTGCTGAGTTTCTCATTGTGAGTCTTTTTGAGCTTTGGTTGTTGTTTAGTTGTGTCCGACTCTTTGTGACGCCCTGGACCAGAGCACGCCAGGCACTCCTGTCTTCCACTGCCTCCCACAGTTTGGTCAAACTCATGCTGGTAGCTTCGAGAACACTGTCCAACCATCCCGTCCTCTGTCATCCCCTTCTCCTTGTGCCCTCCATCTTTCCCAACATCAGGGTCTTTTCCAGGGAGTCTTCTCTTCTCATGAGGTGGCCAAAGTATTGGAGTCTCAGCTTCAGGATCTGTCCTTCCAGTGAGCACTCAGGGCTGATTTCCTTCAGAATGGAGAGGTTTGATCTTCTTGCAGTCCATGGGACTCTCAAGAGTCTCCTCCAGCACCAGAATTCAAAAGCATCAATTCTTTGGCGATCAGCTTTCTTTATGGCCCTGCTCTCACTTCCATACATCACAACTGGAAAAACCATAGCTTTAACTATACTTTCTGAGCTTAGCTTAATAAAAATAAAAATACTGTAATAGTTTGGGCAATGTGCAAGTTGCAATATCAGTGTCGTTCCAATCTCAAGGGCCTTCTGAGGCTGGAGGTCTCTTACCACCTCTGCCTATTCAACTCCCTATGCAACACATTCCAGCCCCTCTAGACGGCTGTTTCTGGTTTTCATTTGTACAGTACCTCTTTGCCATTCATCCTCATCCATTCATGGAATGGTAGATTTCGATGAGACCTCCAAGGGCAGTCTAGTCCAACCCCCTGCGACCCTTGTTGATTTGCTCCCTGTGCCAAGAAGTTTTATGGAGAACCACCATGAGGGCTTGACAACACTGGAAAACCCATAGCGTGAAACAGAGTCCTGCTCGGGGCTGGAGGGGATCAAAGGAGACATCTCCAGAACGCCCAGCATCTTATTTATTTCATAAAATTTGCTTGGCCGCAAAACAAAACAAACCCCAGTTTACAAACGAGATAAAATTACCAACAAGAAAAACTAACAACAGCAATTTAAAACTATCAGAAAGTTAAAAATAGCAACAGACTTGAAACAAATGAAAACTGGCATCAACCAATAATAACAACAAATTTATTATTTATACCCCACTCATTTGGCTGCGTTTCCCAATACCAATACCCAATGTTTTTTTTAAAAAAAAAAAAAGTTTAGGGGTATTCTCATTTTGACTCAAGAAAATCACCATTTTATAGTTCAAATCAGGAAAAATAAATACAGTAAATGGACAAAAGTACAAAGATTCACATGTTTAGTGGTGTGCGTACCCCTGTGTACCTACAGAAAACAGCACTGCCAATACTAATTCTTTCCAGGGATTTTGCACTAAACAACCCAGATTCGCATTTTGGGTGTGTGTTTAGTTTTAATGTCAATTCAGTTTTGTTTGCATCGTTCCTTTTTCTGTACAGTATGTCCTTCCTTTTTCTTTTTTAACTTGCACCAACTTTCTTACCATCTGGGTAGGATTTGGCGACATTCCGAAAAGGGTCCGTCGAAGGCGTCCGCCCGATGTCCCTCGGCAGGGAGTTCCAAAGGCTTGGCCCACTAAAACCGAGTTGTCACAAACGCGGGGAGGCGATTGTGTGACATCCCTCGGGGATGGTGTGAAAACGACGGAGACCGGAATCCGGCGCCGCCTAGCGGGCCGCGCAGCCTCCACCCAGCCTGCGATCCCGGCTCGCTTTGTCCAACACGGGAAGGCGGAGCGCCGGCTCTGCTCTTCCGATCCATCTCGCCTCTTCTTCGTCCTGCTCCTCCTTTTGCAGCCCGTCGGGGGCGCAGGGAGGAGCCGGAGGTAGAGAAGCAGGAGGCGGAGGCAAGACGAGGCCGGCCGGCGGACGCATCTCTCCTTCCTCCCGGTCCCTTTGCGCTCCTCTCCGCCGCGGCCCCCTCGCCATCTCTCCACCGGGCGCGCCGTCCAGGCGCCCAGGTTTGCGCTCCTCTCCGCCGCGGCCCCCTCTCCATCTCTCCACCGGGCGCGCCGGAGGAGACACAAAGGGAGCCCGGAGAAGGCGCCTGGCTGCTGGGCCGGGCCGGATCGGGCCGAGGCGAACCGGGGCAAAGCGGTGGCCGCGGCTGGGGCCAGGTGGTGGCGCGCCATGGCGGGCGCGTCGGGCGCGTCGTGCAGCCTGAAGGACGAGCTGCTGTGCTCCATCTGCCTGAGCATCTACCAGGACCCGGTGAGTTTCGGCTGCGAGCACTACTTCTGCCGCCGCTGCATCACGGAGCACTGGAGCCGCCAGGAGGCGCAGGCGGCGCCGGCCCGCGACTGCCCCGAGTGCCGGCGCACCTTCGCCGAGCCGGCGCTGGCGCCCAGCCTCAAGCTGGCCAACATCGTGGAGCGCTACGCCGCCTTCCCTCTCGACGCCATCCTGCTGAGCGCGCAGCAGCGCGGCGCCTCCGCCTTCGCCTGCGCCAAGGAGCACGGCAAGGTCAAGCTCTTCTGCCTCACCGACCGCGCCGTCGTCTGCTTCTTCTGCGACGAGCCGGCCGTGCACGAGCAGCACCAGGTCACCAGCCTCGACGACGCCTTCGAGGAGCTCCAGGTGCGCAGAGGGGAGGAGGGGCCTGCTGCGCCGGGGCAGCAGGAGGAGGCCGGGATGGGGAGGAGGCTGTCCGCTGCATCCCTGGAGAGAGGAGGGTGCCTGCTGTGTCTCTGTAGGAGCTGGCGGGGAAGGGCGCCTGTTATGCCCCTGGGAAGCTGGAAGAGACGTGTCCAGTTGTGGCCTTGTAGGAAGGTGCCCATTGTTCCCCTGGAGGAGGGGAGGGGGTCCAGTTCTGCCCCAGAAGGAACTGGAGAAGGGTGCCTGTTGTGCCCTTGGAGGTGGAGGAGAAGGCCTGTTGTGTCCCTGTATGAGCTGCAGGAGAAGGGTCCCATGGCGCTTCTGTTGTGCCCAGTGCTATTTTTCTAGAAGAGGGGCCGGAGCTCACCATGAACCCTTCTTCTCTTAGACTGGCGCCCACCTGAGAGGTGCTGGAACTGAGTTCTTGAGATCTTGGACTGAGAAAAAAAGCCTTGGTTGTGCCCATATAGTACAGCATCCTGTTCTCTCAGTGGCCAAACAGCAGAGCCATTGTGGCTAAAAGCCATCTCTCCCCTCCTCCATGAATTTGCCCAATCCTCTTTTAATGCCATCTAGGTTGGTTGTCACGACCGCTTCCTGTGGTAGGGAGTTCCGTAGTTTAACTCTGCGCTGTGTGAATAACTGCCTCCTTCTGGGAGGGCCCCTGAGCTCTGCAGCGGGAGCAGGGTAGGGGTGCGAGACCCACCTGGATGATGCCGAAACTGCGGGCACTGCATCACCTCCTTGCTGCCCGTCTATTTTTCAGAGGGAACTTAAGGAGCAGCTGCAGACTCTGCAGGACAGCGAGCGCGGCCACACAGAAGCCCTGGCTCTCCTGAAACGGCAGCTAGCCGAGACAAAGGTAAAGGCTGGGGTGGTGGTTTGGCAGGCCCCAAAGTTGTACCTGGGTGATGGCAGAAGGCTCCTGAGCAAAACCCACCATTGCCTACGCTGAGTTTCAGGCAGGTGACATTCCTCATCCTAGCTGGTGCCTTTGGGGTTTGAACCTGGGACCAAGGTGTCTCTTGCTGAGCTATAGCCCTCCCCTAAAAACAGAGTAATATTCTAGTCCTCATTGTTCTGCACAAAGAGCTGGCTTAAATAAGAAGTTCCCTTATACAGAATCAGGCCTTTGGGCCATCTAGGTCAGTATCTCCAAAACTGACCAACCAGGGTTTTTGTCTGGGGAGACAGTCCCAGCCCTGTCAGGACATGTAGCCAGGAAACGAAACCCGGGACCTTCATGATAAGGTCTGCATGCTAAGAAGATGCTGTGGTCCTTTCCTCTAAAAATAAAAATACAGGCTTCTACTCCTCAAGGCCCTGAACAAATGGTGTGACTTAAGCTCTGTGGTATCTGGAGGGCCACAGATTTCCCCACTCTTGATTTTAAGTAAACGGGCTTTAAATAAATGCCAGTTTGTCTCCACACTCCTGAAAATTTTGACTTGTGTTCTAAGACTGCAAACCAATACTAGAGATTTTTCACCTGTTTTGCTCCTGCCTTCTGCTAAAAGGAGCCCTTTAAAAAACTTCCCATGCTAGTTTAAAGCCTGCTAGTTGTTGATATCAGCTGCGGAAGAGATTTTGAAGCCTCAGGTGTCTGCCTTCTCACCAAATGAATAGCCCTCTTGTTTTGTGGGGACTGAAGGGAGCTGGGAACATTGCTCAGATCCGATCGCTCCCCCCAGAGTGCAAATACTGCAGCGCTTTCGGATAAAAAGGTTTGTGGTGGTGACGCTTCTCATGTTTCGACATCCAAGGCCCCTTCGCTGACAATTGCTCGGGTCCTAAGCATGCAGGAGCATACAATGGGGAGTTCTTACAGTGAGAGAGACCATTGGAGTCCACCAGGCTCAACACTGCCTTGCAGGAAAGGCTGTAGCTCATTGGCAGAGCATCTGCGTCGCATGTGCAAGGCACTTGGTTCAGTCCCCAAAGACATCTTTGAGAGACCACTGCCTGAAAAACTGGAGAGCCTCTGCCAGTCAGAGTAGGCAGCACTGAGGTAGTTGGGCCAGTGGTCCGGATACGTCATCTGTCTGTGTCTGCAGCAAAAGGTTGGGAACCTGCAGCTCTCCTGATGTTACAGAATCATAGAATTGTGGAGCTGGAAGGAACCCCTAAGGGTCAAATGCAGGAATCACGACCAAGGAATCCCTGGCAGGTGGCTCTGTTGCTGGACTCCAGCTCCCAAGAGCCTCTGCCACTGTGGACAGTGTTCAGGGATGCTGGGAGTGGTAGTTCCGGAATATCTGGAGGACCACCTGATCCTCATCCCTGATTGACCGTGACTTTCTGTCCAGGGGTTTGCGATGGAGAGGATGTCCCTGTACAGTGGTACCTCGGGTTACATACGCTTCAGGTTATAGGTGCTTCAGGTTACAGACTCCGCCAACCCAGAAATAGTACCTCAGGTTAAGAACTTTGCTTCAGGATGAGAACAAAAATCGCGCGGCAGCAGCGGGAGGCCCCATTAGCTAAAGTGGTGCTTCAGGTTAAGAACGGACCTCCAGAACGAATTAAGTACTTAACCCAAGGTACCACTGTATATTACCTGTAGGTGCTGCTGAGGATTGAAGCTGCGGACTTCTGCAAATGGAGCTGGGCATCTACCGCTGACCTACAGCCCTTCTTTTAAGGCAGGGATGGGGAACCTGTGTCTCTCCTGATGTTCCTGGATTTGAACCCCCAACAGCCAGCATGGGCAGTGGTCAGGGATGAAGGGAGTTGAAGGAGGCCGTCCACATCTGGAGGACCCAGGGTTCTCCATCCCTTCATTAAAAGCCTCATTATAACAATACCAATTTATAATACAATTACTAATATAAATCATTTAAATACCAAATTATATAATTTAGATAAAGTGGGCCCCACCACGTGCTAGAATTGATGATTTTCTTTATTTCTGCATTCCAAAATCTTACTGATTTCAGTTACATTCCAGTCATAATAATACAACAGCTGCAATATTTTTAATTTCTATTTGTGTTGACACATTAAATGATTTATGAAAATACAAGTGAGGATCTCAAAACTACAGTGGTACCTTAGGTTACATGCGCTTCAGGTTACATACGCTTCAGGTTACAGACTCCGCTAACCCAGAAATATTACCTCGGAATATTAAACAGAAAATTATCAGACAAGCTGAGGGAAGTTCTGGAAAAAAGGGTTTAAGTTAAAAATGGATGTATAATTTTGTAAAAATGTTTTTTTTAATGGAAAATCTAATAAAAAATATTTATTAAAAGAAATATTACCTCGGGTTAAGAACTTTGCTTCAGGATGAGAACAAAAATTGTGCTCCGGCGGCGCGGCGGCAGCAGGAGGCCCCATTAGCTAAAGTGGTGCTTCAGGTTAAGAACAGTTTCAGGTTAAGTACGGACCTCCGGAACGAATTAAGTGCTTAACCTGAGGTACCACTGTATATCCTTGTTCTTCCTGTGTGTGACATTTATTCCATCCATGGTGTTTCTTCCTGTCCTTGTAAAATGGGATATATATATTTCCCCGGTTCTTGCTGTGATCTGTCATGCCTTGGGCAGAGCTGATATCCCATTGTTGTTTCATAAATTTCTCCATCACTCAGTCCCGTGATTGGTTATTTTGCAAATTTAAAGTGACATCTCTCATCAAAATGGGAGGTCTCTTTCCCCACCCTGTCCCCCACCCAGACGGCTTTAAACAAGTTGCAAGATCCGCAGTATCTCCATCTTCGCACAACAATCCTGCAGGGTGGTATCGAGGCGATCGCGGGTCTTCTCAGGGGGAAGCCAAGCTCCACCCATGACTTGCCTGCATCTCATTCTCTCCACGCAGTCCTCCGCCAAGAGCCTGCGGGCCACGATCGGGGAGGCCTTTGAACGGCTGCACCGCCTGCTCCGCGAGCGCCAGAAGGCCATGTTGGAGGAGCTGGAGGCGGACACGGCCCGGACTCTGACGGACATTGAGCAGAAGATCCAGCGCTACAGCCAGCAGCTCCGCAAAGTCCAGGAGGGCAGCCAGATCCTCCAGGAGCGGCTGGCCGAGGCGGACAAACACTCCTTCCTGGCTGGCATTGCGTCCTTGTCCGAGAGGTAGGCTGAGTTGCGCAGGCGGCTGACAGCAGGGGGAGTTTGGGAGCCCAGGGTTAGAGCAGCCTTCCCCAGCTGCGTCAAACTAAGCATCACTCATGGGAACATAGGGAGGGGGTTGCTAGACCAGGCCAGCTTCCTGTTCTCACAGGGGGCAAACAATTTAACCCCTGTGTTGCAAACCGAAGTCAGTAATATCCAAGGCAACACGATGACCAAATACAATGATACGATATCAATATACACTCTTTATATAATATGAAATACAGTGGTACCTCAGATTACATACGCTTCAGGTTACATATGCTTCAGGTTACAGACTCCGCTAACCCAAAAATAGTGCTTCAGGTTAAGAACTTTGCTTCAGGATGAGAACAGAAATTGTGCTCCGGCGGCGCAGCGGCAAAAGGAGGTCCCATTAGCTAAAGTGGTGCTTCAGGTTAACAACAGTTTCAGGTTAAGTACGGACCTCCGGAACGAATTAAGTACTTAACCCGAGGTACCACTATATATGAAATCATTTAAACAGAAAAATTGTGAATCTCTGAAAGTTGCAAAATATGCACTCTTAATGGATTCTCTTGGAAACGTGAAACCAAATAAACATAAGCCTTATAAGTCTCTGAAAGTCTTTGAAGACTATGCAGGTCTCTGGAAGAAGCAATGTATCAGATTCTTATCTGGTGAAAACAGGCTGTAAAGCTTTGTTTATGGAGTCCAACGCTGCCGAAGTAGTTTGCAAACAGACGTTGTGAACAGTGATTTCGGATATACCCACTGTTTCGTGGAATTCTTCTTCATAACTTTATGACCATTGCTTCATAGCAATTGCTGTTACACTTTTCCATTCACCATATAGATGGGTTTATGAAGCATTTCTGTATCCTTCTGCTGTGCTGAAGAAGAATTCCATGAAACAGTGGGTATATTCTTTCAGAGACTTGCATAGTCTTCAAAGACTTTCAGAGACATATAAGACTTATGTTTATTTGGTTCTATGTTTTCAAGAGAATCCATCAAGAGTGCATATTTTGTGACTTTCAGAGATTCTTAAGTTTTCTGATTATGTGATTTCATATATTTCATATTACAGTGGTACCTCGGGTTACATACGCTTCAGGTTACACACTCCGCTAACCCAGAAATAGTGCTTCAGGTTAAGAACTTTGCTTCAGGATAAGAACAGAAATCGGGCTCCGGCGGCATGGCAGCAGCAGAAGGCCCCATTAGCTAAAGTGGTGCTTCAGGTTAAGAACAGTTTCAGGTTAAGAACGGACCTCCGGAACGAATTAAGTACTTAACCTGAGGTACCACTGTATATAAAGAGTGTATATTGATATTGTATCATTGTATTTGGTCATCGTGTTGCCTTGGATATTACTGACTCACAGGGGCCAGCCAGATACTCCAGTGGGAGACCTGCAAGCCGGACCTCAGTAAAACAGCAACTCTCCCCTCCTGTGTTCCTTTGTTCTTTCAACTTGATGCTTATTCACAGCTATACAAAAATACAAACCCATTGCAAAGCATCTTTTTTTATAAAATACTAAGACAAAACAGCTACTTTTTATGCTATATTAAGATAAACAGTCTGAAAAAGGACAAAAGTCAGAAAGAAAAGACAAGTACTGTAAAAGAGAGAGAGAGAAGGGAAAGAGGAAAAACTAAAGGTGTGTTTTCCAGCAATGGTTATTCAAAAGCATCACTGTCTCGGGCCATGGAGGCAGAGTACAGCCACCGTGTCTAGCAAACATCAAGTAGACCCATTGAAAGTGTGTGCAGCCCACGTGCTCCTTGCTCACCCTGGTTCTCTTCCTCCTCACAAGGCTCAAGGGCAAGATCCACGAAACGAACCTCACATACGAGGACTTCCCCACCTCCAAGTATATGGGGCCCTTACAGTACACAATCTGGAAATCTCTCTTTCAGGACATCCACCCAGGTGAGCGAATGTGTTTGCTTCATTTCTGAATTGCGTCCTGTAAAAATATCCCGATTTTTAACAGTGAACGGCCGCAACAAAATCAGCATTATATGACAGTTGCAAGACTGAGGTAGATTTAGACTGGGATAAAAGACCTCCACTTCAAAGGTGTTGTTGCGAAAGGAGGGTTCTTAGTGTTGGTGCAAGGGGAAAAAGAAGGTATAAAAGTAGAATGCCACAATCCACATTTGGTGAGAGAACCCCAGAAGAGATTTAAAATCACAAAGCACGCAGCAAAGTAAAGCATGGAAGTAGAGGTTGTTAGACCATTGAAATACGCCCTTGTGAGTTTCAGAACTCCCCTCACATCTAAAAAGACCACATGTTTGGGAAATTAAAAATGGTATACTTACAAACTCTCCAAAGGTCATATTCATGTGCTTTTCCATACAGCATTCAGAAAAAGTTGCAGAGGCAGTAAAACTTGGCTTAGTTACAGTGGTGAAAGTTTAAAATATTGGTGGGTGCCACTACCGAGAAGGCCCTCTGTCTCATTCCCTGGAGCCTCGCTTCTCACAGTGAGGGAACTGCCAGAAGGCCCTTGGCGCTGGACCTCAGTGTCCGGGTAGAACGATGGGGGTGGAGAAGCTCCTTCAAGTATACTGGGCCGAGGCCATTTAGGGTTTTAAAGATCAGCACCAACACTTTGAATTGTGCTCGGAAACGTACTGGGAGCCAATGTAGGTCTTTCAAGACCGGTGTTATGTGGTCTCAGCGGCCGCTCCCAGTCACTAGTCTAGCTGCCGCATTCTGGATTAGTTGTAGTTTCCGGGTCACCTTCAAAGGTAGCCCCACGTAGAGCGCATTGCAGTAGTCCAAGCGAGAGATAACCAGAGCATGCACCACACGGGTGAGACAGTCTGCGGGCAGGTAGGGTCTCAGCCTGCGTACCAGATGGAGCTGGTAAACAGCCGCCCTGGACACAGAATTGACCTGCACCTCCATGGACAGTTGAGAGTCCAAAATGACCCCCAGGGTGCGCACCTGGTCCTTCAGGGGCACAGTTACCCCATTCAGGACCAGGGACTCCTCCACACCTGCCTGCCTCCTGTCTCCCAAAAACAGTACTTCTGACTTGTCAGGATTCAACCTCAATCTGTTAGTTACCATCCACCCTCCAACCCCCTCCAGACACAAAGGACCTTCACCGCCTTCACTGGTACTGATTTGAAAGAGAGGTAGAGCTGGGTATCATCTGCATACTGATGAACACCCAGCCCAAACCCCCTGATGATCTCTCCCAGTGGCTGCATGTAGATGTTGAAAAGCATGGGGGAGAGGACAGAACCCTGAGGCACCCCACAAGTGAGAGCCCAGGGGTCTGAACACTCATCCCCCACCACCACTTTCTGAACACTGCCCAGGGGAGTCTGTCCCCTCCCACAACCAAACGGTGTAGAAATATTACAAAATGAATAAATAGTAACATATTTCTCCCCGCAGTGCCTGCCACCCTCACGCTGGACCCCTCCACGGCCCACCAGCGCCTCATCCTCTCCGATGACTGCACCATCGTGGCCTACGGCAACCTGCACCCACAGCCGCTGCAGGACTCCCCCAAGCGCTTTGACGTGGAGGTCTCGGTGCTGGGCTCGGAGGCCTTTGGCGGCGGGGTGCACTACTGGGAGGTGGTGGTCTCGGAGAAGACGCAGTGGATGATCGGCCTGGCGCACGAGGCCGTCACGCGCAAGGGCAGCATCCAGATCCAGCCCAGCCGTGGCTTCTACTGCATCGTCATGCACGATGGCAACCAGTACAGTGCTTGCACAGAGCCCTGGACCCGGCTGAACGTCAAGAGCAAGCTGGAGAAGGTGGGCGTCTTCTTGGACTACGACCGCGGCCTCCTGATCTTCTACAACGCGGACGACATGTCCTGGCTGTACACCTTCCGGGAGCGCTTCCCGGGCAAGCTCTGCTCCTACTTCAGCCCGGGGCAGAGCCACGCCAACGGGAAGAACGTGCAGCCGCTGCGGATCAACACCGTCCGCATTTAAGGGCTGCCGATGGGGTGGGAGAACCGTCAGCGGCATGGCACTGACTGTTGTGAGCCGTGATGCCTGACTCCTGGGGGTCCCTCCCAACTCTACCATTCTGTGGTTCTGTTCTTGACTGGCAGAACAGAGGGGTGAACACGCAGGGTTCCTTGCTTGAGCACCCAGAAGAGCGGGGCTTTTCAATTAGGGACAGAAAACTGGTGTGGGGTCCACCAGGGGAGGGGAGTTGGGATTCTTGCTTGTGGCGTTTCTGGGTGCTGCCCCTCGATGCAGCTTGGTGGGCGGCCGGCGATGGTGCAAGGAGGTGGGTCGTGGGCCAGCTGAGGAATGAGGCGCTTTTGCGAGGGAACAGAGCTCCGAACTTTTCTTTCTCGGCAAACTCCGTGTGGTGCAGATTCCAGGCCCACAGGCAGGTGCATGTACCAGAACGAAACCTCGCGGCCCCCACCGCTGGCTGGTTTAAGTGGGAACGGGTTTATGTCTGTATGGACTTTTATTAGTTGGTCTGATTTCCTGTTTTGGGAGGCTGGGAGGAAAATGGCGGCTGGGGAGCACCGGGGAGGGGGAGGAAAGAAGGAAACGGTGAAATAAATGGAACGTTTGGACCCCAAACCTAGATGGATGTTTTGTGGGGTGTGCAGATTGGTGGTGGTGTTGTTTGCAGTGTCAGGCTAGGACTAGGGGGACCTGGGTTCAAATCTGTGGTCTGTTCTCTTCCCCAGCCATGGGGCAATCATAATCTCTCAGCGTGACCTACCTCGGAGGGTTGTTGTGAGATTATTGGAGAGTGTTTGGGAAGGAACATGAATGCCGCCCTGAAATCCTCGAAGCTGCCTTGGAGCGAGTCTAACCACTGATTCCCCACCCCTGCATTAAAGGAAAGTGTTGAGCTCAGGGCAGGCAAGTGATGGTCCAGTTCAGGGACGATGGTCTTCCAGAGACTCCCAACGATCAGAGATTATGGGAGTTGTCCCACGCTAACATTTGCACGGTTGAAGATTCCTTGTCCCTGTGTTTAAAGAAGCCAAAGTTGCATTGGAGGCAGCTAAGGGCATTGAAGGCAAGTGACGGTCCAGTTCAGGGATGGAGAGCTTGTAGTTCTCAAGAAATAGCTAGACTCCAACTCCCAACAGCACCAGCCAGCCTGGCCTATATTCAGGGATGACGACTAGCATGTTGGCAGCTGGGGGCAGTGAAGGCAAGTGACGGTCCAGTTCAAGGATGGAGAGCTCGTGGTTCTCCAGAAATTGCTAGACTCCAGCTCTCAACATCTGGGGGCCATGAGGCCCTTTTGCTGGATCGCTGCTGCTCAGTGGTGGAGTGACCGCCACAATTAACAAGCAAACACGGCTGTGGGAGGAATGATTCTGGCGATGTTGAGCAGCTGCAAGCAGGAGGAGGCTGGTGCAAGTTTTCTGTGTGCGGTGGAAATGCTTGCCTCTCAGTTTGCTAAAGGTGGATCCAGGGGGGCACGACCGAGACGTAGAGCTTGTGGGGTGTCGCAAGTACGACATCCAATGGAAGGCGAGAGGCGGGGAGA
This sequence comes from Podarcis filfolensis, assembly GCF_964270895.1. Classification (NCBI taxonomy): domain Eukaryota; kingdom Metazoa; phylum Chordata; class Lepidosauria; order Squamata; family Lacertidae; genus Podarcis; species Podarcis filfolensis. The sequence goes on along the minus strand of NC_139611.1, from coordinate 10,658,270 downwards.
CAGGGAAGGCTGGGCTTTGGCTTCACATAGGACGCCCCTGTAATTTGAGGTGACAAACTGTTAGCCAAACCGTCCAGAAGAGGGTAGCATTGCCTGAATTTGTGCCACAAGTGAACAGTTTAATCACAGTGAGCTGGGGGAGCTGCATTATTTTCCTTTCAGCAAGGAATGTAAAGTATCTCCCCACGTTGATTGCTTGGCTAGGCATGTCCAAATAGCTGTGATGTTTCATCCAGAAGGCGGCGGAATGATGGCTTTGGTGTGTTTCTCTAGGTCAGGGCTCACCAGTTTGGCCCCTTCTGAGGGATACTGAGCTGAAGCTCCCAGTACGTTTCCGAGCACAATTCAAAGTGTTGGTGCTGACCTTTAAAGCCCTAAACGGCCTCGGTCCAGTATACCTGAAGGAGCGTCTCCACCCCCATCATTCTGCCCGGACGCTGAGGTCCAGCGCCGAGGGCCTTCAGGCGGTTCCCTCATTGCGAGAAGCAAAGCTACAGGGAACCAGGCAGAGGGCCTTCTCGGTAGTGGCGCCCGCCCTGTGGAACGCCCTTCCAGCAGATGTCAAAGCAATAAACAACTACCTGACATTCAGAAGACATCTTAAGGCAGCCCTGTTCAGGGAAGTTTTTAACGTGTGATATTTTACTGTATTTTTGGTTTCTATGGAAGCCGCCCAGAGTGGCTGGGGAGGCCCAGCCAGATGGGCGGGGTATAAATAATAAATTATTATTATTATTATTATTATGAAGCGACCCTCATCGTCCCTGACCACTGGGCGTGCCGGCTGGCAGGGATCTTGGGAGTTGGCATCTGCCAACGTCTGGAGGGCCACAGGTTCCTCTGTTGCAGGCCGACCATCGCTTGCCTTTACTGCCCCTGGGTCTCCATCACAACTCTGCCTCCTTTACACACAGGGATGTAGCAGCCGCAACCCCCCAGGTGTTGCCTGATTCCTTCTCCCGCCATCACTCACCTTTGACGTCACTTGCCTTTACTGCCCCTAATTCCCACCATCACTACTTTGCCTTCTTTTCATGCACAGAGGCAAGCTCCCTTCATCCATGACCATCAGCCCACCAAGGACGGTTGGAGGTCAGTAGCCTGACTCTCCCTGCTCAAGTTGTTGCAGTGAATGTAGACATCATCATCTTCAATGGATGCAAAACAGGAAAAGGGGGAAAAGCTCTGTAGTTGAGCTGTGCAAAATTCAGCAAGGCTACCTTATCTTGCAAAGGAGCTGAGTGGGTCATGTCAGGAGCTTGGTGGGGAAGGCAGAGGGTGGGGTTTTTGGTTTGTTTTCTGTTTGTGTTCTGTAATTGCCAGAAGCAAAAGTAACTGATTTCAGCTCTCAGGGTTTCCAGGCAGGTTCTATCCCCAGCACTGCCTGGAGATGTCAGGGACTGAACATCTTTTCCCTTAAAAACAAAGCACGCTTCTAGTCGTCATCGCTGCAGATTGAGGGGTGACTTAAATAGAAACGGAGGAAGGTGCCTTATGCCAAGTCAGGCCCTTAGACCAGGGTTTCCTAAACTTGGCTCTCCAGCTGTTTATGGACTACAACTCCTATCATCCCTAGCTAGCAGGACCAGTGGTCAGGGATGATGGGAACTGTAGTCCAAAAACAGCTGGAGACCCAAGTTTGGGAAACCTTGGCTTACTCTGACTGGTATCAGCTGTCCCAGGTTTCAGGCAGGGAATGCTCCTAGCTATACCTGGCAACACTGGCGAGAAAACCAGGGACCTGCCTGTAATGTGAGCACCCGGCTGGTGAGTTGCAAGTTTCTAGTCCTCACCACTGTGAGTAAAAGACTGATTTCCAAAGCTAGCAAACTCCCGTGCACCACACCAACAGGAGTGCTGTGTGATTGTGGTGTCAGGCAGGACTGGGGGAAAGGGGGGACTGTTTTAAGTAACTGGGGAAGAGGGGATTCCAGGGCTAGTTGGAATCTGCAGCCCCCTTCTTCATCACCCTTGTGGATCCACTGTCTCAGGGATCCAGCTCTGGCCCTCCTTGCTTTAGCTGGGGCCGGGAACGGGGGTCCTCCTCAGCCAACATTTTTCATGTATTAGATGGCATCATTAGATCCCTTCGTTTGGGAGGCATGTGACATGTCAATAATTCCGGGATTAGCATCTATGTGGGACGGGGGCAACGATGTGCCGGCCAGCCAGAGGTCCTGACGCAGGGCCACCCCTCCTTTCGCTGGGCTCAGCTGCTGCAGCTCCAGCTGCTGGTGGGTAACCCTACCCTCGCCCACAACAAAGGGGGAGAGGCGATCGCGACTCCAGGGAGTTATGCGCTCCATCTCAGGCCGCCATCTCAGCTTCCCAGAGTTGGCATGTGCCCAAGCAGAGGCGGCCATGTCATTGCAATTCTCTCTCCTAGCCGGTATTTGAGAGGAGGGTCCTGCACCATGTGAGATGCTTAACCCCACTGGAAAGACACGGGACTAATTTTAATTCCATTGCTCAGCTCCGGCTGACATTACTGTCAGCGGTGGCGCTGTCCAAATGCCTGGGAAGTTTTGTGGGGGTTTTTAATTTACTTTTTCAACGGCAGCTGGGGGCCTTCTCAGATCACCCCTGCGGCCCTCTTAATCCCATCTCCCTCATTTCATTTCATTTGATACCCCTGTCAGGGGCAGGGGGCTCTTGATTTTGGCCTCTTCTCTCTCTGTGTGTATGTCATATTTGGATATTAATGTGGCACATGCAAAGAATACCTTTCCTCGGAGGAGGAGGCCTGTTACCTCATTCTTTCGGGGAACCTGTTCTTTCTCCTCCTACAGAAAGGTTTAAGTTTCTAGTCCTCAAGTTCCTGGGAGGAAGACCAGTTTCTTCCAATGCTGGCAAACCTTTTCACTCTTCCACATCGATTGGGGAGCTGTGCAGTTGCACCAGTTTCTGTGGCTGGCGCAGATAAAAACCTCAGATTCATAGGGTCAAAAGCACAGGCCTCTCTGGCAACAGCCTTGCTGATTTCAAGGTCCAGAGGGTTGCCTTTCCCCATGGATCTTTCTTGTGTTCTTAGGAGAGAGCTGTTGGACTTGAGTGCTCCCTTTGGGTCTCCCTTTGGGGCCACCGTGAGAACAGGATGCTCTTGCCTCGATCCAGCAGGTGCTGCTTAGGTTCTTGTGGAAATCTGCACCCTACAACTAAGTCTCCACGAATAACCTCCGTGCTTTTGAGTGTGTAGAGAACATCAGGAGGACACCACTGACCTGGTGGCTGAGGAAGGTTGCTTTGAACACCTTGAATGTAAGAATGTAAGGGATATGGAACCCAAAGAATCCTGGCAACCCAAAGGAATGCACAAATACAACCATTTTTAAAAAGACCAACAAGAGCGTTTCCCTCATTTTATTAATATTATTGTTACCAACTCAGAAGCGTCTTTCCATTTGTTATGATACTATTTTTGGTATAATGCCCCAAACCAGTTATATAGGCTTGTATCCGATCCTACCCAAGAGTAGACCCATGGAAGTTAATACACATGACTATCTAAGGGGCCTACAAGCCAAGGAGGACTTCTCTAGATACGAGCCCCCGTCTCCAGCTGCCACGACTTCCAGAAAGCTTTAGCGTATACGCACACAAAACACACAGAATATGGAATGGGCTTCGGGTCTTCTGTTTTCTTTTTCTTCTTTTGCATGCACAGAGAAAGAAAGCTGGCATTCTGCTGAAGGACTTTGGGAGGCAAAAAACAAGGGAGAGAAAAACAAGCACACAGCACCCGCAAAGTCGCCAGTGAAAAAGAAAGCCCCCACAAATCCAGTTAACACACACCCCAAAGGAACCCCATCAGTCCCCAAGCAACGGAAAACAACAGGGGGGGGGGAAGCTGCTTCTGCCGGAGGATTCAGGCAAACAGTTTTCTCTCACTCACCCAATGAAGCATCTATTGATTTGTGCAGCTCCTGCAACCAACAGAGGTCTCTTGAGTCCATCGTTCGCCTGGGATGGCACCAACCCGATTCAAAACTCGGGATTGGTGGACTCGGGTCAAAAGGGCACGTGGGGTGCAAAACTGCTTGTCCGAATCCTCTCCCCACCCACCCCCTGGGTCAGTTTTCAGGAAATCTCCCCTTATTACTATGGAGTCACGTTCCACCATTTGAAGGCAGAAGGCTTGCGCTGAACGTTGGTGCCACAATGGACCTCCCCCAGCTGCTTGTGGTAGGACGAAACGTCGTCGATAAAGGTGCAGGTCAGGCCCAGTGGCTCCAGGAGGGAGCAGACATGCTGCTCCAGGCAGCACTCAGCCTCGATGATAGGCCCAAATGGCTTGGGGATGCCCAGGTCCCTGGACAGCACAATCATGTTCACCTGGATGCAAAAGGAGAGGGAGAAATTGACCGCTGAGCTAACGAGGACCTAACGATGAATTGTTTAAGGGGGAGTGGAAAGAAACCATTGATGGGTTATCTATCAAACTTATCACCCATACATGAAATCGCAGGCAGGGTTTGATATAGAAGCAGCAGATTATTGAAAGAATTAGCAATATTGGGGCTTAGATAATAAAAACGTGTGTGTTTTAAAACAGCGAATAAAAAGGAGTAATAAAAATAAACAGGAAAGGGGTGGGGAGTCAAGAAGAAGTTATGCATGTATAAAAAAACACTATAGGGTGATCAGTGTTTTGAAATATCTTTGGAGATTTAATAAAACTATATATCAAAACAAAACAAAAGGAGACAGAGAGAGCAAAAAAAGAGACCAGGCTGCGGTCCTTATTTGGGCTGTCTCCTCCAGCCAACTGCTTTATCCAGCACCCATCTTATTTGGTTCATTTATTTAGTTTATAAAATGTATATACCGCTTGATTGTAAATAAATATGGATAGCTCAGTTGGTTAGAGTGTGGATTAGATGATCCTTGGGGCCCCTTGGCATTTTCAGCACCACGCTCTAACCAACTGAGCTATCCAGGCTCAGGTTTGGATATGCTAGTTAATCAATTAGATCACACTCCTCACCTGGAAGTTAAGTTTCCTCCTTTGTCTTTCACTATATGAATTCCCTGAGATAGGATGTGCCAGAGCTTGCTAGCTGAGACTATTTCTGCATTTTGTAAACCCAAGACTTTCTGCCTGCATTCTTCTTGCTGCTGTTGCACAGAATAATGCTTGAATCTGACCATTGGAGTGTTGTAAGTACAGCTTTTAAACTTACTAAAGTGTATGGTATGTTTAATGCTAAGAGCAGTAGAAACAGAGAAGCTCTGGTAGCGGACCAAACAAGATATTAAAAGGTTTAATGCTACACTTTTTAAACTCTGCTGGGGGCTCTCTTTTGCTGGAGACTGTGTTTAGCCCTGGGATCCAGCCAATTCTTTTGCTAAATACCCCACGTGACAATTCTCACCATGTTGGGGAAGTAAGCCATCGCTTTGCCTTGCTTGTCCATCTTGAAGAGGGCTGGCAGGTCAATGATATCCTTTTCTGCCAGACCCAACTCCTTCTTGAGGATGTCCCGGTTCCAGTCAATGCATCGCTGGGGGAGGTTCAGAAGTGACAGGTGCAGATTTAGTGACCTCAGATAATGTGATTTGTTTCACAAAATTTACACACGGCTTGATTGTAAAAAAAAAAACTCAGTATGATTTACAAAGAGAGTAAAACCATAAATTAGCAGTAAAGGCAACTCTTGAAAACGTTAAAAAAACAATTAACTAAAAATAGTAATAGTAATAATAATAATAATAATAATGACTAAGGAGGCTCAGAGGCTTCATTTGTGCCTTGATTTAAGTATGCTTCTTTTGGGGGGTGGGGGGTAATTTTGATTAAAATGAAAAAGGACAGCCACTTGACAAGGACAGAACTGTAAAGTTGGAAGGGATTTCCAAGGGATCTCCAACCTGCTGCAGTGCAGAAATTGCGGCTCAGTAATCCTTGACATACCTGCACATACTGATTCTCTTGCACCATGACCTCGTTGGAGAGCACCTTGTTGACGGTGACGCGCTTCGTGTCTGTGCCGGTGTACCCTAGGGTGGGGGAACAAAAGGCGGGGGGAAAGAAGGTTAATCCTAGAAGCCACTGGCAGGGCTTGGCAGCTTCTTATTTTCTGAAAGGAACTCCTCAAATGTTACTGCACACACATACACACACACACGGCTGGATTAAGGTTTGATGAGGCCCTCAGCTACTGAAGGTAATGGGGCCCTTTCTATGTCCAGCTGTCTTTTCTTAACAACAAATTGTCGCTGTTTTTTGTGTTGAATATATGCTATATGGTAATTTATGGACCTGTTAGGTATCTAAAGCCATTTGCACGTGTTGCCATGCAACCAATCCATGCAGAATGTAGGCACCCTATATACAGAAATGAGCAAACCAGTGATGTTTTAGGGAGCAGGCTAGCAGGCGGGGCCCATTACTTACATCATAGGAGCCTACACAACACAAAACACTGTGTAGGTTTTATTTTATTTGTTTTTTTATCTTATAAAGGAAAAAAACCACTGGATGTACATTTCCAAAATATATATTTTTGGGGGGCCCGAGAGAGTAGAGCCCTAAGCTATAGCTTAAACAAGCTTATACATAAATCTGGCACTGCGCGCTCACACTCACAAATATGAAATGTCTTGGACAGCGATGGCACTAGAAGAAGATGCATTGGCAACTATAAGAAAATGCAATGGCATTTCTCAGGAGCAAGCAGATGAGTTTGTTGCACTCTATAAATCACCTACAGAGGGAGCTAAGCCCTTCTTTTTTTTAAAAAAAAATATTTTTATTAAAGTTTTCTTGGTTTACAAAGGTATGCACAATGTCTCTTTTTTCAAGTTACAATTTTCATAGGTCAGTTTCATTCTAAGGGAATAACTAGAAGCAATCAATCTGTTTGCTCAAATATCCAGAGAAGATGCATGTCGGAAGATTCAAGACAGAGGAAAGAAAAGGCTAATAATAAAATAACGGGGTTGGACTAGGTGAGCCTTGGGGATCCCTTCCAACTCCACAATTCTATGATTCTAATAAATGTATTTGCACTGTCAATACATTGCCTGTGCTGCCTGGCACACCTCTCTGGGGTTTCAGGCAGGAGTCTGTCAAGTTGTGGAATGAACCCGGGACCTTCTGCGTGCCAAGCAAATGCACCAGCTAAGCTGAAGAGCCGGGCCCCCAGGGCTTGCAGGCTTTGAACTACGTGAGCCGAACTCCCGTAATGGTTGGGAAAGTGTTACTCTTTATTTTGAGCCTGCTTACGCTAAGAGAGTCTCCCTCTCCTTTTGAAAAGGCGAGGTGGCACAGCTGTTAAGACAGGATGCAAAGGTGCTGGGAAGTTCGCGGCCCTGGTGACCCTCCAGCTGTTGCCACTGGAGCTTATCGCCTGGAGAGAGGTTCATGTCCACAAGCACGGTGTCATTCTCTCTCTCTCTTAAGGCACGGCCTGAAATTCAAGGGCCTCATTTGTAGAGCGTGAGACTCTTAATCTCTGGGGTGTGGTTTCGAGCTGCATATTGGGCAAAAGATTCCTGTGTTGCAGGGGGTTGGACTAGAGGACCCTCGTGGTCCCTTCCAGCTCTACACGTCTATGATGACTTCAAGATGCATCAGAGTCCAGAGCATAGCTGTCAACTTACAGATTTGAAAATAAGGGACCAGCAGCCTCAAAAATAAGGGATCAGCAGCCAAAATAAGGGATTTTCCGGGCACAGGTATGTTCAACTTCTGAGCCCCACTGAGCCAAATGCAGAAAGCCCAGCCAGCAGCCAAACGAAGCCTCATCAATAAGGGACAGCAGCGGGACATGGCACTGGGATAAGGGACTGTCCCGCCAAATAAGGGACACTTGACAGCTATGGTCCAGAGCTAGGAAATGAACCAGGTCGGGGAGAAGGTTTTGCACCTAAAGACATGCTCCAGGGGCTCCAATTTAGGAAACCGGGTGCCTGGTTTTCAAGACCCCCCAAGTCTAGATGACCACCTCTCTGAGTGGAACCCCTGAAATACAGAACGTCTCCCTTCCAGTGAATCCTGGGAGCTGTAGTTTAAGGGTGCTGGGTATTGTAGCTCTGTGAGAGGTACGCTATTTATTCCGCAAAATTTATGCACTACTTGATTGCTATTTTTTCCCCAAGCTCAAAGTGGTTTATTAAAAAAAGTTTAAGCAATAAAATGACCAAAAGGGACATGAACAACATTCAAGTTAAAACAACAAACTGCCATATTAGAAGCAAAAAAACTAGTTCTGATGAATTGGAAGAGCCGCAAAAAGATTCCATTGAGCACATGGATTGACAATGTGGACAGACTAGCCACATATGAACGAATTGCATGTCGACGCAAATTAAGAATGGATAAATATGAAGAAATCTGGAAGGAATATTTAAGCGATAAGGCGGACGGTGGTGGGAAGTAGGGGGAGGAGAGGTGGGGAAATATTGTTAAAAAGGTGTAGTCATAGGTATATCAGTACTCAAATCTGAAATATTATATTGTGTTATTAGTGCTATTGCGGTTTTTGTTGTATGTGTTTTTTGTGGTTGTTGTTATTATTGAAAAAATGATTAAATAAATAAATAAATAAAAGTTAAAACAAACTTTAAAAAAACTTGCATCTGAATATACCTGTATGGGTAGGCTAGCCCAAAGAAAAATGTTTTTAGCAAGTGCTGAAAAGAGGACACTGAAGGCGCCTGATTGATCTCAATAGGCAGGGAGTTCCAAAGTGTAAACTATACTTCCTATGATTATTGGGTTTTTTGTGGGGGAGGGAGGGAGAACACTGTATTTTAAATGGACCTTAAATGCATGGTGTGACCATTGCTGCTTCTGTAATGTTACCAATATTATCATACACAGCTGAGATTGCAGTAGCATCTGCTGGGTGGGGAGCTGCATTTCGAACATAGCAAACGCTCAGCTTGGGGGGTCCACGGCAAGAAGTGGATCTGATTATCCCCTACAAGGAGGCTGGATAATTTGAAGCCAGTGTCCATGATGCGTTCCAACTATGGGCCTCCCCTCCCCATTCTTTGGGACGTAAGGTGATTGCAGGAGCCGTCCGTGAGACATCTTTGTCCTGCTTCACCACACATTGGTGCAGAATAAGGATGGGCAAAGCCACTTGTGTGATTTTCCCTCTCTCTCTCTCTCTCTCTCTCTCTCTCACACACACACACACACACACACACAGAGAGAGAGAGAGAGAGAGAGAGAGAGAGAGAGAGAGAGAGAGAGAAGAGTTTTGGGTTGTGTTACAAGGTGCTTTGCGAAAGGAGCAATAAAACTGATGAGCCAATTTTGCACAAGGTAATTGTCGAAAAGTGGGTCGCAGGTGGCGCTGTGGGTTAAACCACAGAGCCTAGGACTTGCAGATCAGAAGGTCGGCAGTTCGAATCCCCACGACGGGGTGAGTTCCCGTTGCTCGGTCCCTGCTCCTGCCAACCTAGCAGTTTGAAAGCACATCAAAGTGCAAGTAGATAAATAGGTACCGCTCTGGTGGGAAGGTAAACGGCGTTTCCGTTCGCTGCTCTGGTTCTCCAGAAGTGGCTTAGTCATGCTGGCCACAAGACCCGGAAGCTGTACGCTGGCTCCCTCAGCCAATAAAGCGAGATGAGCGCCGCAACCCCAGAGTCGGCCACAACTGGACCTAATGGTCAGGGGTCCTTTACCTTTACTAATTTTCGAAAAACAAATGGAAACCTGCCAGAGAGTCCAATCCCTCCTCAGAGGCAGGACTCTGTTCCAAGACAGCTGCACGAAGCAAGATTGCCGTTTTTGGGACTTTTTAGTTTAGAGAAAAGGCAAGTAAGAGGCAACACAAGATAGGTATATAAAACGATGCCTGGCATGAAGAACCTGGGCAGAGAAAAGCTTTTCTCCCTCTCTCGTAATACTGCAACTCGCGGACACCCAGCGAAGCTGAATGTCGGAAAATTCAGAACTGATAAAAGAAAGTCGTTCGCGCAGTGTTGAACTGCGGAACTCCCTCCCACAGGACGACCCACCAACCTGGATGGCTTTAAAAGAAAATGGGACAAATTCATGGAGGAGGAAAGGGCTATCAATGGCTACGAGCCACGATGGCTATACTCTAAAAATCAAACAGAGGGGAAAGGGTTTTTGTGCTTGGCTTCTGTTTCCGGGTTTCCCACAGGCATCTCGTTGGCCCCTGTGAGAACAGGATGCTGGACTTCGATGGGCCACCGCCTGATCTAGCAGGGTTTCTTTTTATGCTCTTATCCTGGGTCTGTCTGAACAGCCTACCTTTGAACATGACGGCTTCTCCATGACCTTCTTTCTGCTTCTCCCTGAACAGCTTGTAGCAGGCGGAAGGGCTGGCCATGAGCATCCGGAATTGCTGAGAGGAGGAAAGGGAAATGAAGGACCGTATCAGGGGAGGTAAAAGAAAGGACTTTTCCACACAGCTCATGGTTAAACTATGGAACTCCCTCCCACAGGAGGCCATGCTGGCCATCCATCTGGATGGCTTGTATGCTTGCTTATGGGGGATGCGGGTGGCACTGTGATCTAAACCACTGAGCCTCTTGGGCTTGCCACTCAGAAGGTCGGCCAACTTAGCAGTTCAAAAGCACACCAGCGCAAGTAGATGAATAGGTACCACTGCAGCGGGAAGGTAAATGGCATTTCCGTGCGCTCTGGTTTCCGTCACGGTGTTCCGTTGTGCCAGAAGCGGTTTAGTCATGCTGGCCACATGACCTGGAAAGCTGTCTATGGACAAACAGTGGCTCCGTCGGCCAGAAAGCGAGATGAGCGCCGCAACCCCATAGTTGTCTTTGACTGGGCTTAACAGGCCAGGGGCTCTTTACCTTTGCTTGCTTGCTTTATTTGTTTATTTATTATATTCCTATGCCGCTTTTAACTCACATGAGTTACAAAGCAGCTTACATGCCATAAATAATAACAGAGCAGAACACAGCCTTGGTCCAGTATACCTGAAGGAGCGTCTCCACCCCCATCGTTCTGCCTGGACGCTGAGGTCCAGTGCCGAGGGCCTTCTGGTGGTTTCCTCCCTGCGAGAAGCAAAGCTACAGGGAACCAGGCAGAGGGCCTTCTCGGTAGTGGCGCCCGCCCTGTGGGATGCCCTCCCATCAGATGTCAAAGAGATAAACAACTACCTGACATTTAGAAGACATCTGAAGGCACCCCTGTTCAGGGAAGTTTTTAATGTGTGACATTTAAATGTATTTTTAATCTTTGTTGGAAGCTGCCCAGAGTGACTGGGGAACCCCAGCCAGATGGGTGGGGTACAAATAATAAATTATCATCATCATCATCATCATCACAACCACAACATAAATCACATAAAATAATCAACTAATCACCATTAAAACAACCACCTTCCATAAAATACCATTAACAAAGCAACTTAGAAAATAGGCTAAACAGCACAACCACAAGAAAAGTCGTATTATAAAATTCACAAAGCGTTACAGTGCTCAGCTCATAACCCACAAAACAATAATAACAACATTAACGAACTAAGAACCCAAAGCAAACTAAGCATTGCTGAATTCACGCATGCACACTCAGGAGAGTGTGACTCCCAATGTGTCCCCATGACTCTTCCATAGTTTCCGTCCAATCCTTTAAAAGAGGACTGGATGAATCCATAGGAGGATAAGGTTATGGCCACGCCAACTATGCTTTCATCACTGTCTCTCAGCCCAAAACACATAATTAACTAGCGACAATGCGTAAGGGTCACAGACCTTCGCAGCTGATGCTCACCTTTTTGCCAGGAATGGGGACAAATGTCAGAAACTCGTCTACGTGGCCCACCGTCAGCCAGTCAGAGTAGAGTTCGATGGGTGACTGGACTTTCTGGGCATAGAGGAAATCTCGCACCACCTTGGTCATCCTCCGCCCTGCGGACCTGAAAAGGTCAACATCCCCACAAAAAAAAGAAGGATGACCAATTAAGGATGAATGGCTTATGAAGCTGATGGACTATGCTGAAATGGAGAAAATGACTGCTAAACGAAGAGGACATAATGATGAATTGTTTAAGGGAGAATGGAAACCATTGATGGGTTATCTACTAAACTATCGCCCATACATGAAGTTTTTGAAATATAAGCAGCAGATTACTGAAAGAATTAGTGATATTGGGGCTTAGATAATAAAAATCTGTGTTTTAAAGCAGCTAATAAAAAGGAGTAATAAAAATAAACATCAGGAAAGGAGGGGTGGGAAGTCAAGAAGAGTTTATGTATGTAAAGTCAAACCACAGATCCCAAACGCCTCAGTTTTGGAACATTTCCCAAAGGCCAAAAACCCAGAAGTAAATGTTCCGGTTTTCGACTGCTTTTCGGAAGCCGAACATCCAACGCGGTTTCCACTGAGTGCAGGAAGCTCCTGAAACCAATTGGAAGCTGTGCCTCGGTTGTCAAACATTTCGGAAGCCGAATGGGCTTCCGGAATGGATTACGTTCAAGAACTGAGGTTTGACTGCATAAAAAAAAACTATTGGATGATAAGTGCTTTGAAATATCTTTGGATATTTAATTATATCAACACATTCCCCCAGAAGAAGAAGAAGGAAAGAATGAGAGAGAAAAACGGGGCCAGTGAAAACTGATATGTATTTACAGGGCCGGCCCTATCATTTGTCTGAGTGAGGCAGGTGGCAGATCTTCGCCAGAGTTCAGCCCTGCCTCTGCACTGCTTTCACTGCAAGCCCTGAGGCCCTCATTGGAGGACGCAACCCTCTTGCCACCATTGACATGAGGCTCAGGTGCCCATCCAGCCCTCTTCTGGCCACAGAAAGGGCTGAATGTTTTGCCCTTTGCAGGAAAATGCATATTTATCTTAATTCTTCCCATGCCCCTTTAGCCTCTGTCCTCATCCAATGATGGCAGGCAACACTGGGAGGCTTTGCACAAGGCAAAGAAAGGTGCCCAAGCCCTATGATTGATAATGGCCAGTGGTGGGTTTTGAGTTGTCTTTTTTTAAACCAGAAATTCAGGTCGTCGGGTCTTTTACAATATCGACATCCGCGTGCACTCTCTTACAGAGGGAAGCTGCTTCCAATGAGGATTCTACCCAAAGGGTACTCTTTTCCATTGGCAGTCACTGGCGGGCTGACTTCCAGATTCCCAAAAGAGTCCAAGCTGGTGACTTCTTCAAAGAGGGGCTCCCTGGAGACGTAGCCGAAATCCGGGCCCTGCAGGGGGGGGGGGAAGATATCTCCTTCAATCACAGGGCTCCCACTGCAATGTTATCATTGTTAAATTGACACGGGAATGGTGAGGGCCTGTGTGTACAGCTGAAAGGGTTCAACTCCGAGATTCCATTGAAGCATTGGTGGCTCCCTGATTGTGGAATGCTCTCCCCAGAGAGGCTCACCTGATCCCATCATCTTTAGACACCAGGCAAAAACATTCCTCTTTACCCAGGCATCTGATTATTAAGTAATCAATGGCCTGTAAAAGCGTGGGGATGGCTCTTATTATGATTATTTCACTATTAGGCTGTCTATCAACATGCCTTTTACTATGTTTTTATCACTGATGCTTTGTAATTCGTTCTCTAATGTTGTACAGTGGTACCTCGGGTTAAGTACTTAAATCGTTCCGGAGGTCCATTCTTAACCTGAAACTGTTCTTAACCTGAAGCACCGCTTTAGCTAATGGGGCCTCCTGCTGCCGCTGCACGATTTCTGTTCTCATCCTGAAGCAAAGTTCTTAACCCGAGGTACTATTTCTGGGTTAGCGGAGTCTGTAACCTGAAGTGTATGTAACCTGAAGCGTATGTAACCCGAAGTACCACTGTACACTGCCCTGAAATCTTTTGATAAAGGGCATTACAGTGGTACCTTGGTTCTCAAACACCTTGATACTCAAACAATTTGGAACCCAAACACTGCAAACCCGGAAGTAAGTGTTCTGGTTTGCGAACTCTTTTCGGAAGTTGAACGTGCTCCGTTTTGAGTGCTACATTTCCAATTTGAGTATTACGCTTCCGATTTGAACGCCACACTTCTGATTTGAGTGCTACGCTGAGGTCTGTCTGTTTTTCCTATTTAATTTGCTTTTTTGTTTTTGCGGCTCCTTTTTTGTGGCCCTGTGGAACCCAGTTCAGCTACTGATTGATTGATTGATTGATTGATTGTGTTACTGTACAGTGGTACCTCGGGTTACAAATGCTTCAGGTTATGCGTTTTCAGGTTGCGTACCATGGGAAACCCGGAAGTACCGGAAAGCGTTACTTCTGGGTTTTGCCAATCGTGCTTCGCACATGCGCAGAAACGCCAAATCACGCACGTGTGCAGGCGCAGCACTGCGGGTTGCGGACATGCCTCCATCACGGATTACGTCCGCAATCCGAGGTTCCACTGTAGTACATTGTTTATTGCTTTCATTTTATGGATCAATGATCTCATTAGATAGTTAAATTCATGTTAAATGGCTGTTTTAAGGGTTGCTTTTAAAAGTCTGGAATGGATTAATCCATTTTGCATTACTTTCTATGGGAAAGCACGCCTTGGTTTTGGAACGCTTTGGTTTTGGAACAGACTTCCAGAGCGGATTAAGTTTGAGAACCAAGGTACCACAAAAATAAATTGAAATAACATCATCATCATTAATATTTATACCTTGCCCATCTGGCTGGATTTCCCCAGCCACTCTGGGCAGTTTACCTCATATCTAAAAACATAATAAAAACATCAAGCATTAAAAACCTCCCAATAGAGGGCTGCCTGAAATAATAGCCATAAGCATCAATAAATTGTCTCTGAGCTCCTTCATGGGTTGATAATTAATCCCTCTTCCCAGGGAACTCTAGGAATTGTAGGGAAATTTTGGGAACTCTCAGCGGGGAACTGGACTCTCCAAACAACCCTCACCAATCATAACAGACTATGTTATGAAGAATCCCATGATTCTTTGGGGAAGCCATGACTGTGTAAAGTGGGATGATAGTGCTTTAAATGCACAGTGCAGATAGCGCCTTAGGTCAATAAGAGGGAAGGGTCTTGAAACAAACCTTGCTGGGCAACACAAGGGCAGAAAAGGCATGTGTTGCCCTAATGTTATCATGCAGAGGGCTTGGAGGTGTGAAGCAGCTGTCCTGACAGACAATATGTCACAATACTCTGCTAATAAGCATGAAATGTCTCCACAGTGAGGCCCATCCCAGATCCCTGAGCTGTTTAAATCCCTCATAAGCTCCATTTGGAGGGCATATGCTAGAGTTCAGCTGGGTGGGCTGCTTGCCCCCCTCATTGACTTTTTCACTTTATCTGCTGAGCTCGTGGCAATTCCCTGAGGATTATTTGCATCTGTGTGTGTCGGGGAAAGGAGATTGCTTTTAATGAATTAACTTATTGCTATTATCATTCATAGATAGATAGATAGATAGATAGATAGATAGATAGATAGTAACTCAGAGCCACAAATATAAATGGAAAAAGGCATCCCTTCAAACCAGCCTAAAACCACAACAAGGTTAAAATCTTAAACAGACTCCTTGGGAAGAGCAGGGTTAAAAGTTAGAAGAAATAGGAACAATGTATGCTCAGAGGCACTCTTGCTATTGACTTTGCACTGCAGTCCAAAGCAAAGTATAAAGGGGATCTTTAACTGGGAAAGGGAAAGGGTGAAGCAAATGCATCTTTCCAGGACGAACGTCCCTAAATATGGTAAGGCCTGGGCTAAGAGCCCACCCTGCCTCGCCTAATCCAAGCTCACATCTGCAACCCAAGCTCATATCTACTTAAACGCACACAGACGGCAGCCAGAAAATTGCACATAGCTTCTGTTTATTAAGCCACACAGCTTAATTTGGAATTAAGTCCAAATTTGGGGGCCACGAAGAGAGCTACATACTGGGCATAAAACTGAAATGTTGGAAGCAGCCTTACGTTTGTAATAATAAAATTTAAGGTCTTACATATATAATAAATGTTCATAAATGTAGCAACCAAGCACGTACATAGATATGTGGACCACATGTCTGGAGCAGCACAGGAAGACCAACCTGAAACCATTTTAACTCCCAAACTGTCCAAATGTTTTCTCTGCAAGGAGGGAGGGGGTGAGGGAACCTTCCCATTGTCTCAGGAATTGGGTAATCACCATCTCAAAGGAATGGCCAGACTACC
Source organism: Podarcis filfolensis (assembly GCF_964270895.1). NCBI lineage: Eukaryota > Metazoa > Chordata > Lepidosauria > Squamata > Lacertidae > Podarcis > Podarcis filfolensis. The sequence goes on along the minus strand of NC_139611.1, from coordinate 10,642,179 downwards.
AGGAAAGGCAATGATGTTTGTGGGGGGTGGTCTTGGGTTATACCCCTTCTGTGATGTATGTATGTTGTATGGAGGGGTGATTTTGAGCTCCAGGGCAAGGAATTTAAAATGTCTATAAAAGGGCAGGCACACCTTTGTTCTGGGTCCTCCTCCTTTCCTGCGTGTGAGGGGAGCACCCTGTTGCAACAGATCAATAAAGATCAGGCTTATGAGCTGCTTTGCTTCTCAATATTCTCTTTTTTTTTTTTTTTTATAAAATATTTATTAATTTTTCACAAATTTTAAAAACACAAATCACAACAAAACAAGAACATAGACACACACAAAACATAAAAAACACCACATGTATAATTTCAAACCCCTTTTTCATACAAGATTTTCCCGACCTCCTCATACCTCCCCTTACTGCATTCCAATCCTTAATTAGTTATGCTCAACAAATCCTTCCCTATTTTCTGATAAGTAAATTTTAACCTTTCTTTTCATATAACATAATAGTTACAGCGTTCAACCTTATATTTTCAAATCCACAAACGTCTCAACATTCCATAATTTTACAATACTTCTTAAGATAGTCTTTAAATTTCTTCCATTCTTCTTCCGATGTCTCTTTTCCCTGGTCCCAGATTCTGCCGGTCATCTCTGCCAGTCTCATGTAATCTATAACTTTCATCTGCCATTCTTCCACGGTGGGTAGTTCTTCTGTCTTCCAATACTTTGCAATAAGTATTCTTGCTGCTGTTGTGGCGTACATAAAGAATGTCCTGTCCTTCTTTGGCACCCACTGGCCGACCATCCCCAGGAGAAAGGCCTCTGGTTTCTTCAGGAATGTATATTTAAATACTTTTTTTAATTCATTATAGATCTTCTCCCAGAAAGCCTTTATCCTTGGGCACGTCCACCAGAGGTGAAAAAATGTACCTTCATTCTCTTTACATTTCCAGCACTTATTATCAGACAAGTGGTAAATCTTAGCAAGTTTGACTGGGGTCATGTACCACCTGTAAATCATTTTCATAATATTTTCTTTTAAGGCGTTACATGCCGTGAACTTTATACCGGTGGTCCACAACCATTCCCAGTCTTCAAACATAATGTTATGACCAATGTCTTGTGCCCACTTAATCATAGCTGATTTAACTGTTTCATCCTGTGTATTCCATTTCAGCAGCAAGTTATACATTCTTGACAAGTTTTTAGTTTTGGGCTCTAGCAATTCTGTCTCAAGTTTTGATTTTTCCACCTGGAAGCCGATTTTCCTGTCTATCTTAAAGACCTCCATTATTTGGTAATAATGAAGCCAGTCCCGCACTTTATCTTTTAGTTTCTCAAAACTCTGCAATTTCCATTTGTCCCCCTCCTGTTCCACAATTTCCGAATATTTCGGCCATTTCGGCCCCATATTAAGTTTTTTCACAGCCTTTGCCTCCATAGGCGATAACCACCTAGGAGTTTTATTTTCCAGCAAATCCTTATATTTAGTCCAGACATTAAATAATGCTTTCCTGACAATATGGTTTTTGAAAGCTTTGTGAGCTTTAACCTTGTCGTACCACAAATATGCATGCCACCCAAAGATGTTATTAAATCCTTCTAAATCCAAAATATCTGTATTCTCAAGAAGTAGCCATTCCTTCAACCAGCAGAAAGCTGCTGATTCATAATAAAGTTTTAAGTCTGGCAGGGCAAATCCCCCTCTTTCTTTTGCATCAGTTAATATCTTAAATTTTATTCTGGGCTTTTTGCCCTGCCAGACAAATTTAGAGATATCTCTTTGCCACCTCTTGAAACAATCCATCTTATCCACAATCTGCAAAGTTTGGAACAAAAATAACATTCTAGGCAATACATTCATTTTTATAACTGCAATTCGACCCAGCAAGGAAAGCTTCAATTTTGTCCAAATTTCCAAGTCTTTTTTCACTTCTATCCAACATTTTTCATAATTGTCTTTAAATAAATTCAGATTTTTTGTTGTCATATTTATCCCCAGGTATTTCACTTTCTTAGCCACCGTTAAACCTGTCTCATTCTGAAACCTATCCCTTTCCATAGATGTTAAATTTTTCTCCAAAACCTTGGTTTTAGTTTTATTCAATTTAAATCCTGCTACTTGACCGAACTCTTGAATTAGATCTAAAACCCTTTTTGTACTAGATTCTGGCTCTTGTAAAGTAAGTACTAAGTCATCTGCGAATGCTCTCAACTTATATTGTTTGGCTCCGACCTGAATCCCCCTAACCAGCTGGTCACTTCTAATCCTATTTAGCAAAACCTCCAGGACCGATATAAAAAGTAATGGAGAGATTGGGCACCCCTGACGTGTTCCTTTTTCTATCTTAAATTCCTCTGTAACCACATTGTTCACAATTAATTTTGCTTTCTGTTCTGAATATATTGCACCAATACCATTTTCAAATCCTTGACCTACCCCCATCCCTTGAAGATTTTTCTTCATGAAACTCCAAGAAATATTGTCAAAAGCTTTCTCCGCATCAACAAATATAAGGACAGCTTTAGTGTTTATGTTCACTTCTAACATTTCCAAAATGTCTATAATGTTCCTTACATTAGCTGACAAATGTCTTTTCGGGAGAAAGCCCGCTTGGTCCCCATGAATCACCTCTGTCAAAACCTTCTTCAATCTATTAGCTAATATATCTGCAAATATTTTGTAATCCACATTCAGTAGCGAGATGGGACGGTAGTTCTTGAGCTGAGTTTTTTCTGTCTCTGTCTTTGGTATTAGTGTAATATAGGCCTCTTTCCACGAATCCGGTGCCCTTTTCCCCTCCAGGATTTCGTTGCAAACTTCCTTCATTGGTTGTAAAATCCACTCCTTCAACATCTTATAGTACTTGGAAGTAAGTCCGTCTGGTCCTGGGGATTTGCCCAACTGCATCTTCTGAATGGCCCCTTCTATTTCTTGTTCAGTTATTTTCTGGTTCAACACAATTTTCTGTTCCTGAGAGATTTTTTGTAGTCCATACTTTCCAATAAATTGGTCTATATCCTCTTCTTTCTGCGGCCCTTGTGAGTATAATTGTTTAAAAAATCTTTGAAAACAATTTCTGATCTCACTGGGCTTATGAATAATCTTTCCTTCCACTTCTAGACTTGATACCATATTTAATTTTTGTCTTTTACGTAATTGCCAGGCTAGGAGTTTACCACATTTATCAGCTGATTCAAATGTCTTTTGTTTCATTTGTTTAATTTTCCACTCTATTTCTTGATTCATTAATTCCATATATTGTGTTTGGTAAAGTTTAATTTCTCTCAAGATCTCTTGGGACTTTGGTTTTGATCTTAATCTTTTTTCTCCATCCTTTATCTTCTCCAGAATCTTATCTTTTTTTCCATTCTGCATTCTCTTTTGGATTGCATTTTGTTGTATCAAAAATCCTCTCATTACGGCTTTACTTGCGTCCCAAATTATTCTTTTCTCCACATTTGTGTTCATGTTTATTTCAAAATAATCTCTCAGGGTTTTTTGGGCCTTTTTATATACCTCTTGATCTCTAAACAAGTTGTCATTCATTCTCCATCTAAATGTGCCAGCTGTTGTTTGTTGCATTACCATTTTTACTGGGTTATGGTCAGAGCAAGTTTTTGGGCAGATTTCCACTTTTTTTATCTTTGATGCCATTCCTCTAGTGACCCAAATTTGGTCAATTCTAGTCCATGTCAATTTGGCCTCGGAAAAGAAGGTTCCCTCTCTTTCAAGGGGGTTCTTTGTTCTCCATATGTCAATCAAATCCATATTGTCAGTCATTTCAAAAAATGTTTTTGGTAGTCTTCCATCCTTAGTCAATGTTTGTCTTTGAGCTTTATCCATATTCGTCGAGACAACTCCATTCATATCTCCCATCATTATTAAGTTATAATCCAAATAGTCCAACAAGGTCTCATGCAACTTCTTAAAAAATTCTGATTTCCCCTCATTAGGTGCATATATTCCCACAATCAAAAATTTTTCTCCTTGAACTTGAATTTCAATTGCCAGAACTCTTCCTTGTTCATCCTTGAACATAAATTTTGGTGACAACTTCTCTTTTACATAGATCACGATTCCTCTTTTTTTAACTCTGTCAGATGAGATAAATTCTTGTCCCAATCTCTTATTCACTAAAAATTTCCTATGTGACCTTGTCACATGAGTTTCTTGCAAACAGATCAAGTCCAATTGTTCTTTCTTTAGGATATGAAAAACAGCCTTCCTCCTTCGGGGCATGTTAAGTCCATTACAGTTCCAACTTAGAAGTTGCAAGGCCATGATGGGGCTACTTAGTTCCTCCTACCGCTCCCAAACGTTGTTCTTCCTCTGTCGGTGGCCCCAATCCAAATGAAAGGTTTGCAATGTCCAGGATGTCTTTCCCTGACACTCTCGGCTCTCCTCCAAGTTCCACCTCCTTTTGTAAATCCTCTTCGTGATCTCTCAAAAATAGATCTTTCTCACTCAGGGTTCTTATTCTTATCTTCCTTCCTTTATACTTAAAGGATAGGCCTTGTGGGTATTCCCATCTGAAGAATATCTTGTTTTTTTTCAGTAAAGTAGTCAAATCCTTGTAGTTCGCCCTTACGTCCAAGATATGTTTTGGGATATCTTTATAAATCTCCACGTGGGAATCCTCAATCTGTAGGGATCTTTGATAATGTAAATTTAAGATCTTATCTCTTTCTTCTTTAGATCTTAGAATTATCAGACAGTCTCTTACTCTGTTTTTCCTTTGTTTCGTACCAAGCCTGAATGCACTCACTATTTTAAATTCTTCTTGCTCCAAATCCTGTTGCCAAAAATTCACAAATTCTTTTGTTATGAACTCCACCAAATTGTCCCCCTCCTTTTCTGGAATAGCCCTTATCCTTAAATTGTTTTCTTTCCTCTGTAGTTCAATCATAGAAAAAGACAAGTCATGTTCCTCCAATTTCTTGACAACCGGTGGTATCCTCTCCTGGGTAGCCACAGCAATCTCTCTTGCTTCTTCTGCAATTTTTCTAGTGGTGGCTGAATCTTCCAAAAGTCTTGCAATAGTCTCAGTATTAGAGTTCACTTTACTTCCAAGATCATCAATACTTTTTGTGTTCAAATCAATTTTTTTTCCTAACTCAGCCACCTGTTTATTAGTTTCTGAGATTTGTTTATTGGTTTCCACCACTTGTCTGCTAGTCTCAATCCCCTGCCTGGTCAAGTTTTCCAAAGATACATTTATTTTATTAAGAGCTTGGGCCAGGGGGTCTTCTGCGGACATTGCTCTGGCTTTTATTTGAGATGCAACAGCTGCTGCTGTGCCACCTGACGTTGAAGCCCTTCGTTGGTGAGAACTGTCGGTTTTGTATTGTCTACCAGATCTTAAACTTGCTTTCTCTTCAAATTTCCCTTTCTCTTTATCCATAACAGTCTCATTCAAAGCCAAGGTCACTTCCCAGTCTTTTACTTTCGTTTCTTAAGGGAAAATTCCACCCTGTTTTATTGTATTGTCTCGGTTAACAATGTAGCAAACACAAAGGCAAGAAATGTCCACTAGGGGGTATAACAATACTTTCTTTTTTCCCCCTTATTAAAGTCCTTTTTCCAATTTGTCACAGTTTCAAACTGTTAAAAATGTTATTTTGTATTTAACGTTCCTCCTAATGTAATGTATCTTGTGCAAAGTTGATGTAACAACTTTCCCTAGTGCGATGACAGCCCTTCGTTAAGTCCCTTGTCTCGGCAGTCCGACTCCAGCAAATCAAAACATCGGTAGCTTTTCCCCCAAAAGTTCAATCTCCCCTCCCCTTCGTACCTGCCCTTCAGGGGTGGGGGAAGTAATCTTCAAACGGTAGATTTTCAGCTTTAAAAAAGATCCTTTGTTTAGTCGCAGCTTTCAGTGTCTTTGTTTTAAATCTTTACAGCGGGGAGAGGCAGACTTCCTTTTTGTACCTTTCCCGCGATAGCTCCAATTTTTAATTAATAAAACTTTAAAAAGTCCAATCTGTTCTTCCTACTCACGAGTAGTTACTTTGATCCGAATTCCATAGAAGAAATTAGCGCTCTCCGATCATGGCGATGCGGCTTCGCTCCACAGGCTGTATCCGACCCTCAGCACCGCGCCGCTCTCCCGACGTCGCTCCGAAGCCTTTAAAAAGGCTCTTCTGCAG
>NC_139611.1:9759715-10035838 GCF_964270895.1 Podarcis filfolensis | reverse complement strand
GAAATTGTGACCCCGGGGCTTAGGGATTTTTTCAAAAAAAAAAATTCTGCCGGTTAAGTTGTCGACGGCTGATTTCTTTTCCTGTGATAAAAAAGCTTTCTGTTTCGACCGCCAAACCTTTCATGGGAGCATATGCAAACGTTTGGCATCATTTTGAGTGAATTCCCGAAAGTCAGATTTTTGATGAAATTGTGACCCCGGGGCTTAGGGATTTTTAAAAAAAAATAAAAAATTCTGCCGGTTAACTTGTCGATGGCTGATTTCTTGTCCTGTGATAAAAAAAATTCTGTTTCGACCGCCAAACCCTTCAGGGGAGCATTTTCACCCGTTTGGCACCATTTTTGAGTGAATTGCCGAAAGTCAGATTTTTGATGAAATTGTGACCCCGGGGCTTAGGGATTTTTTCAAAAAAAAAATTCTGCCGGTTAAGTTGTCGAGGGCTGATTTCTTTTCCTGTGATAAAAAAGCTTTCTGTTTCGACCGCCAAAACTTTCAGGGGAGCATTTGCAACCGTTTGGCACCATTTTTGAGTGAATTGCCGAAAGTCAGATTTTTGATGAAATTGTGTCCCCGGGGCTTACGGATTTTTTCAAAAAAAAAATTCTGCCGGTTTAGTTGTCGACGGCTGATTTCTTGTCCTGTGATAAAAAAGCTTTCTGTTTTGACCGCCAAACCTTTCAGGGGAGCATTTGCAACCGTTTAGCTCCATTTTTGAGTGAATTGTCGGAAAGTCAGATTTTTGATGAAATTGTGACCCCGGGGCTTACGGATTTTTTCAAAAAAAAAATTCTGCCGGTTAACTTGTCGATGGCTGATTTCTTGTCCTGTGATAAAAAAAATTCTGTTTCGACCGCCAAACCTTTCAGGGGAGCATTTTCACCCGTTTGGCACCATTTTTGAGTGAATTGCCGAAAGTCAGATTTTTGATGAAATTGTGACCCCGGGGCTTAGGGATTTTTTCAAAAAAATATGTTTATGCCGGTTAAGTTGTCGAGTGCTGATTTCTTGTGCTGTGATAAAAAGCCTTCTGTTTCGACCGCCAAACCTTTCAGGGGAGCATTTTGCAAGCATTTGGCACCATTTTTGAGTGAATTGCCAAAAGTCAGATTTTTGATGAAATTGTGACCCTGGGGCTTAGCGATTTTTTTCAAAAAAAAAATTCTTCCGGTTAAGTTGTTGATGGCTGATTTCTTGTCATGTGATAAAAAAACTTCTGTTTCGACCGCCAAACCTTTCAGGGGAGCATTTGCACCCGTTTGGCACCATTTTTTGAGTGAATTGCCGAAAGTCAGTTTTTTGATGAAATTGTGACCCCGGGGCTTAGGGATTTTTTCAAAAAAAATTTCTACCGGTAAAGTTGTCGAGGGCTGATTTCTTGTCCTGTGATAAAAAGACTTCTGTTTCGACCGCCAAACTCTTCAGGGGGAGCATTTTCACCCGTTTGGCACCATTTTTGAGTGAATTGCCGAAAGTCAGTTTTTGATGAAATTGTGACCCCGGGGCTTAGGGATTTTTTTAAAAAAAAAATATTCTGCCGGTTAAGTTGTCGAGGGCTGATTTCTTGTCCTGTGATAAAAAAGCTTTCTGTTTCGACCGCCAAACCTTTCAGGGGAGCATTTGCAACCGTTTAGCTCCATTTTTGAGTGAATTCCCGAAAGAAAGATTTTTGATGAAATTGTGACCCCGGGGCTTAGGGGTTTTTTCAAAAAAAAAAATTCTGCCGGTTAAGTTGTCGAGGGCTGATTTCTTTTCCTGTGATAAAAAAGCTTTCTGTTTCGACCGCCAAAACTTTCAGGGGAGCATTTGCAACCGTTTGGCACCATTTTTGAGTGAATTGCCGAAAGTCAGATTTTTGATGAAATTGTGTCCCCGGGGCTTACGGATTTTTTCAAAAAAAAAATTCTGCCGGTTAAGTTGTCGACGGCTGATTTCTTGTCCTGTGATAAAAAAGCTTTCTGTTTTGACCGCCAAACCTTTCAGGGGAGCATTTGCAACCGTTTAGCTCCATTTTTGAGTGAATTGTCGAAAGTCAGATTTTTGATGAAATTGTGACCCCGGGGCTTACGGATTTTTTCAAAAAAAAAATTCTGCCGGTTAAGTTGTCGACGGCTGATTTCTTTTCCTGTGATAAAAAAGCTTTCTGTTTCGACCGCCAAACCTTTCAGGGGAGCATGTGCAACCGTTTGGCACCATTTTGAATGAATTCCCGAAAGTCAGATTTTTGATGAAATTGTGACCCGTGGCTTACGGATTTTTTCAAAAAAAAAATTCTGCCGGTTAACTTGTCGATGGCTGATTTCTTGTCCTGTGATAAAAAAACTTCTGTTTCGACCGCCAAACCTTTCAGGGGAGCATTTGCACCCGTTTGGCACCATTTTTGAGTGAATTCCCGAAAGTCCGATTTTTGATGAAATTGTGACCCCGGGGCTTAGGGATTTTTTCAAAAAAAAAAAAATTCTGCCGGTTAACTTGTCGATGGCTGATTTCTTTCCTGTGATAAAAAAAATTCTGTTTCGACCGCCAAACCTTTCAGGGGAGCATTTTCACCCGTTTGGCACCATTTTTGAGTGAATTGCCGAAAGTCAGATTTTTGATGAAATTGTGACCCCGGGGCTTAGGGATTTTTTTCAAAAAAAAAAATTCTGCCGGTTAAGTTGTCGAGGGCTGATTTCTTTTCCTGTGATAAAAAAAGCTTTCTGTTTCGACCGCCAAAACTTTCAGGGAAGCATTTGCAACCGTTTGGCACCATTTTTGAGTGAATTGCCGAAAGTCAGATTTTTGATGAAATTGTGTCCCCGGGGCTTACGGATTTTTTCAAAAAAAAAATTCTGCCGGTTAAGTTGTCGAGGGCTGATTTCTTGTCCTGTGATAAAAAAGCTTTCTGTTTTGACCGCCAAACCTTTCAGGGGAGCATTTGCAACCGTTTAGCTCCACTTTTGAGTGAATTGTCGAAAGTCAGATTTTTGATGAAATTGTGACCCGGGGCTTACGGATTTTTTCAAAAAAAAAATTCTGCCGGTTAAGTTGTCGAGGTCTGATTTCTTGTCCTGTGATAAAAAGCCTTCTGTTTCGACCGCCAAAACTTTCAGGGGAGCATTTGCAACCGTTTAGCTCCATTTTTGAGTGAATTGTCGAAAGTCAGATTTTTGATGAAATTTTGACCCCGGGGCTTAGGGATTTTTTTAAAAAAAAAAATTCTTCCGGTTAAGTTGTCGACGGCTGATTTCTTTTCCTGTCATAAAAAGACTTCTGTTTCGACATCTAAACGTTTCAGGGGAGCATTTGCAACCCTTTGGCACCATTTTTGAGTGAATTGCCGAAAGTCAGATTTTTGATGAAATTGTGACCCCGGGGCTTAGGGATTTTTTCAAAAAAAAAAAATTCTGCCGGTTAACTTGTCGATGGCTGATTTCTTGTCCTGTGATAAAAAAAATTCTGTTTCGACCGACAAACCCTTCAGGGGAGCATTTGCAGCCGTTTGGCACCATTTTTGAGTGAATTGCCGAAAGTCCGATTTTTTATGAAATTGTGAACCCGGGGCTTAGGGATTTTTTCAAAAAAATATGTTTATGCCGGTTAAGTTGTCGAGTGCTGATTTCTTGTGCTGTGATAAAAAGCCTTCTGTTTTGACCGCCAAACCTTTCAGGGGAGCATTTGCAAGCATTTGGCACCATTTTTGAGTGAATTGCCGAAAGTCAGATTTTTGATGAAATTGTGTCCCCGGGGCTTACGGATTTTTTCAAAAAAAAAATTCTGCCGGTTAAGTTGTCGACGGCTGATTTCTTGTCCTGTGATAAAAAAGCTTTCTGTTTTGACCGCCAAACCTTTCAGGGGAGCATTTGCAACCGTTTAGCTCCATTTTTGAGTGAATTGTCGAAAGTCAGATTTTTGATGAAATTGTGACCCCGGGGCTTACGGATTTTTTCAAAAAAAAAATTCTGCCGGTTAAGTTGTCGACGGCTGATTTCTTTTCCTGTGATAAAAAAGCTTTCTGTTTCGACCGCCAAACCTTTCAGGGAAGCATATGCAACCGTTTGGCACCATTTTTGAATGAATTCACGAAAGTCAGATTTTTGATGAAATTGTGACCCCGGGGCTTAGGGATTTTTTCAAAAAAAAAATTCTGCCGGTTAACTTGTCGATGGCTGATTTCTTGTCCTGTGATAAAAGAACTTCTGTTTCGACCGCCAAACCTTTCAGGGAAGCATTTGCACCCGTTTGGCACCATTTTTGAGTGAATTCCCGAAAGTCCGATTTTTGATGAAATTGTGACCCCGGGGCTTAGGGATTTTTTCAAAAAAAAAAAAATTCTGCCGGTTAACTTGTCGATGGCTGATTTCTTGTCCTGTGATAAAAAAAATTCTGTTTCGACCGCCAAACCTTTCAGGGGAGCATTTTCACCCGTTTGGCACCATTTTTGAGTGAATTGCCGAAAGTCAGATTTTTGATGAAATTGTGACCCCGGGGCTTAGGGATTTTTTCAAAAAAATATGTTTATGCCGGTTAAGTTGTCGAGTGCTGATTTCTTGTGCTGTGATAAAAAGCCTTCTGTTTCGACCGCCAAACCTTTCAGGGGAGCATTTGCAAGCATTTGGCACCATTTTTGAGTGAATTGCCAAAAGTCAGATTTTTGATGAAATTGTGACCCTGGGGCTTAGGGATTTTTTCAAAAAAAAAATTCTTCCGGTTAAGTTGTTGATGGCTGATTTCTTGTCATGTGATAAAAAAACTTCTGTTTCGACCGCCAAACCTTTCAGGGGAGCATTTGCACCCGTTTGGCACCATTTTTTAGTGAATTGCCGAATGTCAGATTTTTGATTGAATTGTGACCCCCGGGGCTTACGGATTTTTTCAAAAAAAAAATTTCTGCCGGTTAAGTTGTTGAGGGCTGATTTCTTGTCCTGTGATAAAAAGACTTCTGTTTCGACAGCCAAACGTTTCAGGAGAGCATTTGCACCCGTTTGGCACCATTTTTGAGTGAATTGCCGAAAGTCAGTTTTTTGATGAAATTGTGACCCCGGGGCTTAGGGATTTTTTCAAAAAAAAATTTTCTACCGGTAAAGTTGTCGAGGGCTGATTTCTTGTCCTGTGATAAAAAGACTTCTGTTTTGACATCTAAACGTTTCAGGGGAGCATTTGCAACCATTTGGCACCATTTTTGAGTGAATTCCCGAAAGTCAGTTTTTTGATGAAATTGTGACCCCGGGGCTTAGGGATTTTTTCAAAAAAAAAAATTCTGCCGGTTAACTTGTCGATGGCTGATTTCTTGTCCTGTGATCAAAAAAATTCTGTTTCGACCGCCAAACTCTTCAGGGGAGCATTTTCACCCGTTTGGCACCATTTTTGAGTGAATTGCCGAAAGTCAGTTTTTTGATGAAATTGTGACCCCGGGGCTTAGGGATTTTTTTTTAAAAAAATATTCTGCCGGTTAAGTTGTCGAGGGCTGATTTCTTGTCCTGTGATAAAAAAGCTTTCTGTTTCGACCGCCAAACCTTTCAGGGGAGCATATGCAACCGTTTGGCACCATTTTTGAGTGAATTGCCAAAAGTCAGATTTTTGATGAAATTGTGTCCCCGGGGCTTACGGATTTTTTCAAAAAAAAAATTCTGCCGGTTAAGTTGTCGACGGCTGATTTCTTGTCCTGTGATAAAAAAGCTTTCTGTTTTGACCGCCAAACCTTTCAGGGGAGCATTTGCAACCGTTTAGCTCCATTTTTGAGTGAATTGTCGAAAGTCAGATTTTTGATGAAATTGTGACCCCGGGGCTTACGGATTTTTTCAAAAAAAAAATTCTGCCGGTTAAGTTGTCGACGGCTGATTTCTTTTCCTGTGATAAAAAAGCTTTCTGTTTCGACCGCCAAACCTTTCAGGGGAGCATATGCAACCGTTTGGCACCATTTTTGAGTGAATTCCCGAAAGTCAGATTTTTGATGAAATTGTGACCCCGTGGCTTACGGATTTTTTCAAAAAAAAAATTCTGCCGGTTAACTTGTCGATGGCTGATTTCTTGTCCTGTGATAAAAAAACTTCTGTTTCGACCGCCAAACCTTTCAGGGGAGCATTTGCACCCGTTTGGAACCATTTTTGAGTGAATTCCCGAAAGTCAGATTTTTGATGAAATTGTGACCCACAGGGATTTTTTCAAAAAAAAAAAAATTCTGCCGGTTAACTTGTCGATGGCTGATTTCTTGTCCTGTGATAAAAAAAATTCTGTTTCGACCGCCAAACCTTTCAGGGGAGCATTTTCACCCGTTTGGCACCATTTTTGAGTGAATTGCCGAAAGTCAGATTTTTGATGAAATTGTGACCCCGGGGCTTAGGGATTTTTTTAAAAAAAAAATTCTGCCGGTTAAGTTGTCGAGGGCTGATTTCTTTTCCTGTGATAAAAAAGCTTTCTGTTTCGACCGCCAAAACTTTCAGGGGAGCATTTGCAACCGTTTGGCACCATTTTTGAGTGAATTGCCGAAAGTCAGATTTTTGATGAAATTGTGACCCTGGGGCTTAGGGATTTTTTCAAAAAAAAAATTCTTCCGGTTAAGTTGTTCATGGCTGATTTCTTGTCATGTGATAAAAAAACTTCTGTTTCGACCGCCAAACCTTTCAGGGGAGCATTTGCACCCGTTTGGCACCATTTTTTAGTGAATTGCCGAATGTCAGATTTTTGATTGAATTGTGACCCCCGGGCCTTACGGATTTTTTCAAAAAAAAAAATTTCTGCCGGTTAAGTTGTCGAGGGCTGATTTCTTGTGCTGTGATAAAAAGCCTTCTGTTTCGACCGCCAAACCTTTCAGGGGAGCATTTGCAAGCATTTGGCACCATTTTTGAGTGAATTGCCAAAAGTCAGATTTTTGATGAAATTGTGACCCTGGGGCTTAGGGATTTTTTCAAAAAAAAAATTCTTCCGGTTAAGTTGTTGATGGCTGATTTCTTGTCATGTGATAAAAAAACTTCTGTTTCGACCGCCAAACCTTTCAGGGGAGCATTTGCACCCGTTTGGCACCATTTTTTAGTGAATTGCCGAATGTCAGATTTTTGATTGAATTGTGACCCCCGGGCCTTACGGATTTTTTCAAAAAAAAAATTTCTGCCGGTTAAGTTGTCGAGGGCTGATTTCTTGTCCTGTGATAAAAAGACTTCTGTTTCGACAGCCAAACGTTTCAGGAGAGCATTTGCAACCGTTTGGCACCATTTTTGAGTGAATTCCTGAAAGTCAGTTTTTTTATGAAATTGTGAATCCGGGGCTTACGGATTTTTTCAAAAAAAAAATTCTGCCGGTTAACTTGTCGATGGCTGATTTCTTGTCCTGTGATAAAAAAACTTCTGTTTCGACCGCCAAACTTTTCAGGGGAGCATTTGCACCCGTTTGGCACCATTTTTGAGTGAATTGCCGAAAGTCAGATTTTTGATGAAATTGTGACCCCGGGGCTTAGGGATTTTTTCAAAAAAAAAAAAAAATTCTGCCGGTTAACTTGTCGATGGCTGATTTCTTGTCCTGTGATAAAAAAAAATTCTGTTTCGACCGCCAAACCCTTCAGGGGACCATTTTCACCCGTTTGGCACCATTTTTGAGTGAATTGCCGAAAGTCAGATTTTTGATGAAATTGTGACCCCGGGGCTTAGGGATTTTTTCAAAAAAAAAAATTCTGCCGGTTAAGTTGTCGAGGGCTGATTTCTTTTCCTGTGATAAAAAAGCTTTCTGTTTCGACCGCCAAAACTTTCAGGGTAGCATTTGCAACCGTTTGGCACCATTTTTGAGTGAATTGCCGAAAGTCAGATTTTTGATGAAATTGTGTCCCCGGGGCTTACGGATTTTTTCAAAAAAAAAATTCTGCCGGTTAAGTTGTCGACGGCTGATTTCTTGTCCTGTGATAAAAAAGCTTTCTGTTTTGACCGCCAAACCTTTCAGGGGAGCATTTGCAACCGTTTAGGTCCACTTTTGAGTGAATTGTCGAAAGTCAGATTTTTGATGAAATTGTGACCCCGGGGCTTACGGATTTTTTCAAAAAAAAAATTCTGCCGGTTAAGTTGTTGAGGGCTGATTTCTTGTCCTGTGATAAAAAGCCTTCTGTTTCGACCGCCAAACCTTTCAGGGGAGCATTTGCAACCGTTTAGCTCCATTTTTGAGTGAATTGTCGAAAGTCAGATTTTTGATGAAATTGTGACCCCGGGGCTTAGGGATTTTTTTTAAAAAAAAAATTCTGCCGGTTAACTTGTCGACGGCTGATTTCTTGTCCTGTGATAAAAAAACTTCTGCTTCGACCGCCAAACCTTTCAGGGGAGCATTTGCACCCGTTTGGCACCATTTTTGAGTGAATTCCCGAAAGTCAGATTTTTGATTGAATTGTGACCCCGGGGCTTAGGGATTTTTTTTAAAAAAAAAATTCTACCGGTTAAGTTGTCGACGGCTGATTTCTTTTCCTGTCATAAAAAGACTTCTGTTTCGACATCTAAACGTTTCAGGGGAGCATTTGCAACCCTTTGGCACCATTTTTGAGTGAATTGCCGAAAGTCAGATTTTTGATGAAATTGTGACCCCGGGGCTTAGGGATTTTTTCAAAAAAAAAAAATTCTGCCGGTTAACTTGTCGATGGCTGATTTCTTGTCCTGTGATAAAAAAAATTCTGTTTCGACCGCCAAACCTTTCAGGGGAGCATTTTCACCCGTTTGGCACCATTTTTGAGTGAATTGCCGAAAGTCAGATTTTTGATGAAATTGTGACCCCGGGGCTTAGGGATTTTTTCAAAAAAAAAAAAATTCTGCCGGTTAACTTGTCGAGGGCTGATTTCTTGTCCTGTGATAAAAAAAATTCTGTTTCGACCGCCAAAACTTTCAGGGGAGCATTTGCAACCGTTTGGCACCATTTTTGAGTGAATTGCCGAAAGTCAGATTTTTGATGAAATTGTGTCCCCGGGGCTTACGGATTTTTTCAAAAAAAAAATTCTGCCGGTTAAGTTGTCGACGGCTGATTTCTTGTCCTGTGATAAAAAAGCTTTCTGTTTTGACCGCCAAACCTTTCAGGGGAGCATTTGCAACCGTTTAGCTCCACTTTTGAGTGAATTGTTGAAAGTCAGATTTTTGATGAAATTGTGACCCCGGGGCTTACGGATTTTTTCAAAAAAAAAATTCTGCCGGTTAAGTTGTCGAGGGCTGATTTCTTGTCCTGTGATAAAAAGCCTTCTGTTTCGACCGCCAAAACTTTCAGGGGAGCATTTGCAACCGTTTAGCTCCATTTTTCAGTGAATTGTCGAAAGTCAGATTTTTGATGAAATTGTGACCCCGGGGCTTAGGGATTTTTTCAAAAAAAAAAATTCTGCCGGTTAACTTGTCGATGGCTGATTTCTTGTCCTGTGATAAAAAAACTTCTGCTTCGACCGCCAAACCTTTCAGGGGAGCATTTGCACCCGTTTGGCACCATTTTTGAGTGAATTCCCGAAAGTCAGATTTTTGATGAAATTTTGACCCCGGGGCTTAGGGATTTTTTTTAAAAAAAAAAATTCTTCCGGTTAAGTTGTCGACGGCTGATTTCTTTTCCTGTCAAAAAAAGACTTCTGTTTCGACCGCCAAACCTTTCAGGGGAGCATTTGCAACCCTTTGGCACCATTTTTGAGTGAATTCCCGAAAGTCCGATTTTTGATGAAATTGTGACCCCGGGGCTTAGGGATTTTTTCAAAAAAAAAAAAAATTGTGCCGGTTAACTTGTCGATGGCTGATTTCTTGTCCTGTGATAAAAAAAATTCTGTTTCGACCGCCAAACCCTTCAGGGGACCATTTTCACCCGTTTGGCACCATTTTTGAGTGAATTGCCGAAAGTCAGATTTTTGATGAAATTGTGACCCCGGGGCTTAGGGATTTTTTCAAAAAAAAAATTCTGCCGGTTAAGTTGTCGAGGGCTGATTTCTTTTCCTGTGATAAAAAAGCTTTCTGTTTCGACCGCCAAAACTTTCAGGGTAGCATTTGCAACCGTTTGGCACCATTTTTGAGTGAATTGCCGAAAGTCAGATTTTTGATGAAATTGTGTCCCCGGGGCTTACGGATTTTTTCAAAAAAAAAATTCTGCCGGTTAAGTTGTCGACGGCTGATTTCTTGTCCTGTGATAAAAAAGCTTTCTGTTTTGACCGCCAAACCTTTCAGGGGAGCATTTGCAACCGTTTAGGTCCACTTTTGAGTGAATTGTCGAAAGTCAGATTTTTGATGAAATTGTGACCCCGGGGCTTACGGATTTTTTCAAAAAAAAAATTCTGCCGGTTAAGTTGTTGAGGGCTGATTTCTTGTCCTGTGATAAAAAGCCTTCTGTTTCGACCGCCAAACCTTTCAGGGGAGCATTTGCAACCGTTTAGCTCCATTTTTGAGTGAATTGTCGAAAGTCAGATTTTTGATGAAATTGTGACCCCGGGGCTTAGGGATTTTTTTTAAAAAAAAAATTCTGCCGGTTAACTTGTCGACGGCTGATTTCTTGTCCTGTGATAAAAAAACTTCTGCTTCGACCGCCAAACCTTTCAGGGGAGCATTTGCACCCGTTTGGCACCATTTTTGAGTGAATTCCCGAAAGTCAGATTTTTGATGAAATTTTGACCCCGGGGCTTAGGGATTTTTTTTAAAAAAAAAATTCTACCGGTTAAGTTGTCGACGGCTGATTTCTTTTCCTGTCATAAAAAGACTTCTGTTTCGACATCTAAACGTTTCAGGGGAGCATTTGCAACCCTTTGGCACCATTTTTGAGTGAATTGCCGAAAGTCAGATTTTTGATGAAATTGTGACCCCGGGGCTTAGGGATTTTTTCAAAAAAAAAAAATTCTGCCGGTTAACTTGTCGATGGCTGATTTCTTGTCCTGTGATAAAAAAAATTCTGTTTCGACCGCCAAACCTTTCAGGGGAGCATTTTCACCCTTTTGGCACCATTTTTGAGTGAATTGCCGAAAGTCAGATTTTTGATGAAATTGTGACCCCGGGGCTTAGGGATTTTTTCAAAAAAAAAAAAAAATTCTGCCGGTTAACTTGTCGAGGGCTGATTTCTTGTCCTGTGATAAAAAAAATTCTGTTTCGACCGCCAAAACTTTCAGGGGAGCATTTGCAACCGTTTGGCACCATTTTTGAGTGAATTGCCGAAAGTCAGATTTTTGATGAAATTGTGTCCCCGGGGCTTACGGATTTTTTCAAAAAAAAAATTCTGCCGGTTAAGTTGTCGACGGCTGATTTCTTGTCCTGTGATAAAAAAGCTTTCTGTTTTGACCGCCAAACCTTTCAGGGGAGCATTTGCAACCGTTTAGGTCCACTTTTGAGTGAATTGTCGAAAGTCAGATTTTTGATGAAATTGTGACCCCGGGGCTTACGGATTTTTTCAAAAAAAAAATTCTGCCGGTTAAGTTGTTGAGGGCTGATTTCTTGTCCTGTGATAAAAAGCCTTCTGTTTCGACCGCCAAACCTTTCAGGGGAGCATTTGCAACCGTTTAGCTCCATTTTTGAGTGAATTGTCGAAAGTCAGATTTTTGATGAAATTGTGACCCCGGGGCTTAGGGATTTTTTTTAAAAAAAAAATTCTGCCGGTTAACTTGTCGACGGCTGATTTCTTGTCCTGTGATAAAAAAACTTCTGCTTCGACCGCCAAACCTTTCAGGGGAGCATTTGCACCCGTTTGGCACCATTTTTGAGTGAATTCCCGAAAGTCAGATTTTTGATGAAATTTTGACCCCGGGGCTTAGGGATTTTTTTTAAAAAAAAAATTCTACCGGTTAAGTTGTCGACGGCTGATTTCTTTTCCTGTCATAAAAAGACTTCTGTTTCGACATCTAAACGTTTCAGGGGAGCATTTGCAACCCTTTGGCACCATTTTTGAGTGAATTGCCGAAAGTCAGATTTTTGATGAAATTGTGACCCCGGGGCTTAGGGATTTTTTCAAAAAAAAAAAATTCTGCCGGTTAACTTGTCGATGGCTGATTTCTTGTCCTGTGATAAAAAAAATTCTGTTTCGACCGCCAAACCTTTCAGGGGAGCATTTTCACCCTTTTGGCACCATTTTTGAGTGAATTGCCGAAAGTCAGATTTTTGATGAAATTGTGACCCCGGGGCTTAGGGATTTTTTCAAAAAAAAAAAAAATTCTGCCGGTTAACTTGTCGAGGGCTGATTTCTTGTCCTGTGATAAAAAAAATTCTGTTTCGACCGCCAAAACTTTCAGGGGAGCATTTGCAACCGTTTGGCACCATTTTTGAGTGAATTGCCGAAAGTCAGATTTTTGATGAAATTGTGTCCCCGGGGCTTACGGATTTTTTCAAAAAAAAAATTCTGCCGGTTAAGTTGTCGACGGCTGATTTCTTGTCCTGTGATAAAAAAGCTTTCTGTTTTGACCGCCAAACCTTTCAGGGGAGCATTTGCAACCGTTTAGCTCCACTTTTGAGTGAATTGTCGAAAGTCAGATTTTTGATGAAATTGTGACCCCGGGGCTTACGGATTTTTTCAAAAAAAAGATTCTGCCGGTTAAGTTGTCGAGGGCTGATTTCTTGTCCTGTGATAAAAAGCCTTCTGTTTCGACCGCCAAAACTTTCAGGGGAGCATTTGCAACCGTTTAGCTCCATTTTTGAGTGAATTGTCGAAAGTCAGATTTTTGATGAAATTGTGACCCCGGGGCTTAGGGATTTTTTCAAAAAAAAAAATTCTGCCGGTTAACTTGTCGATGGCTGATTTCTTGTCCTGTGATAAAAAAACTTCTGCTTCGACCGCCAAACCTTTCAGGGGAGCATTTGCACCCGTTTGGCACCATTTTTGAGTGAATTCCCGAAAGTCAGATTTTTGATGAAATTTTGACCCCGGGGCTTAGGGATTTTTTAAAAAAAAAAAATTCTTCCGGTTAAGTTGTCGACGGCTGATTTCTTTTCCTGTCAAAAAAAGACTTCTGTTTCGACATCTAAACGTTTCAGGGGAGCATTTGCAACCCTTTGGCACCATTTTTGAGTGAATTGCCGAAAGTCAGATTTTTGATGAAATTGTGACCCCGGGGCTTAGGGATTTAAAAAAAAAAAAAAAAATTCTGCCGGTTAACTTGTCGATGGCTGATTTCTTGTCCTGTGATAAAAAAAATTCTGTTTCGACCACCAAACCCTTCAGGGGAGCATTTGCAGCCGTTTGGCACCTTTTTTGAGTGAATTGCCGAAAGTCAGATTTTTTATGAAATTGTGAACCCGGGGCTTAGGGATTTTTTCAAAAAAATATGTTTATGCCGGTTAAGTTGTCGAGTGCTGATTTCTTGTGCTGTGATAAAAAGCCTTCTGTTTCGACCGCCAAACCTTTCAGGGGAGCATTTGCAAGCATTTGGCACCATTTTTGAGTGAATTGCCAAAAGTCAGATTTTTGATGAAATTGTGACCCTGGGGCTTAGGGATTTTTTCAAAAAAAAAATTCTTCCGGTTAAGTTGTTGATGGCTGATTTCTTGTCATGTGATAAAAAAACTTCTGTTTCGACCGCCAAACCTTTCAGGGGAGCATTTGCACCCGTTTGGCACCATTTTTTAGTGAATTGCCGAATGTCAGATTTTTGATTGAATTGTGACCCCCGGGCCTTACGGATTTTTTCAAAAAAAAAATTTCTGCCGGTTAAGTTGTCGAGGGCTGATTTCTTGTCCTGTGATAAAAAGACTTCTGTTTCGACAGCCAAACGTTTCAGGAGAGCATTTGCAACCGTTTGGCACCATTTTTGAGTGAATTCCTGAAAGTCAGTTTTTTTATGAAATTGTGAATCCGGGGCTTACGGATTTTTTCAAAAAAAAAATTCTGCCGGTTAACTTGTCGATGGCTGATTTCTTGTCCTGTGATAAAAAAACTTCTGTTTCGACCGCCAAACCTTTCAGGGGAGCATTTGCACCCGTTTGGCACCATTTTTGAGTGAATTCCCGAAAGTCCGATTTTTGATGAAATTGTGACCCCGGGGCTTAGGGATTTTTTCAAAAAAAAAAAAAATTCTGCCGGTTAACTTGTCGATGGCTGATTTCTTGTCCTGTGATAAAAAAAATTCTGTTTCGACCACCAAACCCTTCAGGGGACCATTTTCACCCGTTTGGCACCATTTTTGAGTGAATTGCCGAAAGTCAGATTTTTGATGAAATTGTGACCCCGGGGCTTAGGGAT
The DNA here is from genome assembly GCF_964270895.1 of Podarcis filfolensis. Classification (NCBI taxonomy): domain Eukaryota; kingdom Metazoa; phylum Chordata; class Lepidosauria; order Squamata; family Lacertidae; genus Podarcis; species Podarcis filfolensis. The sequence goes on along the minus strand of NC_139611.1, from coordinate 10,021,723 downwards.
TTTTTCAAAAAAAAAATTCTGCCGGTTAAGTTGTCGAGGGCTGATTTCTTTTCCTGTGATAAAAAAGCTTTCTGTTTCGACCGCCAAAACTTTCAGGGTAGCATTTGCAACCGTTTGGCACCATTTTTGAGTGAATTGCCGAAAGTCAGATTTTTGATGAAATTGTGTCCCCGGGGCTTACGGATTTTTTCAAAAAAAAAATTCTGCCGGTTAAGTTGTCGACGGCTGATTTCTTGTCCTGTGATAAAAAAGCTTTCTGTTTTGACCGCCAAACCTTTCAGGGGAGCATTTGCAACCGTTTAGGTCCACTTTTGAGTGAATTGTCGAAAGTCAGATTTTTGATGAAATTGTGACCCCGGGGCTTACGGATTTTTTCAAAAAAAAAATTCTGCCGGTTAAGTTGTTGAGGGCTGATTTCTTGTCCTGTGATAAAAAGCCTTCTGTTTCGACCGCCAAACCTTTCAGGGGAGCATTTGCAACCGTTTAGCTCCATTTTTGAGTGAATTGTCGAAAGTCAGATTTTTGATGAAATTGTGACCCCGGGGCTTAGGGATTTTTTTTAAAAAAAAAATTCTGCCGGTTAACTTGTCGATGGCTGATTTCTTGTCCTGTGATAAAAAAACTTCTGCTTCGACCGCCAAACCTTTCAGGGGAGCATTTGCACCCGTTTGGCACCATTTTTGAGTGAATTCCCGAAAGTCAGATTTTTGATGAAATTTTGACCCCGGGGCTTAGGGATTTTTTTTAAAAAAAAAATTCTACCGGTTAAGTTGTCGACGGCTGATTTCTTTTCCTGTCATAAAAAGACTTCTGTTTCGACATCTAAACGTTTCAGGGGAGCATTTGCAACCCTTTGGCACCATTTTTGAGTGAATTGCCGAAAGTCAGATTTTTGATGAAATTGTGACCCCGGGGCTTAGGGATTTTTTCAAAAAAAAAAAATTCTGCCGGTTAACTTGTCGATGGCTGATTTCTTGTCCTGTGATAAAAAAAATTCTGTTTCGACCGCCAAACCCTTCAGGGGAGCATTTGCAGCCGTTTGGCACCATTTTTGAGTGAATTGCCGAAAGTCAGATTTTTTATGAAATTGTGAACCCGGGGCTTAGGGATTTTTTAAAAAAAATTGTTTATGCCGGTTAAGTTGTCGAGTGCTGATTTCTTGTGCTGTGATAAAAAGCCTTCTGTTTCGACCGCCAAACCTTTCAGGGGAGCATTTGCAAGCATTTGGCACCATTTTTGAGTGAATTGCCAAAAGTCAGATTTTTGATGAAATTGTGACCCTGGGGCTTAGGGATTTTTTCAAAAAAAAAATTCTTCCGGTTAAGTTGTTGATGGCTGATTTCTTGTCATGTGATAAAAAAACTTCTGTTTCGACCGCCAAACCTTTCAGGGGAGCATTTGCACCCGTTTGGCACCATTTTTTAGTGAATTGCCGAATGTCAGATTTTTGATTGAATTGTGACCCCCGGGGCTTACGGATTTTTTCAAAAAAAAAATTTCTGCCGGCTAAGTTGTCGAGGGCTGATTTCTTGTCCTGTGATAAAAAGACTTCTGTTTCGACAGCCAAACGTTTCAGGGGAGCATTTGCAACCGTTTTGCACCATTTTTGAGTGAATTGTTGAAAGTCAGATTTTTGATGAAATTGTGACAACGGGGCTTAGGGATTTTTTCAAAAAAATCTTTTTCTGCCGGTTAAGTTGTGGACGGCTGATTTCTTCTCCTGTGATAAGAAAGCTTTCTGTTTCGACCGCCAAACCTTTCAGGGGAGCGTTTGCAACCGTTTGGCACCATTCTTGAGTGAATTACCGAAAGTCAGATTTTTGATGAAATTGTGACCCCGGGGCTTAGGGATTTTTTCAAAAAAATATGTTTCTGCCGGTTAACTTGTCGATATCTGATTTCTTGTCCTGTGATAAAAAGCCTTCTGTTTCGACCCCCAAACCTTTCAGGGGAGCGTTTGCAACCGTTTGGCACCATTCTTGAGTGAATTACCGAAAGTCAGATTTTTGATGAAATTGTGACCCCGGGGCTTAGGGATTTTTTCAAAAAAATATGTTTCTGCCGGTTAAGTTGTCGAGTGCTTATTTCTTGTCATGTGATAAAAAAACTTCTGTTTCAACCGCCAAACCTTTCACGGGAGCATTTGCACCCGTTTGGCACCATTTTTTAGTGAATTGCCGAATGTCAGATTTTTGATTGAATTGTGACCCCGGGGCTTGCGGATTTTTTTTTTAAAAAAAATTTCTGCCGGTTAAGTTGTCAAGGGCTGATTTCTTGTCCTGTGATAAAAAGACTTCTGTTTCGACAGCCAAACGTTTCAGGGGAGCATTTGCAACCGTTTAGCTCCATTTTTGAGTGAATTGTCGAAAGTCAGATTTTTGATGAAATTGTGACCCCGGGGCTTAGGGAATTTTTCAAAAAAATCTTTTTCTGCGGGTTAAGTTGTGGACGGCTGATTTCTTTTCCTGTGATAAAAAAGCTTTCTGTTTCGACCGCCAAACCTTTCAGGGGAGCATTTGCAACCACTTGGCACCATTTTTTAGTGAATTCCCCAAAGTCAGATTTTTGATGAAATTGTGACGCCGGGGCTTAGGGATTTTTTCAAAAAAATCTTTTTCTACCGGTTAAGTTGTCGACGGCTGATTTCATTTCCTGTGATAAAAAAGCTTTCTGTTTCGACCGCCAAACCTTTCAGGGGAGCATTTGCACCCGTTTGGCACGATTTTTGAGTGAATTGCCGAAAGTCAGATTTTTGATGAAATTGTGACCCCGGGGCTTACGCATTTTTTCAAAAAAAAAATTTCTGCCGGTTTAGTTGTTGAGGGCTGATTTCTTGTCCTGTGATAAAAAGACTTCTGTTTCGACCGCCAAACCTTTCAGGGGAGCATTTGCAAGCATTTGGCACCATTCTTGAGTGAATTACCGAAAGTCAGATTTTTGATGAAATTGTGACCCCGGGGCTTAGGGATTTTTTCAAAAAAAAAAATTCTTCCGGTTAAGTTGTCGATGGCTGATTTCGTCTTTGTGATAAAAAAAACTTCTCTTTCGACCGTCAAACCTTTCAGGGGAGCATTTGCACCCGTTTGGCACCATTTTTTAGTGAATTGCCGAATATCAGATTTTTAATTGAATTGTGACCCCGGGGCTTACGGATTTTTTCAAAAAAAAAATTGTGCCGGTTAAGTTGTTGAGGGCTGATTTCGTTTCCTGTGATAAAAAGCCTTCTGTTTCGACCGCCAAACCTTTCAGGGGAGCGTTTGCAACCGTTTGGCACCATTCTTGAGTGAATTACCGTAAGTCAGATTTTTGATGAAATTGTGACCCCGGGGCTTAGGGATTTTTTCAAAAAAATGTGTTTCTGCCGGTTAAGTTGCCAAGTGCTGATTTCTTGTCATGTGATAAAAAAACTTTTGTTTCGACGGCCAAACCTTTCAGGGGAGCATTTGCACCCGTTTGGCACCATTTTTTAGTGAATTGCCGAATCTCAGATTTTTGATTGAATTGTGACCCCGGGGCTTACGGATTTTTTAACAAAAAAAATTTCTGCCGGTTAAGTTGTCGAGGGCTGATTTCTTGTCCTGTGATAAAAAGACTTCTGTTTCGACAGCCAAACGTTTCAGGGGAGCATTTGCATCCGTTTGGCACCATTTTTGAGTGAATTGTCGAAAGTCAGATTTTTGATGAAATTGTGACCCCGGGGCTTAGGGAATTTTTCAAAAAAATCTTTTTCTGCGGGTTAAGTTGTGGACGGCTGATTTCTTTTCCTGTGATAAAAAAGCTTTCTGTTTCGACCGCCAAACCTTTCAGGGGAGCATTTGCAACCATTTGGCACCATTTTTTAGTGAATTCCCCAAAGTCAGATTTTTGATGAAATTGTGACCCCGGGGCTTAGGGAGTTTTTCAAAAAAATCTTTTTCTACCGGTTAAGTTGTCGACGGCTGATTTCATTTCCTGTGATAAAAAAGCTTTCTGTTTCGACGGCCAAACCTTTCAGGGGAGCATTTGCACCCGTTTGGCACCATTTCTGAGTGAATTGCCGAAAGTCGGATTTTTGATGAAATTGTGACCCCGGGGCTTATGCATTTTTTCAAAAAAAATATTTCTGCCGGTTAAGTTGTGGAGGGCTGATTTCTTCACCTGTGATAAAAAGCCTTCTGTTTCGACCGCCAAACCTTTCAGGGGATCATTTGCAACCGTTTAGCTCCATTTTTGAGTGAATTGTGGAAAGTCAGATTTTTGATTGAATTGTGACCCCAGGGCTTACGGATTTTTTCAAAAAAATCTTTTTCTGCCGGTTATGTTGTCAACGGCTGATTTATTTTACTGTGATAAAAAAGCTTTCTGTTTCGTCCGCCAAACCTTTCAGGGGAGCATTTGCAACCGTTTGGCACCATTTTTGAGTGAATTGCCGAAAGTCAGGTTTTTGATGAAATTGTGACCCCGGGGCTTACGGATTTTTTCAAAAAAATCTTTTTCTGCCGGATATGTTGTGAACGGCTGATTTCTTTTCCTGTGATAAAAAAGCCTTCTGTTTCGACCGCCAAACCTTTCAGGGGAGCATTTGCAAGCATTTGGCACCATTTTTGAGTGAATCGCCGAAAGTCAGATTTTTGATGAAATTGTGTCCCTGGGGCTTAGGCATTTTTTCAAAAAAAAAATTCTTCCGGTTAAGTTGTTGATGCCTGATTTCTTGTCATGTGATAAAAAAACTTCTGTTTCGACCGCCAAACCTTTCAGGGGAGCATTTGCACCCGTTTGGCACCATTTTTTAGTGAATTGCCGAATGTCAGATTTTTGATTGAATTGTTACCCCGGGGCTTACGGATTTTTTCAAAAAAAAAATTTCTGCCGGTTAAGTTGTCGAGGGCTGATTTCTTGTCCTGTGATAAAAAGACTTCTGTTTCGACAGCCAAACGTTTCAGGGGAGCATTTGCAACCGTTTGGCACCATTTTTGAGTGAATTCCCGGAAGTCAGATTTTTGATGAAATTGTGACCCCGGGGCTTAGGGAATTTTTCAAAAAAATCTTTTTCTGCGGGTTAAGTTGTGGACGGCTGATTTCTTTTCCTGTGATAAAAAAGCTTTCTGTTTCGACCGCCAAACCTTTCAGGGGAGCATTTGCAACCATTTGGCACCATTTTTTAGTGAATTCCCCAAAGTCAGATTTTTGATGAAATTGTGACCCCGGGGCTTAGGGAGTTTTTCAAAAAAATCTTTTTCTACCGGTTAAGTTGTCGACGGCTCATTTCATTTCCTGTGATAAAAAAGCTTTCTGTTTCGACGGCCAAACCTTTCAGGGGAGCATTTGCACCCGTTTGGGACCATTTCTGAGTGAATTGCCGAAAGTCAGATTTTTGATGAAATTGTGACCCCGGGGCTTACGCATTTTTTCAAAAAAAATATTTCTGCCGGTTAAGTTGTGGAGGGCTGATTTCTTGACCTGTGATAAAAAGCCTTCTGTTTCGACCGCCAAACCTTTCAGGGGATCATTTGCAACCGTTTAGCTCCATTTTTGAGTGAATTGTGGAAAGTCAGATTTTTGATTGAATTGTGACCCCGGGGCTTACGGATTTTTTCAAAAAAATCTTTTTCTGCCGGTTATGTTGTCAACGGCTGATTTCTTTTACTGTGATAAAAAAGCTTTCTGTTTCGTCCGCCAAACCTTTCAGGGAAGCATTTGCAACCGTTTGGCACCATTTTTGAGTGAATTGCCAAAAGTCAGGTTTTTGATGAAATTGTGACCCCGGGGCTTACGGATTTTTTCAAAAAAATCTTTTTCTGCCGGATATGTTGTCAACGGCTGATTTCTTTTCCTGTGATAAAAAAGCCTTCTGTTTCGACCGCCAAACCTTTCAGGGGAGCATTTGCAAGCATTTGGCACCATTTTTGAGTGAATTGCCGAAAGTCAGATTTTTGATGAAATTGTGTCCCTGGGGCTTAGGCATTTTTTCAAAAAAAAAATTCTTCCGGTTAAGTTGTTGATGCCTGATTTCTTGTCATGTGATAAAAAAACTTCTGTTTCGACCGCCAAACCTTTCAGGGGAGCATTTGCACCCGTTTGGCACCATTTTTTAGTGAATTGCCGAATGTCAGATTTTTGATTGAATTGTGACCCCGGGGCTTACGGATTTTTTCGAAAAAAAAATTTCTGCCGGTTAAGTTGTCGAGGGCTGATTTCTTGTCCTGTGATAAAAAGACTTCAGTTTCGACAGCCAAACGTTTCAGGGGAGCATTTGCAACCGTTTGGCACCATTTTTGAGTGAATTCCCGGAAGTCAGATTTTTTATGAAATTGTGAACCCGGGGCTTAGGGATTTTTTCAAAAAAATATGTTTATGCCGGTTAAGTTGTCGAGTGCTGATTTCTTGTCCTGTGATAAATAGACTTCTGTTTCGACAGCCAAACGTTTCAGGGGAGCATTTGCAAGCATTTGGCACCATTTGTGAGTGAATTGCCGAAAGTCAGATTTTTGATGAAATTGTGAACCCGGGGCTTAGGGATTTTTTCAAAAAAATATGTTTCTGCCGGTTAAGTTGTCGAGTGCTTATTTCTTGTCCTGTGATAAAAAGCCTTCTGTTTCGACCGCCAAACCTTTCAGGGGAGCATTTGCAACCGCTTTGCTCCATTTTTGAGTGAATTGTCGAAAGTCAAATTTTTGATGAAATTGTGAATCCGGGGCTTAGGGATTTTTTCAAAAAAAAAATTCTGCCGGTTAAATTGTCGATGGCTGATTTCTTTTCCTGTCATAAAAAAGCTTTCTGTTTCGTCCGCCAAACCTTTCAGGGGAGCATTTGCAACCGTTTGGCACCATTTTTGAGTGAATTGCCGAAAGTCAGATTTTTGATGAAATTGTGACCCCGGGGCTTACGGATTTTTTCAAAAAAAAAAATTCTGCCGGTTAAGTTGTTGAGGGCTGATTTCTTGTCCTGTGATAAAAAGACTTCTGTTTCGACCGCCAAACCTTTCAGGGGAGCATTTGCAACCGTTTTTCACCATTTTTGAGTGAATTGCCGAAAGTCAGATTTTTGATGAAATTGTGACCCCGGGGCTTAGGGATTTTTTCAAAAAAATATGTTTCTGCCGGTTAAGTTGTCGAGTGCTGATTTCTTGTCCTGTGATAAAAGGCCTTCTGTTTCGACCGCCAAACCTTTCAGGGGAGCATTTGGAAGCATTTGGCACCATTTTTGAGTGAATTGCCGAAAGTCAGATTTTTGATGAAATTGTGACCCCGGGGCTTAGGAATTTTTTCAAAAAAAAAAAATTCTTCCGGTTAAGTTGTCGATGGCTGATTTCTTGTCATGTGATAAAAAAACTTCTGTTTCGACCACCAAACCTTTCAGGGGAGCATTTGCACCCGTTTGGCACCATTTTTTAGTGAATTGCCGAATGTCAGATTTTTGATTGAATTCTGACCCCTTGGCTTACGGATTTTTTCAAAAAAAAAATTTCTGCCGGTTAAGTTGTCCTGGGCTGATTTCATGTCCTGTGATAAAAAGACTTCTGTTTCGACAGCCAAACGTTTCAGGGGAGCATTTGCAACCGTTTGGCACCATTTTTGAGTGAATTGTCGAAAGTCAGATTTTTGATGAAATTGTGACCCCGGGGCTTAGGGATTTTTTGAAAAAAATCTTTTTCTGCCGGTTATGTTGTCTACGGCTGATTTCTTTTCCTGTGATAAAAAAGCTTTCTGTTTCGTCCGCCAAACCTTTCAGGGGAGCATTTGCAACCGTTGTGCACCATTTTTGAGTGAATTGTCGAAAGTCAGATTTTTGATGAAATTGTGACCCCGGGGCTTAGGGATTTTTTCAAAAAAATCTTTTTCTGCCGGTTGAGTTGTCAACGGCTGATTTCTTTTCCTGTGATAAAAAAGCATTCTGTTTCGACCGCCAAAACTTTCAGGGGAGCATTTGCCACCGTTTAGCTCCATTTTTGAGTGAATTGTCGAAAGTCAGATTTTTGATGAAATTGTGACCCCGGGGCTTACGGATTTTTTCAAAAAAAAAATTCTGCCGGTTAAGTTGTTGAGGGCTGATTTCTTGTCATGTGATAAATAGACTTCTGTTTCGACAGCCAAACCTTTCAGGTGAGCATTTGCAACCGTTTAGCTCCATTTTTGAGTGAATTTTCGAAAGTCAGATTTTTGATGAAATTGTGACCCCGGGGCTTACGGATTTTTTCAAAAAAAAAATTCTGCCGGTTAAGTTGTCGAGGTCTGATTTCTTGTCCTGTGATAAAAAGCCTTCTGTTTCGACCGCCAAACCTTTCAGGGGAGCATTTGCAACCGTTTGGCACCATTTTTGAGTGAATTGTCAAAAGTCAGATTTTTGATGAAATTGTGACCCCGGGGCTTAGGGATTTTTTCAAAAAAATATGTTTCTGCCGGTTAAGTTGTCGAGTGCTTATTTCTTGTCCTGTGATAAAAAGCCTTCTGTTTCGACCGCCAAAGCTTTCAGGGGAGCATTTGCAAGCATTTGGCACCATTTTTGAGTGAATTGCCGAATATCAGATTTTTGATTGAATTGTGACCCCGGGGCTTACGGATTTTTTCAAAAAAAAAAATTCTGCCGGTTAAGTTGTCGAGGGCTGATTTCTTGTCCTGTGATAAAAAGACTTCTGTTTCGACCGCCAAACCTTTCAGGGGAGCATTTGCAACCGTTTTGCTCCATTTTTGAGTGAATTGTCGAAAGTCAGATTTTTGATGAAATTGTGAATCCGGGGCTTAGGGATTTTTTCAAAAAAAAAATTCTGCCGGTTAAATTGTCGATGGCTGATTTCTTTTCCTGTCATAAAAAAGCTTTCTGTTTCGTCCGCCAAACCTTTCAGGGGAGCATTTGCAACCGTTTGGCACCATTTTTGAGTGAATTGCCGAAAGTCAGATTTTTGATGAAATTGTGACCCCGGGGCTTACGGATTTTTTTTAAAAAAAAATTCTGCCGGTTAAGTTGTTGAGGGCTGATTTCTTGTCATGTGATAAAAAGACTTCTGTTTCGACAGCCAAACGTTTCAGGGCAGGATTTGCAACCGTTTGGCACCATTTTTGAGTGAATTCCCGAAAGTCAGATTTTTTATGAAATTGTGAACCCGGGGCTTAGGGATTTTTTCAAAAAAATATGTTTCTGCCGGTTAAGTTGTCGAGTGCTGATTTCTTGTGCTGTGATAAAAAGCCTTCTGTTTCGACCGCCAAACCTTTCAGGGGAGCATTTGCACCCGTTTGGCACCATTTTTTAGTGAATTGCCGAATGTCAGATTTTTGATGAAATTGTGACCCTGGGGCTTAGGGATTTTTTCAAAAAAAAAAATTCTTCCGGTTAAGTTGTTGATGGCTGATTTCTTGTCATGTGATAAAAAAACTTCTGTTTCGACCGCCAAACCTTTCAGGGGAGCATTTGCACCCGTTTGGCACCATTTTTTAGTGAATTGCCGAATGTCAGATTTTTGATGAAATTGTGACCCCGGGGCTTAAGGATTTTTTCAAAAAAATCTTTTTCTGCCGGTTAAGTTGTCGAGTGCTGATTTCTTGTCATGTGATAAAAAAACTTCTGTTTCGACCGCGAAACCTTTCACGGGAGCATTTGCACCCGTTTGGCACCATTTTTTAGTGAATTGCTGAATGTCAGATTTTTGATTGAATTGTGACCCCGGGGCTTACGGATTTTTTTTAAAAAAAAATTTCTGCCGGTTAAGTTGTCGAGGGCTGATTTCTTGTCCTGTGATAAAAAGACTTCTGTTTCGACAGCCAAACGTTTCAGCGGAGCATTTGCAACCGTTTGGCACCATTTTTGAGTGAATTGTCGAAAGTCAGATTTTTGATGAAATTGTGACCCCGGGGCTTAGGGAATTTTTCAAAAAAATCTTTTTCTGCGGGTTAAGTTGTGGACGGCTGATTTCTTTTCCTGTGATAAAAAAGCTTTCTGTTTCGACCGCCAAACCTTTCAGGGGAGCATTTGCAACCATTTGGCACCATTTTTTAGTGAATTCCCCAAAGTCAGATTTTTGATGAAATTGTGACCCCGGGGCTTAGGGAATTTTTCAAAAAAATCTTTTTCTGCGGGTTGAGTTGTGGACGGCTGATTTCTTTTCCTCTGATAAAAAGCCTTCTGTTTCGACCGCCAAACCTTTCAGGGGAGCATTTGCAACCGTTTTGCTCCATTTTTGAGTGAATTGTCGAAAGTCAGATTTTTGATGAAATTGTGAATCCGGGGCTTAGGGATTTTTTCAAAAAAAAATTTCTGCCGGTTAAATTGTCGATGGCTGATTTCTTTTCCTGTGATAAAAAAGCTTTCTGTTTCGTCCGCCAAACCTTTCAGGGGAGCATTTGCCACCGTTTGGCACCGTTTTTGAGTGAATTTCCGAAAGTCAGATTTTTGATGAAATTGTGACCCCAGGGCTTACGGATTTTTTCAAAAAAAAAATTCTGCCGGTTAAGTTGTTGAGGGCTGATTTCTTGTCATGTGATAAATAGACTTCTGTTTCGACCGCCAAACCTTTCAGGGGAGCATTTGCAACCGTTTTGCTCCATTTTTGAGTGAATTGTCGAAAGTCAGATTTTTGATGAAATTGTGAATCCGGGGCTTAGGGATTTTTTCAAAAAAAAATTTCTGCCGGTTAAATTGTCGATGGCTGATTTCTTTTCCTGTGATAAAAAAGCTTTCTGTTTCGTCCGCCAAACCTTTCAGGGGAGCATTTGCAACCATTTGGCACCATTTTTGAGTGAATTGCCGAAAGTCAGAGTTTTGATGAAATTGTGACCCCGGGGCTTACGGATTTTTTTTAAAAAAAAATTCTGCATGTTAAGTTGTCGAGGGCTGATTTCTTGTACTGTGATAAAAAGCCTTCTGTTTCGACCGCCAAACCTTTCAGGGGAGCATTTGCAACCGTTTTGCTCCATTTTTGAGTGAATTGTCGAAAGTCAGATTTTTGATGAAATTGTGAATCCGAGCGGGGCTTAGGGATTTTTTCAAAAAAAAAATTCTGCCGGTTAAATTGTGGATGGCTGATTTCTTTTCCTGTGATAAAAAAGCTTTCTGTTTCGTCCGCCAAACGTTTCAGGGGAGCATTTGCAACCGTTTTGCTCCATTTTTGAGTGAATTGTCGAAAGTCAGATTTTTGATGAAATTGTGAATCCGGGCGGGGCTTAGGGATTTTTTCAAAAAAAAAATTCTTCCGGTTAAGTTGTTGATGGCTGATTTCTTGTCATGTGATAAAAAAACTTCTGTTTCGACCGCCAAACCTTTCAGGGGAGCATTTGCACCCGTTTGGCACCATTTTTTAGTGAATTGCCGAATGTCAGATTTTTGATTGCATTGTGACCCCGGGGCTTACGGATTTTTTCAAAAAAAAAATTTCTACCGGTTAAGTTGTCGGGAGCTGATTTCTTGTCCTGTGATAAAAAGACTTCTGTTTCGACAGCCAAACGTTTCAGGGGAGCATTTGCAAGCATTTGGCATCATTTTTGAGTGAATTGTCGAAAGTCAGATTTTTGATGAAATTGTGAATCCGGGGCTTAGGGATATTTTCCAAAAAAAAATTTCTGCCGGTTAAGTTGTCGAGGGCTGATTTCTTGTCCTTTGATAAAAAGCCTTCTGTTTCGACCGCCAAACCTTTCAGGGAAGCATTTGCAACCGTTTTGCTCCATTTTTGAGTGAATTGTCGAAAGTCAGATTTTTGATGAAATTGTGAATCCGGGCGGGGCTTAGGGATTTTTTCAAAAAAAAATTTCTGCCGGTTAAATTGTCGATGGCTGATTTCTTTTCCTGTGATAAAAAAGCTTTCTGTTTCGTCCGCCAAACGTTTCAGGGAAGCATTTGCACCCGTTTGGCACCATTTTTTAGTGAATTGCCGAATATCAGATTTTTGATTGAATTGTGTCTCCGGGGCTTACGGATTTTTTCAAAAAAAAATTTCTGCCGGTTAAGTTGTCGAGGGCTGATTTCTTGTCCTGTGATAAAAAGACTTCTGTTTCGACAGCCAAACGTTTCAGGGGAGCATTTGCAAGCGTTTTGCACCATTTTTGAGTGAATTGTCGAAAGTCAGATTTTTGATGAAATTGTGACCCCGGGGCTTAGGGATTTTTTCAAAAAAATCTTTTTCTGCCGGTTAAGTTGTGGACGGCTGATTTCTTCTCCTGTGATAAAAAAGCTTTCTGTTTCGACCGCCAAACCTTTCAGGGGAGCATTTGCAACCGTTTAGCTCCATTTTTGAGTGAATTTTCGAAAGTCAGATTTTTGATGAAATTGTGACCTCGGGGCTTACGGATTTTTTCAAAAAAAATATTCTGCCGGTTAAGTTGTCGAGGGCTGATTTCTTGTCCTGTGATAAAAAGACTTCTGTTTCGACAGCCAAACGTTTCAGGGGAGCATTTGCAACCGTTTGGCACCATTTTTGAGTGAATTGTCGAAAGTCAGATTTTTGATGAAATTGTGACCCCGGGGCTTAGGGAATTTTTCAAAAAAATCTTTTTCTGCGGGTTAAGTTGTGGACGGCTGATTTCTTTTCCTGTGATAAAAAAGCTTTCTGTTTCGACCGCCAAACCTTTCAGGGGAGCATTTGCAGCCATTTGACACCATTTTTTAGTGAATTCCCCAAAGTCAGTTTTTTGATGAAATTGTGACCCCGGGGCTTAGGGATTTTTTTTAAAAAAAAAAATTCTGCCGGTTAAGTTGTTGAGGGCTCATTTCTTGTAATGTCATAAAAAAACTTCTCTTTCGACCGCCAAACCTTTCATGCGAGCATTTGCATCCGTTTGGCACCATTTTTTAGTGAATTGCCGAAAGTCAGGTTTTTGATGAAATTGTGACCCCGGGGCTTACGGATTTTTTCAAAAAAAAAATTCTGCCGGTTAAGTTGTTGAGGGCTGATTTCTTGTCATGTGATAAATAGACTTCTGTTTCGACAGCCAAACCTTTCAGGTGAGCATTTGCAACCGTTTAGCTCCATTTTTGAGTGAATTTTCGAAAGTCAGATTTTTGATGAAATTGTGACCACGGGGCTTACGGATTTTTTCAAAAAAATCTTTTTCTGCCGGTTAAGTTGTGGACGGCTGATTTCTTCTCCTATGATAAAAAAGCTTTCTGTTTCGACCGCCAAACCTTTCAGGGGAGCATTTGCAACCGTTTAGCTCCATTTTTTAGTGAATTTTCGAAAGTCAGATTTTTGATGAAATTGTGACCCCGGGGCTTACGGATTTTTTTAAAAAAAAAAATTCTGCCGGTTAAGTTGTTGAGGGCTGATTTCTTGTCCTGTGATAAAAAGACTTCTGTTTCGACCGCCAAACCTTTCAGGGGAGCATTTGCAACCATTTGGCACCATTTTTGAGTGAATTGCCGAAAGTCAGATTTTTGATGAAATTGTGACCCCGGGGCTTAGGGATTTTTTCAAAAAAATATGTTTCTGCCGGTTAAGTTGTCGAGTGCTGATTTCTTGTCCTGTGATAAAAGGCCTTCTGTTTCGACCGCCAAACCTTTCAGGGGAGCATTTGCAAGCATTTGGCACCATTTTTGAGTGAATTGCCGAAAGTCAGATTTTTGATGAAATTGTGACCCCGGGGCTTAGGAATTTTTTCAAAAAAAAAAATTCTTCCGGTTAAGTTGTCGATGGCTGATTTCTTGTCATGTGATAAAAAAACTTCTGTTTCGACCGCCAAACCTTTCAGGGGAGCATTTGCACCCGTTTGGCACCATTTTTTAGTGAATTGCCGAATGTCAGATTTTTGATTGAATTCTGACCCCTTGGCTTACGGATTTTTTCAAAAAAAAAATTTCTGCCGGTTAAGTTGTCCTGGGCTGATTTCATGTCCAGTGATAAAAAGACTTCTGTTTCGACAGCCAAACGTTTCAGGGGAGCATTTGCAACCGTTTGGCACCATTTTTGAGTGAATTGTCGAAAGTCAGATTTTTGATGAAATTGTGACCCCGGGGCTTAGGGAATTTTTCAAAAAAATCTTTTTCTGCGGGTTGAGTTGTGGACGGCTGATTTCTTTTCCTCTGATAAAAAAGCTTTCTGTTTCGACCGCCAAACCTTTCAGGGGAGCATTTGCAACCGTTTGGCACCATTTTTTAGTGAATTCCCCAAAGTCAGATTTTTGATGAAATTGTGACCCCGGGGCTTAGGGATTTTTTGAAAAAAATCTTTTTCTGCCGGTTATGTTGTCTACGGCTGATTTCTTTTCCTGTGATAAAAAAGCTTTCTGTTTCGACCGCCAAACCTTTCAGGGGAGCATTTGCAACCGTTTGGCACCATTTTTGAGTGAATTGCCGAAAGTCAGATTTTTGATGAAATTGTGACCCCGGGGCTTAGGGATTTTTTCAAAAAAATATGTTTCTGCCGGTTAAGTTGTCGAGTGCTGATTTCTTGTCCTGTGATAAAAAGCCTTCTGTTTCGACCGCCAAACCTTTCAGGGGAGCATTTGCAACCGTTTGGCACCATTTTTCAGTGAATTGCCGAATGTCAGATTTTTGATTGAATTGTGACCCCTTGGCTTACGGATTTTTTCAAAAAAATCTTTTTCTGCCGGTTAAGTTGTTGAGGACTGATTTCATGTCCTGTGATAAAAAGACTTCTGTTTCGTCCGCCAAACCTTTCAGGGGAGCATTTGCAACCGTTTGGCACCATTTTTGAGTGAATTGCCGAAAGTCAGATTTTTGATGAAATTGTGACCCCGGGGCTTACGGATTTTTTCAAAAAAAAAATTCTGCCGGTTAAGTTGTTGAGGGCTGATTTCTTATCATGTGATAAATAGACTTCTGTTTCGACCGCCAAACCTTTCAGGGAGCATTTGCACCCGTTTGGCACCATTTTTGAGTGAATTCCCGAAAGTCAGATTTTTGATGAAATTGTGACCCCTTGGCTTACGGATTTTTTCAAAAAAAAAATTTCTGCCGGTTAAGTTGTCCTGGGCTGATTTCATGTCCTGTGATAAAAAGACTTCTGTTTCGACAGCCAAACGTTTCAGGGGAGCATTTGCAACCGTTTGGCACCATTTTTGAGTGAATTGTCGAAAGTCAGATTTTTGATGAAATTGTGACCCCGGGGCTTAGGGAATTTTGCAAAAAAATCTTTTTCTGCGGGTTGAGTTGTGGACGGCTGATTTCTTTTCCTCTGATAAAAAAGCTTTCTGTTTCGACCGCCAAACCTTTCAGGGGAGCATTTGCAACCGTTTGGCACCATTTTTTAGTGAATTCCCCAAAGTCAGATTTTTTATGAAATTGTGACCCCGGGGCTTAGGGATTTTTTGAAAAAAATCTTTTTCTGCCGGTTATGTTGTCTACGGCTGATTTCTTTTCCTGTGATAAAAAAGCTTTCTGTTTCGTCCGCCAAACCTTTCAGGGGAGCATTTGCAACCGTTGTGCACCATTTTTGAGTGAATTGCCGAAAGTCAGATTTTTGATGAAATTGTGACCCCGGGGCTTAGGGATTTTTTCAAAAAAATCTTTTTCTGCCGGTTAAGTTGTTGAGGGCTGATTTCTTGTCATGTGATAAAAAAGCATTCTGTTTCGACCGCCAAACCTTTCAGGGGAGCATTTCCCACCGTTTAGCTCCATTTTTGAGTGAATTGTCGAAAGTCAGATTTTTGATGAAATTGTGACCCCGGGGCTTACGGATTTTTTTTTTAAAAAAAATTCTTCCGGTTAAGTTGTCGATGGCTGATTTCTTGTCATGTGATAAAAAAACTTCTGTTTCGACCGCCAAACCTTTCAGGGGAGCATTTGCACCCGTTTGGCACCATTTTTTAGTGAATTGCCGAATGTCAGGTTTTTGATGAAATTGTGACCCCGGGGCTTAGAGATTTTTTCAAAAAAAAAAATTCTTCCGGTTAAGTTGTCGATGGCTGATTTCGTCTTTGTGATAAAAAAACTTCTGTTTCGACCGCCAAACCTTTCAGGGGAGCATTTGCACCCGTTTGGCACCACTTTTTAGTGAAATGCCGAATATCAGATTTTTGATTGAATTGTGACCCCGGGGCTTAGGGATTTTTTCAAAAAAATCTTTTTCTGCCGGTTAAGTTGTGGACGGCTGATTTCTTCTCCTATGATAAAAAAGCTTTCTGTTTCGACCGCCAAACCTTTCAGGGGAGCATTTGCAACCGTTTAGCTCCATTTTTGAGTGAATTTTCGAAAGTCAGATTTTTGATGAAATTGTGACCCCGGGGCTTACGGATTTTTTCAAAAAAAAAATTCTGCCGGTTAAGTTGTTGAGGGCTGATTTCTTGTCCTGTGATAAAAAGACTTCTGTTTCGACCGCCAAACCTTTCAGGGGAGCATTTGCAACCGTTTGGCACCATTTTTGAGTGAATTGCCGAAAGTCAGATTTTTGATGAAATTGTGAACCCGGGGCTTAGGGATTTTTTCAAAAAAATATGTTTCTGCCGGTTAAGTTGTCAAGTGCTGATTTCTTGTCCTGTGATAAAAAGCCTTCTGTTTCGACCGCCAAACCTTTCAGGGGAGCATTTGCAAGCATTTGGCACCATTTTTGAGTGAATTGCCGAAAGTCAGATTTTTGATGAAATTGTGACCCCGGGGCTTAGGAATTTTTTCAAAAAAAAAATTCTTCCCGTTAAGTTGTCCATTGCTGATTTCTTGTCATGTGATAAAAAAACTTCTGTTTCGACCGCCAAACCTTTCAGGGGAGCATTTGCACCCGTTTGGCACCATTTTTTAGTGAATTGCCGAATGTCAGATTTTTGATTGAATTGTGACCCCTTGGCTTACGGATTTTTTCAAAAAAAAAATTTCTGCCGGTTAAGTTGTCCTGGGCTGATTTCATGTCCTGTGATAAAAAGACTTCTGTTTCGACAGCCAAACGTTTCAGGGGAGCATTTGCAACCGTTTGGCACCATTTTTGAGTGAATTGCCGAAAGTTAGATTTTTGATGAAATTGTGACCCCGAGGCTTACGGATTTTTTCAAAAAAATCTTTTTCTGCCGGTTATGTTGTCAATGGCTGATTTCTTTTCCTGTGATAAAAAAGCTTTCTGTTTCGTCCGCCAAACCTTTCAGGGGAGCATTTGCAACCGTTTGGCACCATTTTTGAGTGAATTGCCGAAAGTCAGATTTTTGATGAAATTGTGACCCCGGGGCTTACGGATTTTTTCAAAAAAAAAATTCTGCCGGTTAAGTTGTTGAGGGCTGATTTCTTGTCATGTGATAAATAGACTTCTGTTTCGACCGCCAAACCTTTCAGGGAGCATTTGCACCCGTTTGGCACCATTTTTGAGTGAATTCCCGAAAGTCAGATTTTTGATGAAATTGTGAACCCGGGGCTTAGGGATTTTTTCAAAAAAATATATCTGCCGGTTAAGTTGTTGAGGGCTGATTTCTTTTCCTGTGATAAAAAGACTTCTGTTTCGACAGCCAAACGTTTCAGGGGAGCATTTGCAACCGTTTGGCACCATTTTTGAGTGAATTCCTGAAAGTCAGATTTTTGATGAAATTGTGAACCCGGGGCTTAGGGATTTTTTCAAAAAAATATGTTTCTGCCGGTTAAGTTGTCGAGTGCTGATTTCTTGTCCTGTGATAAAAAGCCTTCTGTTTCGACCGCCAAACCTTTCAGGGGAGCATTTGCAAGCATTTGGCACCATTTTTGAGTGAATTGCCAAAAGTCAGATTTTTGATGAAATTGTGACCCCGGGCCTTAGGGATTTTTTCAAAAAAAAAATTCTTCCGGTTAAGTTGTCGATGGCTGATTTCTTGTCATGTGATAAAAAAACTTCTGTTTCGACCGCCAAACCTTTCAGGGGAGCATTTGCACCCGTTTGGCACCATTTTTCAATCAACCTTTTTATTCGACCGTCAGTCAGAAAAAGTACATTTGTCAATACACAGTTAAAACATCCAGGAAGATTTTTAAAAAAGCCAACACTAAAATGGGCTAAACAGATAGCCCCATATCAATACAATCAATTATAGTCTTGCGACGCTTAAAAGCTAAAAAAAGAAATTTGGCCACCAAGGAAGGTATAACTCTAGTGACATTATTCAGCAAGTATAAAACCTGGTTTTCTCTGGGTAGGAAGCTAAATTGACATAGGTGTGGGTCTATAAAATTTTGTCTAAGCTCTGCATAAGAAGGGCAAGTCAAGAGAATGTGTTCGGTGGACTCAACCACACCCATGGCACAATGACAGGTTCTCTGGGCGTATGGTACTCCCCTGTACCTTCCCCACAATATCGCAGAGTCAAGGACATTTAATCTAGCCTCTGTAAGAAGTCTGCGGTATTCAACATAGTGGATTTCTGCAAGGTAGGGGGCTGGTATGGTCCGATAAATCTGGTCCCCTAGGAACATCCCTGGTTTTACCAGGGCTATGTCCTCTTGTCTGGCAATGTCACTCAGTCTCCGGGAGATCACAGCTCTAGCTTGATTATATGTCATAGACTCAAAGTAAAGGTGAGACAATCCGCAGGATTGAACCTCGTTAATGACCTCCCTTTCCCACGATGATTGGAAATCGTCCCTCAATATCAAGGGGGCAATACCCACTGGTTTAAAACAAAGCTTGAGCCATAGCCAGAGCTTCGTCTTCAAGGCCACATACCGTAAAGCTTGCCAGCCGACCTCTAATCTCATAACCGCACCCGCTACCGAGGGGGGAATCCTAAGGATGGCTCTAAGGAATCGCGTTTGGATAGAATCCAGTTTCAAAAAATCCCTACGGGAGCCTAAAGAGATGCCCACCAAAAGAAGGGGGAGGACTTTCATTTGAAAGAGTCTCAAAGCTATCTTCACTGATTGAGCCTGATTCTTAGCATATAGAGATCTAATCTGGATGGCTGCTTTAGATGCATTAGTTGTTATATAGTCTCTATGGGCCAGAAAAGACCTATTTGACCGTATTACTTGTCCCAGATATTTAAAGCAGTTAACCTGCTCTAGGGGGATCCCGTTCATCGACCATCGATGGAGTCTCGGTCGGGCAGAGAAGACCATGATCTTGGTCTTAGCATAGTTGGGTTGGAGCTCATGCTGATCACAGTATTCATGTAGAGCTTGCAACATTCTCCTCAGTCCAATAGGGGATCTGGCAAGAAGTGCGGCGTCATCCGCATACAAAAGAACATTCAGAGATCGGCCTGCTAATTTGGGGGGGTGGAAAGCATCATTGGCCATGTGAGTCACCAGTGAGTTAATGTAAAAGCTAAACAATGCTGGAGCCAATAGACAACCCTGTCTTACCCCTCTAGTGGTGGTAACAGGGTTGGAGACTAGGCCTTTATTGTCTAGCCTGATTCTCAGAAAGGTGTTTGTATGGAGGCTGATAATCAGATGAAGGAGATGACGATCGATCTTTGTAGCAGCCAGTTTTGTCCATAGCTGCTTTCTAGAGATTCGATCAAATGCCTGCTTAAGGTCAATAAAAGCCACATGAAGAACCTTTGGGGCTTTGCCGGCATACTTTTCTGCCAGGTGATTCAAGGTTAATATTTGGT
Organism: Podarcis filfolensis; assembly: GCF_964270895.1. NCBI lineage: Eukaryota > Metazoa > Chordata > Lepidosauria > Squamata > Lacertidae > Podarcis > Podarcis filfolensis. Next base: position 10,002,302 of record NC_139611.1, on the reverse strand, counting down.
CTGTGGTAGATCTTCCAGGGCGAAAACCCGCCTGTTCATCGGCAATGATATTGTCGTCCTCCATCCATTTCGATAGTTTGTTTAGCAGGTACCCCGAGTAAATCTTCCCAATGACATTTAGCAAGCTGATTGGCCTAAAGTTGCTCGGCTCTGTACGTGGGCCTTTCTTATGTATTAATACAATCAACGCAGAGCTCCAGCTTGAGGGAAATTTTGCTGTTTTGTTTACATGCGTGTAAAGTGCTGCTAAAAGTGGGATCCACCAATCTTTATTTGCTTTGATGGCATCAATGGATATAAGGTCATCACCGGGGGCCTTGCCTGCTTTAAATCGATCTATGAGAGTTTCAACTTCAGGGCATGTAACTGGGTCCCAATCGGGCAGTGCTTCCGGCTCCACCGTATCTCCGCAGGCATCATGGGCTGCATACAGATCGGCGAAGTATCTTTCCCAAGTGTCCGCTGAGATGTGGGGTTCTATTCTTGCAAGCGGCCTACCCAGGTATCTGGAAATTAACTGCCAAAAAAAGGGTGAATTTCTATTCTCTGCAGCTATCAAAAGGTTGTTCCAATTGTTTCTTTCTGCCTCGAGCTTCTTTTCTTTTAGTAGGACTTTGTAACTTCTCCTGAGGGTGATAAGGCGGTTATTTGGCATGGGGTCATTTGATGCTCTATATGCCAACCATTCATTATACAGATGATTCTTGAAGTTTTTGCATTCCTCATCGAACCATTTTTTGTGGAAAAACTGTTTACCATGCTTTGTGGGGGACCGAGCTAATGTTGGTTTTAGAAGTTCTACTAAATTGTCATATATTGGTAGAGGCTCATCCGCCTGCATAAGGGAAGCCCTTTTTATTTGGAGCTGATCAGACCAGAGAAGTTCGTTCAACTGCTGGGCCGAGTTGGAGGTCCATTTAAGGGCTGTAGGTCTTATCTCCAGATGATCATTTGATAAGTGCACAAAGGAGTGCCTATCAAGTTCGTCAGCCAGAGTCAAGGAAATTTCTAGAGGGAAGTGATCACTCTCCAGTCTTGTAGCCACCTTAAAGCTGGATATTTTTGGGGTAAGGTCGGGAGATATCCATACAAAATCAATAGTGGATGCACGTGAACCTGACCAATAGGTGAATTCGGCAGGGTAGTCCGAGCTGACCGCCCCATTTAGCAGAAGGAAATTGAGGGCCAGCAAGGTTTGCCTGCATTTGAAACCTGCGTAAGTGGCTATGTTATCTTTGAATTTCCTTGGTAAAAGATCTGTAGTCATAAGAGGTGAAGAAGGGTACTTGTTAAATTTAGAGAATAAGATTTGGTCAGTATGTGACAGGCGTCCATTAAAATCTCCCGCCAACAGAAAAGTGGCTTTGGGGTATTTGTCAAAAAGCGTTTCCAATGTCACTTGGATTTCCTGCCATCTCAGATCAACCAAGTTTCTCTTATAAGTTGGACATAAGTAGATATTGATCACTACTATCGTTTCCTCTGCTGTTTGCAACTTTATAATCAGCATGAGTGACGACTGGATGTCGATTTTTTCGGCCTGAAGATTTATGGCTAAGGAAACAAAAGTAGCCAAGCCTCCTTGCGGTCTACCATGTGATAACAAGTTCTGCGTGGCATTCAGGTAGAAGCCCTTGTATCCTGTTAGATAGAAGTCCTCACAGGCCCATGACTCTTGGAATAGAAGGATGTGGCTGCCATTTATATAGGCAACAAATGATGGATCTGTCAGTTTGGATTTAATACCAGCCACATTCCATGATAGTAATGTAAGAGGCCGCTTTGTGTTTCCCTCAAGTCATGATTTCTCTTGCATGGTTAATCCTGGAGAATCCAAATGGGGGTGTACGCTGCGTGAAGGGGCAGTAGGGTGAAAAAAGGCAGTGATTTTTGATTGTTTGCATTTCAGGTTCAAGTTGTCACGTGTCACAGGAACAGCCAGTGACTAGGGCGAATTTCTAGATCGCTGTAAGAGAGAATCTTGATACGAGGGGGTGTTACTAGCTGACAAGTCCATAGACTCGTCGTTTGCCGTATGCTCTGTAGTTGCAGGAGTCGTGCCTTGAGGATCGAGGCTTGTTGATGGGAAAGCACTATGTAAGACAGAAGAAAGACATCCTTTTCGGTTAGCTTCCAGTAGCTTGTTTAGCCTTGCCACTGCCTCAGTGTTTGTCCAAAGGGCTACTGGGTCTCCCAGTGTCTCTTGCATCGTCATGGTATCAGCACAAGGAATGCAGCCATTTTGAGGATTGGAGATCGTTATCGCTGCAGGGGGGTCCACATGGGCTTGTGTCTGCCAATCTTTAGGAGCATCTATAATGGGCAAGGCTGGACCCGTCAAAGCTCTACCCCTTAAGGCAGTCCCTTCTTGCCGGTGGGCTGGTCGGCTAGTAAATCGTAGGGAGGGGTTCCTAGGAAGGGTCCGTTGCTGCGAATTCCGGTCATAATCCTCAATCCTCCTTGTAGGCCGGCTAACCAAATTTGCTGAGTTTGGGATTTTCCCAATAATGCCCCTACAGTTGTTAAAGAAGCATCTTTGTGGGAAGATTCCATACCAGTTGAGGCGATTTTGAAGTTTGCTCAAAAGTGCAGGAAGCCTGGGAGAGTCGAACTTGAGCAACAAGTGCTTAAATTTTGGAGTCTCTGGCAGCCATTCTAATGATAGGAGATCACCCTGGGCCAAGTAGGACCTGGTCAACGTTCGCAATGAGATCACAGCAGCTTTACAATTTCTCCAGGCATAGTAGGGGAAGCAGGAGTGAGCGATGTTCAAGCATATATTGTTAGGGGTGAGTTGGAGGTTTACTAGCTGCTGCCCCCTGCTTAGGCTCTGTGCCTCATGATTATCAGGTCCCTGATGATTTAATGGCAGATTCAAAATCGAGGCAGGGGTTTTGGTGAAGGCATTTAGTTTTCCCTCTAACATATTGATGGAAGCTGATAGCACCTTTATTTCGTCAGCCAAGTGCAGGCAATATTTCTGCAAAGTCCTCAGCTCCGCTGATTGTACTATATCACATAAAGATTTATGATGAGGGTCAGGGTGGGGAGAGAGGCCATCTGGGCTGGAGGTTATATCCAACAGCGATTTGTCTCCTGGCAAGGGAGTATTTGAAGTCGTTGCGGGGTCATATGGACAGTCTACCTGCTTGGAGGTGTTTAAAAGGTTGTTTGGAGTTATTGCAGGATCATGTAGGCAATCTAACTGCTTGGAGGTAACAGGAGAAGGAAGCACAAGATTGCAGAAAAACTCCTCCAATGATGAGATAGAAGGCTCTAAGGTCTTAGGTGGTGAATCCAGCCCAGTAGGCTTCGAAACCTTAGCCATAGGTTCTGAGGCATTAAAGGAAAGGTCTTCCACAGAAGAGGTACGACCACGTTTTAGGTTCGTCATGCTCAGTGGCGTAGCGTGGGGGGTGCAGGGGGTGCCGGCCGCACCGGGCGCAACATCTGGGGTTAGGGCAAATCCATGGGTTAGGGGGCGCAAAACCACGGGTTAGGGGGCGCAAATCCACAGGTTAGGGGGGCGCAAATTACTTGCCTTGCCCCGGGTGCTGACAACCCACGCTACACCACTGGTCATGCTAAACCCCTTGAGCGGCTCGGTTATCTAAGAGTCCTTCAAAGGCCAAGCAAGAGCTGGTGGAAGGCCAGGGAAGCGCGGCCCAAGTTACAGCTAATCAGGTTGTTAGTGAAGCTCATTAAGGAGATTTATGGCGCTGACTTTGCAAGCTTCCACAGGGTGAGTTCCTGGCGTTATCATCAAAACATTATCATGCCAACTTCCATAGAAAAATAGGAGCGGAGTAACTTACAGCATGAACTGGAAAGGGGAGCTCCGGCAAACACGTCTTACTTCGTCGCCATCTTGGCCCCTCCTTTGGCACCATTTTTTAGTGAATTGCCGAATGTCAGATTTTTGATTGAATTGTGACCCCGGGGCTTACGGATTTTTTCAAAAAAAAAATTTCTGCCGGTTAAGTTGTCGAGGGCTGATTTCTTGTCCTGTGATAAAAAGACTTCTGTTTCGACCGCCAAACCTTTCATGGGAGCATTTGCAAGCATTTGGCATCATTTTTGAGTGAATTGCCGAAAGTGAGATTTTTGATGAAATAGTGACCCCGGGGCTTACGGATTTTTTCAAAAAAAAAAATTCAGCCGGTTAAGTTGTCGAGGGCTGATTTCTTGTCCTGTGATAAAAAGACGTCTGTTTCGACAGCCATACGTTTCAGGGGAGCATTTGCAACCGTTTTGCACCATTTTTGAGTGAATTGCCGAAAGTCAGATTTTTGATGAAATTGTGAACCCGGGGCTTAGGGATTTTTTCAAAAAAATCTTTTTCTGCCGCTTAAGTTGTCGAGGGCTGATTTCTTTTCCTGTGACAAAGAAGGTTTCTGTTTCGACCGCCAAACCTTTCAGGGAGCATTTGCAACCGTTTAGCTCCATCTTTGAGTGAATTGTCGAAAGTCAGATTTTTGATGAAATTGTGACCCCGGGGCTTACGGATTTTTTCAAAAAAAATATTCTGCCGGTTAAGTTGTTGAGGGCTGATTTCTTGTCATGTGATAAAAAAACTTCTGTTTCGACCGCCAAACCTTTCAGGGGAGCATTTGCATCCGTTTGGCACCATTTTTTAGTGAATTGCCGAAAGTCAGATTTTTGATTGAATTGTGACCCCGGGGCTTACGGATTTTTTTAAAAAAAAAATTTCTGCCGGTTAAGTTGTCGACGGCTGATTTCATTTCCAGTGATAAAAAAGCTTTCTGTTTCGACCGCCAAAGCTTTCAGGGGAGCATTTACAACCGTTTGGCACCATTTTTGAGTGAATTGCCGAAAGTCAGATTTTTGATGAAATTGTGACCCCGGGGCTTAGGGATTTTTTCAAAAAAAAATTTCTGCCGGTTAAGTTGTCGATGGCTGATTTCTTTTCCTGTGATAAAAAAGCTTTCTGTTTCGACCGCCAAACCTTTCAGGGGAGCATTTGCAACCATTTGGAACCATTTTTGAGTGAATTTCCGAAAGTCAGATTTTTGATGAAATTGTGACCCCGGGGCTTACGGATTTTTTCAAAAAAATATTCTGCCGGTTAAGTTGTTGACGGCTGATTTCTTGTCATGTAATAAATAGACTTCTGTTTCGACCGCCAAACCTTTAAGAGAGCATTTGCAGCCGTTTGGCACCATTTTTGAGTGAATTCCCGAAAGTCAGATTTTAAATGAAATTGTGACCCCGGGGCTTAGGGATTTTTTCAAAAAAAAATTTCTGCCGGTTAAGTTGTTGAGGGCTGATTTCTTTTCCTGTGATAAAAAAGCTTTCTGTTTCGACCCCCAAACCTTTCAGGGGAGCATTTGCATCCGTTTGTCACCATTTTTTAGTGAATTGCCGAAACTCAGATTTTTGATTGAATTCTGACCCCGGGGCTTACGGATTTTTTCAAAAAAATATATTCTGCCGCTTAAGTTGTCGAGGGCTGATCTCTTGTCCTGTGATAAAAAGCCTTCTGTTTCGACCGCCAAACCTTTCAGGGGAGCATTTGCAACCGTTTAGCTCCATTTTTGAGTGAATTGTCGAAAGTCAGATTTTTTATGAAATTGTAACCCCGGGGCTTACAGATTTTTTTTTAAAAAAAAATTCTGCCGGTTAAGTTGTTGAGGGCTGATTTCTTGTCATCTGATAAATAGACTTCTGTTTCGACAGCCAAACGTTTCAGGGGAGCATTTGCACCCGTTTGGCACCATTTTTGAGTGAATTGCCGAAAGTCAGATTTTTGATGAAATTGTGAACCCGGGGCTTACGGATTTTTTCAAAAAAATATATTCTGCCGCTTAAGTTGTCGAGGGCTGATCTCTTGTCCTGTGATAAAAAGCCTTCTGTTTCGACCGCCAAACCTTTAAGGGGAGCATTTGCACCCGTTTGGCACCATTTTTGAGTGAATTCCCGAAAGTCAGATTTTTGATGAAATTGTGACCCCGGGGCTTAGGGATTTTTTTTAAAAAAAAATTCTGCCGGTTAAGTTGTTGAGGGCTGATTTCTTGTCATGTGATAAAAAAACTTCTGTTTCGACCGCCAAACCTTTCAGGGGAGCATTTGCATCCGTTTGGCACCATTTTTGAGTGAATTGCCGAAAGTCAGATTTTTGATTGAATTGTGACCCCGGGGCTTACGGAGTTTTTTTAAAAAAAAATTTATGCTGCTTAAGTTGTCGAGGGCTGATTTCTTGTCCTGTGATAAAAAGACTTCTGTTTCGACAGCCATACGTTTCAGGGGAGCATTTGCAACCGTTTAGATCCATTTTTGAGTGAATTGTCGAAAGTCAGATTTTTGATGAAATTGTGACCCCGGGGTTTAGGGATTTTTTTCAAAAAAATCTTTTTCTGCCGGTTAAGTTGTCAACAGCTGATTTCTTTTCCTGTGATAAAAAAGCTTTCTGTTTCGACCGCCAAAACTTTCAGGGGAGCATTTGCAACCGTTTGGCACCATTTTTGAGTGAATATCCGAAAGTCGGATTTTTGATGAAATCGTGACCCCGGGGCTTACGGATTTTTTCAAAAAACAAATTCTGCCGGTTAAGTTGTTGAGGGCTGATTTCTTGTCATGTGATAAAAAGCCTGCTGTTTCGACCGCCAAACCTTTCAGGGGAGCATTTGCAATCCGTTTGGCACCATTTTTTTCTGAATTGCCGAAAGTCAGATTGTTGATGAAATTGTGATCCCGGGGCTTACGGATTCTTTCAAAAAAAAAATTTCTTCCGGTTAAGTTGTCGATGGCTGATTTCTTGTCCTGTGATAAAAAGCCTTCTGTTTCGACCGCCAAACCTTTCAGGGGAGCATTTGCACCCGTTTGGCACCATTTTTGAGTGAATTCCCGAAAGTCAGATTTTTTATGAAATTGTGACCCCGATGCATATGGATTTTTTCAAAAAAAAAATTTCTTCCGGCTAAGTTTGGAGATTTGGATTTGGAGATCGAAACAGAAGGCTTTTTATCACAGGACAAGAAATCAGACCTCAACAACTTAACCGGCGGGAAAATATTTTTTTGAAAAAATCCCTAAGCCCCGGGGTCAAAATTTCAGAAAAAATCTGACTTTCGGCAATTCACTCAAAAATGGTACCCAAAGGTTGGAAATGCTCCCCTAAAAGGTTTGGCGGTCGAAGCAGAAGGCTTTTTATCACAGGACAAGAAATCAGCCCTCGACAACTTAAGCGGCAGAATATTTTTTTTTGAAAAAATCCGTAAGCACCGGGGTTAGATTTCAATCAAAAATCTGACTTTCGGCAATTCACTCAAAAAAGGTGCACAACGGTTGCAAATGCTCCCCTGAGAGGTTTAGAGATCGAAACAGAAGGCTTTTTATAACAGGACAAGAAATCAGACCTCGACAACTTAAGCGGCAGAATATATTTTTTTTAAAAAATCCGTAAGCCCCGGGGTCACAATTTCAGAAAAAATCTGACTTTCGGCAATTCACTCAAAAATGGTGCACAACGGTTGCAAATGCTCCCCTAAAAGGTTTGGCGGTCGAAAAATAAAGCTTTTTATCACAGGATAAGAAATTAGACCTCGACAATTTAACCGGCGGAAATTTTTTTTTAAAAAAAATCCCTAAGCCCCGGGTCACAATTTCAGAAAAAATGTGACTTTCGGCAATTCACTCAAAAATGGTGCACAATGGTTGCAAATACTCCCCTAAAAAGTTTGGCGGTCGAAACAGAAGGCTTTTTATCACAGGACAAGAAATTAGACCTCGACAACTTAACCGGCGGAAGATTTTTTTAAAAAAATCCCTAAGCCCCGGGGTCACAATTTCAGAAAAAAACTGATTTTCGGCAATTCACTCAAAAATGGTTGCAAATGCTCCCCTGAAAGGTTTGGCTGTCGAAACAGAAGGCTTTTTATCACAGGACAAGAAATCAGACCTCGACAACATAACCGGCGGAAAAATATGTTTTGAAAAAATCCCTAAGCCCCAGGGTCACAATTTCAGAAAAAATCTGACTTTCGGCAATTCACTCAAAAATGGTGCCCAACGGTTGCAAATGCTCCCCTGAAATGTTTGGCGGTCGAAACAGAAGGCTTTTTATCACAGAACAAGAAATAAGACCTCGACAACTTAACTGGCAGAAAAATATGTTTTCAAAAAATCCCTAAGCCCCAGGGTCACAATTTCAGAAAAAATCTGACTTTCGGCAATTAACTCAAAAATGGTGCACAACGGTTGCAAATGCTCCCCTGAAAGATTTGGAGATCGAAACAGAAGGCTTTTTATCACAGGACAAGGAATCAGACCTCAACAACTTAACCGGCGGGAAAATATGTTTTGAAAAAATCCCTAAGCCTCAGGGTCACAATTTCAGAAAAAATCTGACCTTCGGCAATTCACTCAAAAATGGTGCACAACGGTTGCAAATGCTCCCCTAAAAGGTTTGGCGGTCGAAGCAGATGGCTTTTTATCGCAGGACAAGAAATCAGACCTCGACAACTTAACCGGCGGAAGAAGATTTTTTTGAAAAATTCCCTAAGCCCCGGGGTCACAATTTCAGAAAAAATGTGACTTTCGGCAATTCACTCAAAAATGGTGCACAACGGTTGCAAATGCTCCCATGAGAGGTTTGGAGATCAAAACAGAAGGCTTTTTATAACAGGACAAGAAATCAGACCTCGACAACTTAACCGGCGGAAAAATATTTTTTTGAAAAAAACCCTAAGCCCCGGGGTCACAATTTCAGAAAAAAGCTGACTTTTGCCAATTCACTCAAAAATGTTGCCAAACGGCTGCAAGTGCTCCCCTTAAAGTTTTGGCGGTCGAAACAGAAGGCTTTTTATCACAGGACAAGAAAGCAGAACTCGACAACTTAACAAGCGGAAAAATATTTTTTTGAAAAAATCCCAAAGCCCCGGGGTCACAATTTCAGAAAAAATCTGACTTTCGGTAATTCACTCAAAAATGGTTGCAAATGCTCCCCTGAAAGGTTTGGCGGTCGAAACAGAAGGCTTTTTATCACAGAACAAGAAATCAGACCTCGACAACATAACCGGCGGAAAAATATGTTTTGAAAAAATCCCTAAGCCCCAGGGTCACAATTTCAGAAAAAATCTGACTTTCGGCAATTCACTCAAAAATGGTGCCCAACGGTTGCAAATGCTCCCCTGAAAGGTTTGGCGGTCGAAACAGAAGGCTTTTTATCACAGAACAAGAAATAAGACCTCGACAACTTAACTGGCAGAAAAATATGTTTTCAAAAAATCCCTAAGCCCCAGGGTCACAATTTCAGAAAAAATCTGACTTTCGGCAATTAACTCAAAAATGGTGCACAACGGTTGCAAATGCTCCCCTGAAAGATTTGGAGATCGAAACAGAAGGCTTTTTATCACAGGACATGGAATCAGACCTCAACAACTTAACCGGCGGGAAAATATGTTTTGAAAAAATCCCTAAGCCTCAGGGTCACAATTTCAGAAAAAATCTGACCTTCGGCAATTCACTCAAAAATGGTGCACAACGGTTGCAAATGCTCCCCTAAAAGGTTTGGCGGTCGAAGCAGAAGGCTTTTTATCGCAGGACAAGAAATCAGACCTCGACAACTTAACCGGCGGAAGAAGATTTTTTTGAAAAATTCCCTAAGCCCCGGGGTCACAATTTCAGAAAAAATGTGACTTTCGGCAATTCAATCAAAAATGGTGCACAATGGTTGCAAATACTCCGCTAAAAGGTTTGGCGGTCGAAATAGAAGGCTTTTTATCACAGGACAAGAAATTAGACCTCGACAATTTAATAGGCGGAAATTTTTTTAAACAAAAAAATCCCTAACCCCCGGGGTCACAATTTCAGAAAAAAATCGGACTTTCGGCAATTCTCTCAAAAATGGTACCCAAAGGTTGCAAATGCTGCCCTAAAAGGTTTGGCGGTCGAAACAGAAGGCTTTTTATCGCAGGACTAGAAATCAGACCTCGACAACTTAAACGGCGGAAAAATATTTCTTTGAAAAAATCCCTAAGCCCCGGGGTCACAATTTCAGAAAAAATCTGATTTTCGGCAATTCACTCAAAAATGGTACCCAAAGGTTGCAAATGCTAGCCTGAATGGTTTGGAGGTCGAAACAGAAGTCTCTTTATCACAGAACAAGAAATCAGACCTCGACAACTTAACCGCCGGTAGAAGATTTTTTTGAAAAAATTCTCTAAGCCCCGGGGTCACAATTTCAGAAAAAAATGTGACTTTCGGTAATTCACTGAAAAATGTTGCCCAACAACTGCAAATGGTCCCATAAAAGTTTTGGCGGTCGAAACAGAAGGCTTTTTATCAAAGGAGAAGAAATCAGACCTCGACAACTTAACCGGCGGAAAAATATTTTTTTGAAAAATCCCTAAGCCCCGGGGTCACAATTTCAGAAAAAAATCTGACTTTCGGCAATTCACTCAAAAATGGTACCCAACGGTTGCAAATGCTCCCCTGAAAGGTTTGGCGGACGAAACAGAAAGATTTTTATCACAGGACAAGAAATTAGACCTCGACAATTTAACCGGCGGAAATTTTTTTAAACAAAAAAATCCATAAGCCCCGGGGTCACAATTTCAGAAAAAATCTGACTTTCGGCAATTCACTCAAAAATGGTTTCCAAAGGTTGCAAATGCTAGCCTGAATGGTTTGGAGGTCGAAACAGAAGTCTCTTTATCACAGAACAAGAAACCAGACCTCGACAACTTAACCGCCGGTAGAAGATTTTTTTGAAAAAATTCCCTAAGCCCCGGGGTCACAATTTCAGAAAAAAATGTGACTTTCGGCAATTCACTGAAAAATGTTGCCCAACGGCTGCAAATGATCCCATAAAAGGTTTGGCGGTCGAAACAGAAGGCTTTTTATCACAGGAGAAGAAATCAGACCTTGACAACTTAACCGGTGCAAAAATATTTTTTTGAAAAAATCCCTAAGCCCCGGGGTCACAATTTCAGAAAAAAATCTGACTTTCAGCAATTCACTCAAAAATGGTACCCAACAGTTGCAAATGCTCCCCTGAAAGGTTTGGCGGACGAAACAGAAAGATTTTTAATACAGGACAAGAAATTAGACCTCGACAACTTCACTGGCGGAAAAATATTTTTTTGAAAAAATCCCTAAGCCCCGGGGTCACAATTTCAGAAAAAATCTGACTTTCAGCAATTCACTCAAAAATGGTGCCCAAACGGTTGCAAATGCTCCCCTGAAAGCTTTCCGGTCGAAACAGAAGGCTTTTTATCGCAGGACAAGAAAATAGACCTCGACAACTTAACCGGCGGAAGATTTTTTTAAAAAAATCCCTAAGCCCCGGGGTCACAATTTCAGAAAAAATGTGACTTTCGGCAATTCACTCAAAAATGGTTGCAAATGCTCCCCTGAAAGGTTTGGCGGTCGAAACAGAAGGCTTTTTATCACAGGACAAGAAATCAGACCTCAACAACATAACCGGCGGAAAAATATGTTTTGAAAAAATCCCTAAGCCCCAGGGTCACAATTTCAGAAAAAATCAGACTTTCGGCAATTCACTCCAAAATGGTGCACAACGGTTGCAAATGCTCCCCTGAAAGGTTTGGCGGTCGAAACAGAAGGCTTTTTATCACAGAACAAGAAATACGACCTCGACAACTTAACTGGCAGAAAAATATGTTTTGAAAAAATCCCTAAGCCCCAGGGTCACAATTTCAGAAAAAATCTGACTTTCGGCAATTCACTCAAAAATGGTGCACAACGGTTGCAAATGCTCCCCTGAAAGATTTGGAGATCGAAACAGAAGGCTTTTTATCACAGGACAAGAAATCAGACCTCAACAACTTAACCGGCGGGAAAATATGTTTTGAAAAAATCCCTAAGCCCCAGGGTCACAATTTCAGAAAAAATCTGACTTTCGGCAATTCACTCAAAAATGGTACCCAAAGGTTGCAAATGCTCCCCTAAAAGGTTTGGCAGTCGAAGCAGAAGGCTTTTTATCGCATGACAAGAAATCAGACCTCGACAACTTAACCGGCGGAAAAATATTTTTTTGAAAAAATCCCTAAGCCCCGGGGTCACAATTTTAGAAAAAATCTGACTTTCGGCAATTCACTCAAAAATGGTACCCAAAGGTTGCAAATGCTCCCCTGAATGGTTTGGAGGTCGAAACAGAAGTCTCTTTATCACAGAACAATAAATCAGACCTCGACAACTTAACCAGCGGAAGAAGATTTTTTTGAAAAATTCCCTAAGCCCCGGGGTCACAATTTCAGAAAAAATGTGACGTTCGGCAATTCACTCAAAAATGGTGCACAACGGTTGCAAATGCTCCCCTGAGAGGTTTGGAGATCGAAACAGAAGGCTTTTTATAACAGGACAAGAAATCAGACCTCGACAACTTAACCGGCGGAAAAATATTTTTTTCAAAAAATCCCTAAGCCCCGGGGTCACAATTTCAGAAAAAATGTGACTTTCGGCAATTCACTCAAAAATGGTGCACAACGGTTGCAAATTCTCCCCTAAAAGGTTTGGCGGTCGAAACAGAAGTTATTTATCACAGAACAAGAAATCAGACCTCGACAACTTAACCAGCGGAAAAATATTTTTTTGAAAAAATCCCTAAGCCCCGGGGTCACAATTTCAGAAAAAATCTGACTTTCGGCAATTCACTCAAAAATGGTACCCAAAGGTTGCAAATGCTCCCCTAAAAGGTTTGGCGGTCGAAACAGAAGGCTTTTTATCACAGGAGAAGAAATCAGACCTCGACAACTTAACCGGCGGAAAAATATTTCTTTGAAAAAATCCCTAAGCCCCGGGGTCACAATTTCAGAAAAAATCTGATTTTCAGCAATTCACTCAAAAATGGTACCCAAAGGTTGCAAATGCTAGCCTGAATGATTTGGAGGTCGAAACAGATGTCTCTTTATCACAGAACAAGAAATCAGATCTCGACAACTTAACCGCCGGTAGAAGATTTTTTTGAAAAATTCCCTAAGCCCCGGGGTCACAATTTCAGAAAAAATCTAACTTTCGGCAATTCACTCAAAAAAGGTGCACAACGGTTGCAAATGCTCCCCTGAAAGATTTGGAGATCGAAACAGAAGGCTTTTTATCACAGGACAAGAAATCAGACCTCAACAACTTAACCGGCGGGAAAATATGTTTTGAAAAAATCCCTAAGCCCCAGGGTCACAATTTCAGAAAAAATCGGACTTTCGGCAATTCACTCAAAAATGGTGCCCAACGGTTGCAAATGCTCCCCTAAAAGGTTTGGCGGTCGAAGCAGAAGGCTTTTTATCGCAGGACAAGAAATCAGACCTCGACAACTTAACCGGCGGAAGAAGATTTTTTGGAAAAATTCCCTAAGCCCCGGGGTCACAATTTCAGAAAAAATGTGACTTTCGCCAATTCACTCAAAAATGGTGCACAACGGTTGCAAATGCTCCCCTGAGAGGTTTGGAGATCGAAACAGAAGGCTTTTTATAACAGGACAAGAAATCAGACCTCGACAACTTAACCAGCGGAAAAATATTTTTTTGAAAAAATCCCTAAGCCCCGGGGTCACAATTTCAGAAAAAATCTGACTTTCGGCAATTCACTCAAAAATGGTACCCAAAGGTTGCAAATGCTCCCCTAAAAGGTTTGGCGGTCGGAACAGAAGGCTTTTTATCACAGGAGAAGAAATCAGACCTCGACAACTTAACCGGCGGAAAAATATTTCTTTGAAAAAATCCCTAAGCCCCGGGGTCACAATTTCAGAAAAAATCTGATTTTCGGCAATTCACTCAAAAATGGTACCCAAAGGTTGCAAATGCTAGCCTGAATGGTTTGGAGGTCGAAACAGATGTCTCTTTATCACAGAACAAGAAATCAGATCTCGACAACTTAACCGCCGGTAGAAGATTTTTTTGAAAAATTCCCTAAGCCCCGGGATCACAATTTCAGAAAAAATCTGACTTTCGGCAATTCACTCAAAAAAGGTGCACAACGGTTGCAAATGCTCCCCTGAAAGATTTGGAGATCGAAACAGAAGGCTTTTTATCACAGGACAAGAAATCAGACCTCAACAACTTAACCGGCGGGAAAATATGTTTTGAAAAAATCCCTAAGCCCCAGGGTCACAATTTCAGAAAAAATCGGACTTTCGGCAATTCACTCAAAAATGGTGCCCAACGGTTGCAAAAGCTCCCCTAAAAGGTTTGGCGGTCGAAGCAGAAGGCTTTTTATCGCAGGACAAGAAATCAAACCTCGACAACTCAACCGGCGGAAGAAGATTTTTTTGAAAAATTCCCTAAGCCCCGGGGTCACAATTTCAGAAAAAATGTGACTTTCGGCAATTCACTCAAAAATGGTGCACAACGGTTGCAAATGCTCCCCTGAGAGGTTTGGAGATCGAAACAGAAGGCTTTTTATAACAGGACAAGAAATCAGACCTCGACAACTTAACCCGCGGAAAAATATTTTTTTGAAAAAATCCCTAAGCCCCGGGGTCACAATTTCAGAAAAAATCTGACTTTCGGCAATTCACTCAAAAATGGTACCCAAAGGTTGCAAATGCACCCCTAAAAGGTTTGGCGGTCGGAACAGAAGGCTTTTTATCGCAGGACAAGAAATCAGACCTTGACAACTTAACCGGCGGAAGAAGATTTTTTGGAAAAATTCCCTAAGCCCCGGGGTCACAATTTCAGAAAAAATGTGACTTTCGCCAATTCACTCAAAAATGGTGCACAACGGTTGCAAATGCTCCCCTGAGAGTTTTGGAGATCGAAACAGAAGGCTTTTTATAACAGGACAAGAAATCAGACCTCGACAACTTAACCAGCGGAAAAATATTTTTTTGAAAAATTCCCTAAGCCCCGGGGTCACAATTTCAGAAAAAATGTGACTTTCGCCAATTCACTCAAAAATGGTGCACAACGGTTGCAAATGCTCCCCTGAGAGGTTTGGAGATCGAAACAGAAGGCTTTTTATAACAGGACAAGAAATCAGACCTCGACAACTTAACCGGCGGAAGAAGATTTTTTTGAAAAATTCCCTAAGGCCCGGGGTCACAATTTCAGAAAAAAATTGACTTTCGGCAATTCACTCAAAAATGGTACCCAAAGGTTGCAAATGCTCCCCTAAAAGGTTTGGCGGTCGGAACAGAAGGCTTTTTATCACAGGAGAAGAAATCAGACCTCGACAACTTAACCGGCGGAAAAATATTTCTTTGAAAAAATCCCAAAGCCTCGGGGTCACAATTTCAGAAAAAATCTGATTTTCGGCAATTCACTCAAAAATGGTACCCAAAGGTTGCAAATGCTAGCCTGAATGGTTTGGAGGTCGAAACAGATGTCTCTTTATCACAGAACAAGAAATCAGATCTCGACAACTTAACCGCCGGTAGAAGATTTTTTTGAAAAATTCCCTAAGCCCCGGGGTCACAATTTCAGAAAAAATCTGACTTTCGGCAATTCACTCATAAATGGTACCCAAAGGTTGCAAATGCTCCCCTAAAAGGTTTGGCGGTCGAAACAGAAGGCTTTTTATCACAGGAGAAGAAATCAGACCTCGACAACTTAACTGGCGGAAAAATATTTCTTTGAAAAAATCCCTAAGCCCCGGGGTCACAATTTCAAAAAAAATCTGATTTTCGGCAATTCACTCAAAAATGGTACCCAACGGTTGCAAATGCTCCCCTGAAATGTTTGGCGGACGAAACAGAAAGATTTTTATCACAGGACAAGAAATTAGACCTCGACAATTTAACCGGCGAAATTTTTTTTTAAAAAAAAAATCCCTAAGCCCCGGGGTCACAATTTCAGAAAAAATCTGACTTTTGGCAATTCAATCAAAAATGGTGCCCTACGGTTGCAAATGCTCCCCTGAAAGGTTTGGGAGACAAAACAGAAAGATTTTTATCAGAGGACAAGAAATCAAACCTCGACAATATAATCGGCGGAATTTTTTTTATTTTTTTTTTAAATCGCTAAGCCCCGGGGTCACAATTTCAGAAAAAAACTGACTTTCAGCAATTCACTCAAAAATGTTGCCCAAACGGTTGCAAATGCTCCCCTGAAAGCTTTCCCGGTCGAAACAGAAGGCTTTTTATCGCAGGACAAGAAAATAGACTTCAACAACTTAACCGGCGGAAGATTTTTTTAAAAAAATCCCTAAGCCGCGGGGTCACAATTTCAGAAAAAATCTGATTTTCGGCAATTCACTCAAAAATGGTTGCAAATGCTCCCCTGAAAGGTTTGGCGGTCGAAACAGAAGGCTTTTTATCACAGGACAAGAAATCAGACCTCGACAACATAACCGGCGGAAAAATATGTTTTATAAAAATCCCTAAGCCCCAGGGTCACAATTTCAGAAAAAATCTGACTTTGGGCAATTCACTCAAAAATGGTGCCCAACGGTTGCAAATGCTCCCCTGAAAGGTTTGGCGGTCGAAACAGAAGGCTTTTGATCACAGCACAAGAAATCAGACCTCGACAACTTAACTGGCAGAAAAATATGTTTTGAAAAAATCCCTAAGCCCCGGGGTCACAATTTCAGAAAGAATCTGACTTTCGGCAATTCACTAAAAAATGGTACCAAACGGTTGCAAATGCTCGCCTGAAAGGTTTGGCGGTCGAAACAGAAGGCTTTTTATCACAGCACAAGAAATCAGACCTCGACAACTTAACTGGCAGGAAAATATGTTTTGAAAAAATCCCTAAGCCCCGGGGTCACAATTTCAGAAAGAATCTGACTTTCGGCAATTCACTAAAAAATGGTACCAAACGGTTGCAAATGCTCGCCTGAAAGGTTTGGCGGTCGAAACAGAAGGCTTTTTATCACAGCACAAGAAATCAGACCTCGACAACTTAACTGGCAGGAAAATATGTTTTGAAAAAATCCCTAAGCCCCGGGGTCACAATTTCAGAAAGAATCTGACTTTCGGCAATTCACTAAAAAATGGTACCAAACGGTTGCAAATGCTCCCCTGAGAGGTTTGGCGATCGAAACAGAAGGCTTTTTATAACAGGAAAAGAAATCAGACCTCGACAACATAACCTGCGGAAAATTATTTTTTTGAAAAAATCCTTAAGCCCTGGGGTCACAATTTCAGAAAAAAACTGACTTTTGGCAATTCACTCAAAAATGGTGCACAACGTTCGCAAATGCTCCCCTGAAAGATTTGGAGATCGAAACAGAAGGCTTTTTATCACAGGACAAGAAATTAGACCTCAACAACTTAACCGGCGGGAAAATATTTTTTTTGAATATCCGGGGTCACAATTTCAGAAAAAATGTGACTTTCGGGAATTCACTCAAAAATGGTACCCAAACGTTGCAAATGCTCCCCTGAATGGTTTGGAGGTCGAAATAGAAGGCTTTTTATCACAGGTCAAGAAAGCAGAACTCGACAACTTAACCGGCGGGAAAATATTTTTTTGAAAAAATCCCTATGCCCCGGGGTCACAGTGTCAGAAAAAATCTGACTTTTGGCAATTCACTCAAAAATGGTGCACAACGGTTGCAAATGCTCCCCTGAAAGATTTGGAGATCGAAACAAAAGGCTTTTTATCACAGGACAAGAAATCAGACCTCATCAACTTAACCGGCGGGAAAATATTTTTTTGAAAAAATCCCTAAGCCCCGGGGTCACAATTTCAGAAAAAAACTTACTTTCGGCAATTCACTCAAAAATGGTACCCAAAGGTTGCAAATGCACCCCTAAAAGGTTTGTCGGTCGAAGCAGAAGGCTTTTTATAGCATGACAAGAAATCAGACCTCGACAACTTAACCGGCGGAAGAAGATTTTTTTGAAAAATTCCCTAAGCCCCGGGGTCACAATTTCAGAAAAAATGTGACTTTCGGCAATTCACTCAAAAATGGTGCACAATGGTTGCAAATACTCCCCTGAAAGGTTTGGCGGTCGAAACAGAAGGCTTTTTATCACAGGACAAGAAATCAGACCTCGACAACTTAACCGCCGGTAGAATATTTTTTTGAAAAAAATCCCTAAGCCCCGGGGTCACAATTTCAGAAAAAAATGTGACTTTCGGCAATTCACTCAAAAATGTTGCCCAACGGCTGCAAATGATCCCATAAAAGGTTTGGCGGTCGAAACAGAAGGCTTTTTATCACAGGAGAAGAAATCAGACCTCGACAACTTAACCGGCGGAAAAATATTTTTTTGAAAAAATCCCTAAGCCCCGGGGTCACAATTTCAGAAAAAATCTGACTTTCGGCAATTCACTCAAAAATGGTGCACAACGGTTGCAAATGCTCCCCTGAAAGATTTGGAAATCGAAACAGAAGGCTTTTTATCACAGGACAAGAAATCAGACCTCAACAACTTAACCGGCGGGATAATATTTTTTTGAAAAAATCCCTAAGCCCCGGGGTCACAATTTCAGAAAAAATCTGACTTTCGGCAATTCACTCAAAAATGGTGCACAACGGTTGCAAATTCTCCCCTAAAAGGTTTGGCGGTCGAAACAGAAGTTCTTTATCACAGAACAAGAAATCAGACCTCGACAACTTAACCAGCGGAAAAATATTTTTTTGAAAAAATCCCTAAGGGTCACAATTTCAGAAAAAATCTGACTTTCGGCAATTCACTCAAAAATGGTACCCAAAGGTTGCAAATGCTCCCCTAAAAGGTTTGGCGGTCGGAACAGAAGGCTTTTTATCACAGGAGAAGAAATCAGACCTCGACAACTTAACCGGCGGAAAAATATTTCTTTGAAAAAATCCCTAAGCCCCGGGGTCACAATTTCAGAAAAAATCTGATTTTCGGCAATTCACTCAAAAATGGTACCCAAAGGTTGCAAATGCTAGCCTGAATGGTTTGGAGGTCGAAACAGATGTCTCTTTATCACAGAACAAGAAATCAGATCTCGACAACTTAACCGCCGGTAGAAGATTATTTTGAAAAATTCCCTAAGATTTCAGAAAAAATCTGACTTTCGGCAATTCGCTCAAAAATGGTGCACAACGGTTGCAAATGCTCCCCTGAAAGATTTGGAGATCGAAACAGAAGGCTTTTTATCACAGGACAAGAAATCAGACCTCAACAACTTAACCGGCGGGAAAATATGTTTTGAAAAAATCCCTAAGCCCCAGGGTCACAATTTCAGAAAAAATCGGGCTTTCGGCAATCCACTCAAAAATGGTGCCCAACGGTTGCAAATGCTCCCCTAAAAGGTTTGGCGGTCGAAGCAGAAGGCTTTTTAACGCAGGACAAGAAATCAGACCTCGACAACTTAACCGGCGGAAAAATATTTTTTTGAAAAAATCCCTAAGCCCCGGGGTCACAATTTCAGAAAAAATCTGACTTTTGGCAATTCACTCAAAAATGGTGCACAACGGTTGCAAATTCTCCCCTAAAAGGTTTGGCGGTCGAAACAGAAGTTCTTTATCACAGAACAAGAAATAAGACCTCGACAACTTAACCAGCGGAAAAATATTTTTTTGAAAAAATCCCTAAGCCCCGGGGTCACAATTTCAGAAAAAATCTGATTTTCGGCAATTCACTCAAAAATGGTACCCAAAGGTTGCAAATGCTAGCCTGAATGGTTTGGAGGTCGAAACAGATGTCTCTTTATCACAGAACAAGAAATCAGATCTCGACAACTTAACCGCCGGTAGAAGATTTTTTTGAAAAATTCCCTAAGCCCCGGGGTCACAATTTCAGAAAAAATCTGACTTTTGGCAATTCACTCAAAAATGGTACCCAACGGTTGCAAATGCTCCCCTGAAAGGTTTGGCAGTCGAAACAGAAGTCTCTTTATCACAGGACAAGAAATCAGACCTAGAGAACATAACCGGCGGAAAAATATGTTTTGAAAAAATCCCTAAGCCCCAGGGTCACAATTTCAGAAAAAATCTGACTTTCGGCAATTCACTCAAAAATGGTGCACAACGGTTGCAAATGCTCCCCTGAAAGATTTGGAAATCGAAACAGAAGGCTTTTTATCACAGGACAAGAAATCAGACCTCAACAACTTAACCGGCGGGATAATATTTTTTTGAAAAAATCCCTAAGCCCCGGGGTCACAATTTCAGAAAAAATCTGACTTTCGGCAATTCACTCAAAAATGGTGCACAACGGTTGCAAATTCTCCCCTAAAAGGTTTGGCGGTCGAAACAGAAGTTCTTTATCACAGAACAAGAAATCAGACCTCGACAACTTAACCAGCGGAAAAATATTTTTTTGAAAAAATCCCTAAGCCCCGGGGTCACAATTTCAGAAAAAATCTGACTTTCGGCAATTCACTCAAAAATGGTACCCAAAGGTTGCAAATGCTCCCCTAAAAGGTTTGGCGGTCGGAACAGAAGGCTTTTTATCACAGGAGAAGAAATCAGACCTCGACAACTTAACCGGCGGAAAAATATTTCTTTGAAAAAATCCCTAAGCCCCGGGGTCACAATTTCAGAAAAAATCTGATTTTCGGCAATTCACTCAAAAATGGTACCCAAAGGTTGCAAATGCTAGCCTGAATGGTTTGGAGGTCGAAACAGATGTCTCTTTATCACAGAACAAGAAATCAGATCTCGACAACTTAACCGCTGGTAGAAGATTATTTTGAAAAATTCCCTAAGATTTCAGAAAAAATCTGACTTTCGGCAATTCGCTCAAAAATGGTGCACAACGGTTGCAAATGCTCCCCTGAAAGATTTGGAGATCGAAACAGAAGGCTTTTTATCACAGGACAAGAAATCAGACCTCAACAACTTAACCGGCGGAAAAATATGTTTTGAAAAAATCCCTAAGCCCCAGGGTCACAATTTCAGAAAAAATCGGGCTTTCGGCAATCCACTCAAAAATGGTGCCCAACGGTTGCAAATGCTCCCCTAAAAGGTTTGGCGGTCGAAGCAGAAGGCTTTTTAACGCAGGACAAGAAATCAGACCTCGACAACTTAACCGGCGGAAAAATATTTTTTTGAAAAAATCCCTAAGCCCCGGGGTCACAATTTCAGAAAAAATCTGACTTTTGGCAATTCACTCAAAAATGGTGCACAACGGTTGCAAATTCTCCCCTAAAAGGTTTGGCGGTCGAAACAGAAGTTCTTTATCACAGAACAAGAAATAAGACCTCGACAACTTAACCAGCGGAAAAATATTTTTTTGAAAAAATCCCTAAGCCCCGGGGTCACAATTTCAGAAAAAATCTGATTTTCGGCAATTCACTCAAAAATGGTGCCCAAGTGTTGCAAATGCTCCCCTAAAAGGTTTGGCGGTCGAAGCAGAAGGCTTTTTATCGCAGGACAAGAAATCAGACCTCGACAACTTAACCGGCGGAAGAAGATTTTTTTGAAAAATTCCCTAAGCCCCGGGGTCACAATTTCAGAAAAAATGTGACTTTCGCCAATTCACTCAAAAATGGTGCACAACGGTTGCAAATGCTCCCCTGAGAGGTTTGGAGATCGAAACAGAAGGCTTTTTATAACAGGACAAGAAATCAGACCTCGACAACTTAACCCGCGGAAAAATATTTTTTTGAAAAAATCCCTAAGCCCCGGGGTCACAATTTCAGAAAAAATCTGACTTTCGGCAATTCACTCAAAAATGGTACCCAAAGGTTGCAAATGCTAGCCTGAATGGTTTGGAGGTCGAAACAGATGTGTCTTTATCACAGAACAAGAAATCAGATCTCGACAACTTAACCGCCGGTAGAAGATTTTTTTGAAAAATTCCCTAAGCCCCGGGGTCACGATTTCAGAAAAAATCTGACTTTCGGCAATTCACTCAAAAATGGTGCACAACGGTTGCAAATGCTCCCCTGAAAGATTTGGAGATCGAAACAGAAGGCTTTTTATCACAGGAAAAGAAATCAGACCTCAACAACTTAACCGGCGGGAAAATATGTTTTGAAAAAATCCCTAAGCCCCAGGGTCACAATTTCAGAAAAAATCGGGCTTTCGGCAATTCACTCAAAAATGGTGCCCAACGGTTGCAAATTCTCCCCTAAAAGGTTTGGCGGTCGAAACAGAAGTTCTTTATCACAGAACAAGAAATCAGACCTCGACAACTTAACCAGCGGAAAAATATTTTTTTGAAAAAATCCCTAAGCCCCGGGGTCACAATTTCAGAAAAAATCTGACTTTCGGCAATTTCGGCAAAAAATGGTGCCCAACGGTTGCAAATGCTCCCCTGAAAGGTTTGGCGATCGAAACAGAAGGCTTTTTATAACAGGAAAAGAAATCAGACCTCGACAACTTAACCCGCGGAAAAATATTTTTTTGAAAAAATCCTTAAGCCCCGGGGTCACAATTTCAGAAAAAATGTGACTTTCGGCAATTCACTCAAAAATGGTGCACAACGGTTGCAAATTCTCCCCTAAAAGGTTTGGCGGTCGAAACAGAAGTTCTTTATCACAGAACAAGAAATCAGACCTCGACAACTTAACCAGCGGAAAAATATTTTTTTGAAAAAATCCCTAAGCCCCGGGGTCACAATTTCAGAAAAAATCTGATTTTCGGCAATTCACTCAAAAATGGTACCCAAAGGTTGCAAATGCTAGCCTGAATGGTTTGGAGGTCGAAACAGATGTCTCTTTATCACAGAACAAGAAATCAGATCTCGACAACTTAACCGCCGGTAGAAGATTTTTTTGAAAAATTCCCTAAGCCCCGGGATCACAATTTCAGAAAAAATCTGACTTTCGGCAATTCACTCAAAAAAGGTTCACAACGGTTGCAAATGCTCCCCTGAAAGATTTGGAGATCGAAACAGAAGGCTTTTTATCACAGGACAAGAAATCAGACCTCAACAACTTAACCGGCGGGAAAATATGTTTTGAAAAAATCCCTAAGCCCCAGGGTCACAATTTCAGAAACAATCGGACTTTCGGCAATTCACTCAAAAATGGTGCCCAACAGTTGCAAATGCTCCCCTAAAAGGTTTGGCGGTCGAAGCAGAACGCTTTTTATCGCAGGACAAGAAATCAGACCTCGACAACTTAACCGGCGGAAGAAGATTTTTTTGAAAAATTCCCTAAGCCCCGGGGTCACAATTTCAGAAAAAATGTGACTTTCGCCAATTCACTCAAAAATGGTGCACAACGGTTGCAAATGCTCCCCTGAGAGGTTTGGAGATCGAAACAGAAGGCTTTTTATAACAGGACAAGAAATCAGACCTCGACAACTTAACCCGCGGAAAAATATTTTTTTGAAAAAATCCCTAAGCCCCGGGGTCACAATTTCAGAAAAAATCTGACTTTCGGCAATTCACTCAAAAATGGTACCCAAAGGTTGCAAATGCTCCCCTAAAAGGTTTGGCGGTCGGAACAGAAGGCTTTTTATCACAGGAGAAGAAATCAGACCTCGACAACTTAACCGGCGGAAAAATATTTCTTTGAAAAAATCCCTAAGCCCCGGGGTCACAATTTCAGAAAAAATCTGATTTTCGGCAATTCACTCAAAAATGGTACCCAAAGGTTGCAAATGCTAGCCTGAATGGTTTGGAGGTCGAAACAGATGTCTCTTTATCACAGAACAAGAAATCAGATCTCGACAACTTAACCGCCGGTAGAAGATTTTTTTGAAAAATTCCCTAAGCCCCGGGGTCACGATTTCAGAAAAAATCTGACTTTCGGCAATTCACTCAAAAATGGTGCACAACGGTTGCAAATGCTCCCCTGAAAGATTTGGAGATCGAAACAGAAGGCTTTTTATCACAGGAAAAGAAATCAGACCTCAACAACTTAACCGGCGGGAAAATATGTTTTGAAAAAATCCCTAAGCCCCAGGGTCACAATTTCAGAAAAAATCGGGCTTTCGGCAATCCACTCAAAAATGGTGCCCAACGGTTGCAAATTCTCCCCTAAAAGGTTTGGCGGTCGAAACAGAAGTTCTTTATCACAGAACAAGAAATCAGACCTCGACAACTTAACCAGCGGAAAAATATTTTTTTGAAAAAATCCCTAAGCCCCGGGGTCACAATTTCAGGAAAAATCTGACTTTCGGCAATTCACTCAAAAATGGTACCAAACGGTTGCAAATGCTCCTCTGAAAGGTTTGGCGGTCGAAACAGAAGGCTTTTTATCACAGGACAAGAAATCAGACCTCAACAACTTAACAGGCGGGAAAATATTTTTTTGAAAAAATCCCTAAGGCCCGGGTTCACAATTTCAGAAAAAATCTGACTTTCGGCAATTTCGGCAAAAAATGGTGCCCAACGGTTGCAAATGCTCCCCTGAAAGGTTTGGCGATCGAAACAGAAGGCTTTTTATAACAGGAAAAGAAATCAGACCTCGACAACTTAACCCGCGGAAAAATATTTTTTTGAAAAAATCCTTAAGCCCCGGGGTCACAATTTCAGAAAAAAACAGACTTTGGGCAATTCACTCAAAAATGGTGCACAACGGTTGGAAATGCTCCCCTGAAAGATTTGGAGATCGAAACAGAAGGCTTTTTATCACAGGACAAGAAATCAGACCTCAACAACTTAACCGGCGGGAAAATATTTTTTTTGAAAATCCGGGGTCACAATTTCAGAAAAAATCTGACTTTCGGGAATTCACTCAAAAATGGTACCCAAACGTTGCAAATGCTCCCCTGAATGGTTTGGAGGTCGAAATAGAAGGCTTTTTATCACAGGACAAGAAAGCAGAACTCGACAACTTAACGGGCGGAAAAATATTTTTTTGAAAAAATCCCTATGCCCCGGTGTCACAATTTCAGAAAAAATCTGACTTTTGGCAATTCACTCAAAAATGGTGTACAACGGTTGCAAATGCTCCCCTGAAAGATTTGGAGATCGAAACAAAAGGCTTTTTATCACAGGACAAGAAATCAGACCTCATCAACTTAACCGGCGGGAAAATATTTTTTTGAAAAAATCCCTAACCCCCGGGGTCACAATTTCAGAAAAAAACTTACTTTCGGCAATTCACTCAAAAATGGTACCCAAAGGTTGCAAATGCTCCCCTAAAAGGTTTGGCGGTCGAAGCAGAAGGCTTTTTATCGCATGACAAGAAATCAGACCTCGACAACTTAACCGGCGGAAGAAGATTTTTTTGAAAAATTCCCTAAGCCCCGGGGTCACAATTTCAGAAAAAATGTGACTTTCGGCAATTCACTCAAAAATGGTGCACAATGGTTGCAAATACTCCCCTGAAAGGTTTGGCGGTCGAAACAGAAGGCTTTTTATCACAGGACAAGAAATTAGACCTCGACAATTTAACCGGCGGAAATTTTTTTTAAAAAAAAATCCCTAAGCCCCGGGGTCACAATTTCAGAAAAAATCTGACTTTCGGCAATTCACTCAAAAATGGTACCCAAAGGTTGCAAATGCTCCCCTAAAAGGTTTGGCGGTCGAAACAGAAGGCTTTTTATCGCAGGACTAGAAATCAGACCTCGACAACTTAACCGGTGGAAAAATATTTCTTTGAAAAAATCCCTAAGCCCCGGGGTCACAATTTCAGAAAAAATCTGATTTTCGGCAATTCACTCAAAAATGGTACCCAAAGGTTGCAAATGCTAGCCTGAATGGTTTGGAGGTCGAAACAGAAGTCTCTTTATGACAGAACAAGAAATCAGACCTCGACAACTTAACCGCCGGTAGAAGATTTTTTTGAAAAAAATCCCTAAGCCCCGGGGTCACAATTTCAGAAAAAAATGTGACTTTCGGCAATTCACTCAAAAATGTTGCCCAACGGCTGCAAATGCTCCCCTAAAAGGTTTGGCGGTCGAAGCAGAAGGCTTTTTCTCGCAGGACAAGAAATCAGACCTCGACAACTTAACCGGCGGAAAAATATTTTTTTGAAAAAATCCCTAAGCCCCGGGGTCACAATTTCAGAAAAAATCTGACTTTTGGCAATTCAATCAAAAATGGTGCCCAACGGTTGCAAATGCTCCCCTGAAAGGTTTGGGAGACAAAACAGAAAGATTTTTATCAGAGGACAAGAAATCAAACCTCGACAATATAATCGGCGGAAATTTTTTTATTTTTTTTTTAAATCGCTAAGCCCCGGGGTCACAATTTCAGAAAAAAATGTGACTTTCGGCAATTCACTCAAAAATGGTGCACAATGGTTGCAAATACTCCCCTGAAAGGTTTGGCGGTCGAAACAGAAGGCTTTTTATCGCAGGACAAGAAAATAGACTTCGACAACTTAACCGGCGGAAGATTTTTTTAAAAAAATGCCTAAGCCCCGGGGTCACAATTTCAGAAAAAATCTGACTTTCGGCAATTTCGGCAAAAAATGGTGCCCAACGGTTGCAAATGCTCCCCTGAAAGGTTTGGCGGTCGAAACAGAAGGCTTTTTATCACAGCACAAGAAATCAGACCTCGACAACTTAACTGGCAGAAAAATATGTTTTGAAAAAATCCCTAAGCCCCGGGGTCACAATTTCAGAAAAAATCTGACTTTCGGCAATTCACTCAAAAATGGTGCACAACGGTTGCAAATGCTCCCCTGAGAGGTTTGGCGATCGAAACAGAAGGCTTTTTATCACAGGAAAAGAAATCAGACCTCGACAACTTAACCGGCGGGAAAATATTTTTTTGAAAAAATCCCTAAGTCCCGGGGTCACAATTTCAGAAAAAAACTTACTTTCGGCAATTCACTCAAAAATGGTACCCAAAGGTTGCAAATGCTCCCCTAAAAGGTTTGGCGGTCGAAGCAGAAGGCTTTTTATCGCATGACAAGAAATCAGACCTCGACAACTTAACCGGCGGAAGAAGATTTTTTTGAAAAATTCCCTAAGCCCCGGGGTCACAATTTCAGAAAAAATGTGACTTTCGGCAATTCACTCAAAAATGGTGCACAATGGTTGCAAATACTCCCCTGAAAGGTTTGGCGGTCGAAACAGAAGGCTTTTTATCGCATGACAAGAAATCAGACCTCGACAACTTAACCGGCGGAAGAAGATTTTTTTGAAAAATTCCCTAAGCCCCGGGGTCACAATTTCAGAAAAAATGTGACTTTCGGCAATTCACTCAAAAATGGTGCACAATGGTTGCAAATACTCCCCTAAAAGGTTTGGCGGTCGAAGCAGAAGGCTTTTTATCGCATGACAAGAAATCAGACCTCGACAACTTAACCGGCGGAAGAAGATTTTTTTGAAAAATTCCCTAAGCCCTGGGGTCACAATTTCAGAAAAAATGTGACTTTCGGCAATTCACTCAAAAATGGTGCACAATGGTTGCAAATGCTCCCCTAAAAGGTTTGGCGGTCGAAACAGAAGGCTTTTTATCACAGGACAAGAAATTAGACGTCGACAATTTAACCGGCGGAAATTTTTTTTAAAAAAAAATCCCTAAGCCCCGGGGTCACAATTTCAGAAAAAATCTGACTTTCGGCAATTCACTCAAAAATGGTGCACAATGGTTGCAAATGCTCCCCTAAAAGCTTTGGCGGTCGAAGCAGAAGGCTTTTTATCGCATGACAAGAAATCAGACCTCGACAACTTAACCGGCGGAAGAAGATTTTTTTGAAAAATTCCCTAAGCCCCGGGGTCACAATTTCAGAAAAAATGTGACTTTCGGCAATTCACTCAAAAATGGTGCACAATGGTTGCAAATACTCCCCTGAAAGGTTTGGCGGTCGAAACAGAAGGCTTTTTATCGCATGACAAGAAATCAGACCTCGACAACTTAACCGGCGGAAGAAGATTTTTTTGAAAAATTCCCTAAGCCCCGGGGTCACAATTTCAGAAAAAATGTGACTTTCGGCAATTCACTCAAAAATGGTGCACAATGGTTGCAAATACTCCCCTAAAAGGTTTGGCGGTCGAAGCAGAAGGCTTTTTATCGCATGACAAGAAATCAGACCTCGACAACTTAACCGGCGGAAGAAGATTTTTTTGAAAAATTCCCTAAGCCCCGGGGTCACAATTTCAGAAAAAATGTGACTTTCGGCAATTCACTCAAAAATGGTGCACAATGGTTGCAAATGCTCCCCTAAAAGGTTTGGCGGTCGAAACAGAAGGCTTTTTATCACAGGACAAGAAATTAGACGTCGACAATTTAACCGGCGGAAATTTTTTTTTTAAAAAAATCCCTAAGCCCCGGGGTCACAATTTCAGAAAAAATCTGACTTTCGGCAATTCACTCAAAAATGGTACCCAAAGGTTGCAAATGCTCCCCTAAAAGGTTTGGCGGTCGAAACAGAAGGCTTTTTATCGCAGGACTAGAAATCAGACCTCGACAACTTAACCGGCGGAAAAATATTTCTTTGAAAAATTCCCTAAGCCCCGGGGTCACAATTTCAGAAAAAATCTGATTTTCGGCAATTCACTCAAAAATGGTACCCAAAGGTTGCAAATGCTAGCCTGAATGGTTTGGAGGTCGAAACAGAAGTCTCTTTATCACAGAACAAGAAATCAGACCTCGATAACTTAACCGCCGGTAGAAGATTTTTTTGAAAAAAATCCCTAAGCCCCGGGGTCACAATTTCAGAAAAAAAGTGACTTTCGGCAATTCACTCAAAAATGTTGCACAACGGCTGCAAATGATCCCATAAAAGGTTTGGCGGTCGAAACAGAAGGCTTTTTATCACAGGAGAAGAAATCAGACCTCGACAACATAACCGGCCGAAAAATATTTTTTTGAAAAAATCCCTAAGCCCCGGGGTCACAATTTCAGAAAAAAACTGACTTTCGGCAATTCACTCAAAAATGGTACCCAACGGTTGCAAATGCTCCCCTGAAAGGTTTGGCGGACGAAACAGAAAGATTTTTATTACAGGACAAGAAATTAGACCTCGACAATTTAACCTGCGGAATTTTTTTTTTAAAAAAAAATCCCTAAGCCCCGGGGTCACAATTTCAGAAAAAATCTGACTATTGGCAATTCACTCAAAAATGGTACCCAACGGTTGCAAATGCTCCCCTGAAAGGTTTGGCGGTCGAAACAGAAGTCTCTTTATGACAGAACAAGAAATCAGACCTCGACAACTTAACCGCCGGTAGAAGATTTTTTTGAAAAAAATCCCTAAGCCCCGGGGTCACAATTTCAGAAAAAATCTGACTTTCGGCAATTCACTCAAAAATGGTGCACAACGGTTGCAAATGCTCCCCTGAAAGATTTGGAAATCGAAACAGAAGGCTTTTTATCACAGGACAAGAAATCAGACCTCAACAACTTAACCGGCGGGATAATATTTTTTTGAAAAAATCCCTAAGCCCCGGGGTCACAATTTCAGAAAAAATCTGACTTTCGGCAATTCACTCAAAAATGGTGCACAACGGTTCCAAATGTTCCCCTGAGAGGTTTGGCGATCGAAACAGAAGGCTTTTTATAACAGGACAAGAAATCAGACCTCGACAACTTAACCCGCGGAAAAATATTTTTTTGAAAAAATCCCTAAGCCCCAGGGTCACAATTTCAGAAAAAATCTGACTTCTGGCAATTCGCTCAAAAATGGTGCCAAACGGCTGCAAATGCTCCCCTAAAAGGTTTGGTGGTCGAAACAGAAGGCTTTTTATCACAGGACAAGAAAGCAGAACTCGACAACTTAACGGGCAGAAAAATATTTTTTTGAAAAAATCCCTAAGCCCAGGGGTCACAATTTCAGAAAAAATCTGACTTTCGGCAATTCACTCAAAAATGGTACCAAAAGGTTGCAAATGCTCCCCTAAAAGGTTTGGCGGTCGAAGCAGAAGGCTTTTTCTCACAGAACAACAAATCAGACCTCGACAACTTAACCGCCGGGAAAATATTTTTTTGAAAAAATCCCTAAGCCCCGGGGTCACAATTTCAGAAAAAATCTGACTTTTGGCAATTCACTCAAAAATGGTGCACAACAGTTGCAAATTCTCCCCTGAAAAATTTGGAGATCGAAACAGAAGGCTTTTTATCACAGGACAAGAAATCTGACCTCGACAACTTAACCGCCGGTAGAAGATTTTTTTGAAAAAATCCCTAAGCCCCGGGGTCACAATTTCAGAAAAAATCTTACTTTCGGCAATTCACTCAAAAATGGAACCCAAAGGTTGCAAATGCTCCCCTGAATGGTTTGGAGGTCGAAACAGAAGTCTCTTTATCACAGAACAAGAAATCAGACCTCGACAACTTAACCGGCGGAAGAACATTTTTTTGAAAAATTCCCTAAGCCCCGGGGTCACAATTTCAGAAAAAATGTGACTTTCGGCAATTCACTCAAAAATGGTGCACAATGGTTGCAAAAACTCCCCTAAAAGGTTTGGCGGTCGAAGCAGAAGGCTTTTTATCGCATGACAAGAAATCAGACCTCGACAACTTAACCTGCGGAAGAAGATTTTTTTGAAAAATTCCCTAAGCCCCGGGGTCACAATTTCAGAAAAAATGTGACTTTCGGCAATTCACTCAAAAATGGTGCACAATGGTTGCAAATACTCCCCTAAAAGGTTTGGCGGTCGAAACAGAAGGCTTTTTATCACAGGACAAGAAATTAGACCTCGACAATTTAACCAGCGGAAATTTTTTTTTAAAAAAAATCCCTAAGCCCCGGGGTCACAATTTCAGAAAAAATCTGACTTTCGGCAATTCACTCAAAAATGGTACCCAAAGGTTGCAAATGCTCCCCTAAAAGGTTTGGCGGTCGAAACAGAAGGCTTTTTATCACAGGAAAAGAAATCAGACCTCAACAACTTAACCGGCGGGAAAATATTTTTTTGAAAAAATCCCTAAGCCCCGGGGTCACAATTTCAGAAAAAATCTGACTTTCGGCAATTCACTCAAAAATGGTGCACAACGGTTGCAAATGCTCCCCTGAAAGATTTAGAGATCGAAACAGAAGGCTTTTTATCACAGGACAAGAAATCAGACCTCAACAACTTAACCGGCGGGAAAATATTTTTTTTGAAAAAATCCCTAAGCCCCGGGGTCACAATTTCAGAAAAAATCTGACTTTCGGCAATTCACTCAAAAATGGTACCCAAAGGTTGCAAATGCTCCCCTGAATGGTTTGGAGGTCGAAATAGAAGTCTCTTTATCACAGAACAAGAAATCAGACCTCGACAACTTAACCGCCGGATGAAGATTTTTTTGAAAAAAACCCTAAGCCCCGGGGTCACAATTTCAGAAAAAAAGTGACTTTCGGCAATTCACTCAAAAATGTTGCCAAACGGCTTCAAATGCTCCCCTGAAAGATTTGGAAATCGAAACAGAATGCTTTTTATCACAGGACAAGAAATCAGACCTCAACAACTTAACCGGCGGGATAATATTTTTTTGAAAAAATCCCTAAGCCCCGGGGTCACAATTTCAGAAAAAATCTGACTTTCGGCAATTCACTCAAAAATGGTGCACAACGGTTGCAAATGCTCCCCTGAGAGGTTTGGCGATCGAAACAGAAGGCTTTTTATAACAGGACAAGAAATCAGACCTCGACAACTTAACCCGCGGAAAAATATTTTTTTGAAAAATTCCCTAATCCCCTGGGTCACAATTTCAGAAAAAATGTAACTTTTGGCAATTCACTCAAAAATGTTGCCAAACGGCTGCAAATGCTTCCCTAAAAGGTTTGGCGGTCGAAACAGAAGGCTTTTTATCACAGGACAAGAAAGCAGAACTCGACAACTTAACGGGCGGAAAAATATTTTTTTGAAAAAATCCCTAAGCCCCGGGGTCACAATTTCAGAAAAAATCTGATTTCCGGCAATTCACTCAGAAATGGTGCACAACGGTTGCAAATGCTCCCCTGAAAGATTTGGAGATCGAAACAGAAGGCTTTTTATCACAGGAAAAGAAATCAGACCTCGACAACTTCACCCGCGGAAAAATATTTTTTTGAAAAAATCCCTAAGCCCCGGGGTCACAATTTCAGAAAAAATCTTAGTTTCGGCAATTCACTCAAAAATGGTAACCAAAGGTTGCAAATGCTCCCCTAAAAGGTTTGGCGGTCGAAACAGAAGGCTTTTTATCGCAGGACTAGAAATCAGACCTCGACAACTTAACCGGCGGAAAAATATTTCTTTGAAAAAATCCCTAAGCCCCGGGGTCACAATTTCAGAAAAAATCTGATTTTCGGCAATTCACTCAAAAATGGTACCCAAAGGTTGCAAATGCTAGCCTGAATGGATTGGAGGTCGAAACAGAAGTCTCTTTATCACAGAACCAGAAATCTGACCTCGACAACTTAACCGCCGGTAGAAGATTTTTTTGAAAAAATTCCCTAAGCCCCGGGGTCACAATTTCAGAAAAAATCTTACTTTCGGCAATTCACTCAAAAATGGAACCCAAAGGTTGCAAATGCTCCCCTGAATGGTTTGGAGGTCGAAACAGAAGTCTCTTTATCACAGAACAAGAAATCAGACCTCGACAACTTAACCGGCGGAAGAACATTTTTTTGAAAAATTCCCTAAGCCCCGGGGTCACAATTTCAGAAAAAATGTGACTTTCGGCAATTCACTCAAAAATGGTGCACAATGGTTGCAAAAACTCCCCTAAAAGGTTTGGCGGTCGAAGCAGAAGGCTTTTTATCGCATGA
The DNA here is from genome assembly GCF_964270895.1 of Podarcis filfolensis. Taxonomy (NCBI): domain Eukaryota; kingdom Metazoa; phylum Chordata; class Lepidosauria; order Squamata; family Lacertidae; genus Podarcis; species Podarcis filfolensis. Next base: position 9,969,945 of record NC_139611.1, on the reverse strand, counting down.
CAAGAAATCAGACCTCGACAACTTAACCGGCGGAAGAAGATTTTTTTGAAAAATTCCCTAAGCCCCGGGGTCACAATTTCAGAAAAAATGTGACTTTCGGCAATTCACTCAAAAATGGTGCACAATGGTTGCAAATACTCCCCTAAAAGGTTTGGCGGTCGAAACAGAAGGCTTTTTATCACAGGACAAGAAATTAGACCTCGACAATTTAACCAGCGGAAATTTTTTTTAAAAAAAAATCCCTAAGCCCCGGGGTCACAATTTCAGAAAAAATCTGACTTTCGGCAATTCACTCAAAAATGGTACCCAAAGGTTGCAAATGCTCCCCTAAAAGGTTTGGCGGTCGAAACAGAAGGCTTTTTATCACAGGAAAAGAAATCAGACCTCAACAACTTAACCGGCGGGAAAATATTTTTTTGAAAAAATCCCTAAGCCCCGGGGTCACAATTTCAGAAAAAATCTGACTTTCGGCAATTCACTCAAAAATGGTGCACAACGGTTGCAAATGCTCCCCTGAGAGGTTTGGCGATCGAAACAGAAGCCTTTTTATAACAGGACAAGAAATCAGACCTCGACAACTTAACCCGCGGAAAAATATTTTTTTGAAAAAATCCCTAAGCCCCGGGGTCACAATTTCAGAAAAAATCTGACTTTTGGCAATTCACTCAAAAATTTTGCCCAACGGCTGCAAATGCTCCGCTAAAAGGTTTGGCGGTCGAAACAGAAGGCTTTTTATCACAGGACAAGAAAGCAGAACTCGACAACTTAACGGGCGGAAAAATATTTTTTTGAAAAAATCCCTAAGCCCCGGGGTCACAATTTCAGAAAAAATCTGACTTTTGGCAATTCACTAAAAAATGGTGCACAAGGGTTGCAAATGCTCCCCTGAAAGATTTAGAGATCGAAACAGAAGGCTTTTTATCACAGGACAAGAAATCAGACCTCAACAACTTAACCGGCGGGAAAATATTTTTTTTGAAAAAATCCCTAAGCCCCGGGGTCACAATTTCAGAAAAAATCTGACTTTCGGCAATTCACTCAAAAATGGTACCCAAAGGTTGAAAATGCTCCCCTGAATGGTTTGGAGGTCGAAATAGAAGTCTCTTTATCACAGAACAAGAAATCAGACCTCGACAACTTAACCGCCGGATGAAGATTTTTTTGAAAAAAACCCTAAGCCCCGGGGTCACAATTTCAGAAAAAAAGTGACTTTCGGCAATTCACTCAAAAATGTTGCCAAACGGCTTCAAATGCTCCCCTGAAAGATTTGGAAATCGAAACAGAATGCTTTTTATCACAGGACAAGAAATCAGACCTCAACAACTTAACCGGCGGGATAATATTTTTTTGAAAAAATCCCTAAGCCCCGGGGTCACAATTTCAGAAAAAATCTGACTTTCGGCAATTCACTCAAAAATTGTGCACAACGGTTGCAAATGCTCCCCTGAGAGGTTTGGCGATCGAAACAGAAGGCTTTTTATAACAGGACAAGAAATCAGACCTCGACAACTTAACCCGCGGAAAAATATTTTTTTGAAAAATTCCCTAATCCCCTGGGTCACAATTTCAGAAAAAATGTAACTTTTGGCAATTCACTCAAAAATGTTGCCAAACGGCTGCAAATGCTTCCCTAAAAGGTTTGGCGGTCGAAACAGAAGGCTTTTTATCACAGGACAAGAAAGCAGAACTCGACAACTTAACGGGCGGAAAAATATTTTTTTGAAAAAATCCCTAAGCCCCGGGGTCACAATTTCAGAAAAAATCTGACTTCCGGCAATTCACTCAAAAATGGTGCACAACGGTTGCAAATGCTCCCCTGAAAGATTTGGAGATCGAAACAGAAGGCTTTTTATCACAGGAAAAGAAATCAGACCTCGACAACTTAACCCGCGGAAAAATATTTTTTTGAAAAAATCCCTAAGCCCCGGGGTCACAATTTCAGAAAAAATCTTAGTTTCGGCAATTCACTCAAAAATGGTAACCAAAGGTTGCAAATGCTCCACTAAAAGGTTTGGCGGTCGAAACAGAAGGCTTTTTATCGCAGGACTAGAAATCAGACCTCGACAACTTAACCGGCGGGAAAATATTTTTTTGAAAAAATCCCTAAGCCCCGGGGTCACAATTTCAGAAAAAATCTGACTTTCGGCAATTCACTCAAAAATGGTGCACAACGGTTGCAAATTCTCCCCTGAAAAATTTGGAGATCGAAACAGAAGGCTTTTTATCACAGGACAAGAAATCAGACATCAACAACATAACCGGCCGAAAAATATGTTTTGAAAAAATCCCTAAGCCCTAGGGTCACAATTTCAGAAAAAATGTGACTTTCGGCAATTCACTCAAAAATGGTGCACAACGGTTCCAAATGCTCCCCTGAGAGGTTTGGAGATCGAAACAGAAGGCTTTTTATCACAGCACAAGAAATCAGACCTCGACAAGTTAACTTGCAGAAAAATATGTTTTGAAAAAATCCCTAAGCCCCAGGGTCACAATTTCAGAAAAATTCTGACTTTCGGCAATTCACTCAAAAATGGTGCACAACGGTTGCAAATGCTCCCCTGAGAGGTTTGGCGATCGAAACAGAAGGCTTTTTATAACAGGACAAGAAATCAGACCTCGACAACTTAACCCGCGGAAAAATATTTTTTTGAAAAAATCCCTAAGCCCCAGTGTCACAATTTCACAAAAAATCTGACTTTTGGCAATTCACTCAAAAATGTTGCCAAACGGCTGCAAATGCTCCCCTAAAAGGTTTGGCGGTCGAAACAGAAGGCTTTTTATCACAGGACAAGAAAGCAGAACTCGACAACTTAACGGGCGGAAAAATATTTTTTTGAAAAAATCCCTAAGCCCCAGGGTCACAATTTCAGAAAAAATCTGACTTTCGGCAATTCACTCAAAAATGGTACCCAAAGGTTGCAAATGCTCCCCTGAATGGTTTGGAGGTCGAAATAGAAGGCTTTTTATCACAGGACAAGAAATCAGACCACGACAACTTAACCCGCGGAAAAATATTTTTTTGAAAAAATCCCTAAGCCCCGGGGTCACAATTTCAGAAAAAATCTGACTTTTGGAAATTCACTCAAAAATTTTGCCAAACGGCTGCAAAAGCTCCCCTAAAAGGTTTGGCGGTCAAAACAGAAGGCTTTTTATCACAGGACAAGAAAGCAGAACTCGACAACTTAACGGGCGGAAAAATATTTTTTTGAAAAAATCCCTAAGCCCCGGGGTCACAATTTCAGAAAAAATCTGACTTTTGGCAATTCACTCAAAAATGGTGCACAACAGTTGCAAATTCTCCCCTGAAAAATTTGGAGATCGAAACAGAAGTCTTTTTATCACAGGACAAGAAATCAGACATCAACAACATAACCGGCCGAAAAATATGTTTTGAAAAAATCCCTAAGCCCTAGGGTCACAATTTCAGAAAAAATGTGACTTTCGGCAATTCACTCAAAAATGGTGCACAACGGTTCCAAATGCTCCCCTGAGAGGTTTGGAGATCGAAACAGAAGGCTTTTTATCACAGCACAAGAAATCAGACCTCGACAAGTTAACTTGCAGAAAAATATGTTTTGAAAAAATCCCTAAGCCCCAGGGTCACAATTTCAGAAAAATTCTGACTTTCGGCAATTCACTCAAAAATGGTGCACAACGGTTGCAAATGCTCCCCTGAGAGGTTTGGCGATCGAAACAGAAGGCTTTTTATAACAGGACAAGAAATCAGACCTCGACAACTTAACCCGCGGAAAAATATTTTTTTGAAAAAATCCCTAAGCCCCAGTGTCACAATTTCACAAAAAATCTGACTTTTGGCAATTCACTCAAAAATGTTGCCAAACGGCTGCAAATGCTCCCCTAAAAGGTTTGGCGGTCGAAACAGAAGGCTTTTTATCACAGGACAAGAAAGCAGAACTCGACAACTTAACCGGCGGAAAAATATTTTTTTGAAAAAATCCCTAAGCCCCGGGGTCACAATTTCAGAAAAAATCTGACTTTCGGCAATTCACTCAAAAATGGTACCCAAAGGTTGCAAATGCTCCCCTGAATGGTTTGGAGGTCGAAACAGAAGTCTCTTTATCACAGAACAAGAAATCATACCTCGACAACTTAACCGGCGGAAGAAGATTTTTTTGAAAAATTCCCTAAGCCCCGGGGTCACAATTTCAAAAAAAATTTGACTTTCGGCAATTCACTCAAAAATGGTACCCAAAGGTTGCAAATGCTCCCCTAAAAGGTTTGGCGGTCGAAACAGAAGGCTTTTTATCGCAGGACTAGAAATCAGACCTCGACAACTTAACCGGCGGAAAAATATTTCTTTGAAAAAATCCCTAAGCCCCGGGGTCACAATTTCAGAAAAAATCTGATTTTCGGCAATACACTCAAAAATGGTACCCAAAGGTTGCAAATGCTTGCCTGAATGGTTTGGAGGTCGAAACAGAAGTCTCTTTATCAAAGAACAAGAAATCAGACCTCGGCAACCTAACCGGCGGAAGAAATTTTTTTTGAAAAATTCCCTAAGCCCCGGGGTCACAATTTCAGAAAAAATCTGACTTTCGGCAATTCACTCAAAAATGGTGCCCAAGGGTTGCAAATGCTCGCCTGAAAGGTTTGGCGGTCGAAACAGAAGGCTTTTTATCACAGCACAAGAAATCAGACCTCGACAACTTAACTGGCAGGAAAATATGTTTTGAAAAAATCCCTAAGCCCCAGGGTCACAATTTCAGAAAAAATCTGACTTTTGGCAATTCACTCAAAAATTTTGCCAAACGGCTGCAAATGCTCCCCTAAAAGGTTTGGCGGTCGAAACAGAAGGCTTTTTATCACAGGACAAGAAAGCAGAACTCGACAACTTAACGGGAGGAAAAATATTTTTTTGAAAAAATCCCTAAGCCCCGGGGTCACAATTTCAGAAAAAATCTGACTTTTGGCAATTCACTAAAAAATGGTGCACAAGGGTTGCAAATGCTCCCCTGAAAGATTTGGAAATCGAAACAGAAGGCTTTTTATCACAGGACAAGAAATCAGACCTCAACAACTTAACCCGCGGAAAAATATTTTTTTGAAAAAATCCCTAAGCCCCGGGGTCACAATTTCAGAAAAAATCTGACTTTTGGCAATTCACTCAAAAATTTTGCCAAACGGCTGCAAATGCTCCCCTAAAAGGTTTGGCGGTCAAAACAGAAGGCTTTTTATCACAGGACAAGAAAGCAGAACTCGACAACTTAACGGGCGGAAAAATATTTTTTTGAAAAAATCCCTAAGCCCCGGGGTCACAATTTCAGAAAAAATCTGACTTTTGGCAATTCACTCAAAAATGGTGCACAACAGTTGCAAATTCTCCCCTGAAAAATTTGGAGATCGAAACAGAAGGCTTTTTATCACAGGACAAGAAATCAGACCTCAACAACTTAACCGGCGGGAAAATATTTTTTTGAAAAAATCCCTAAGCCCCGGGGTCACAATTTCAGAAGAAATCTTACTTTCGGCAATTCACTCAAAAATGGAACCCAAAGGTTGCAAATGCTCCCCTAAAAGGTTTGGCTGTCGAAGCAGAAGGCTTTTTATCGCATGACAAGAAATCAGACCTCGACAACTTAACCGGCGGAAAAATATTTTTTTGAAAAAATCCCTAAGCCCCGGGGTCACAATTTCAGAAAAAATCTGACTTTCGGCAATTCACTCAAAAATGGTACCCAAAGGTTGCAAATGCTCCCCTGAATGGTTTGGAGGTCGAAACAGAAGTCTCTTTATCACAGAACAATAAATCAGACCTCGACAACTTAACCGGCGGAAGAAGATTTTTTTGAAAAATTCCCTAAGCCCCGGGGTCACAATTTCAGAAAAAAATTGACTTTCGGCAATTCACTCAAAAATGGTACCCAAAGGTTGCAAATGCTCCCCTAAAAGGTTTGGCGGTCGAAACAGAAGGCTTTTTATCGCAGGACTAGAAATCAGACCTCGACAACTTAACCGGCGGAAAAATATTTCTTTGAAAAAATCCCTAAGCCCCGGGGTCACAATTTCAGAAAAAATCTGATTTTCGGCAATACACTCAAAAATGGTACCCAAAGGTTGCAAATGCTTGCCTGAATGGTTTGGAGGTTGAAACAGAAGTCTCTTTATCACAGAACAAGAAATCAGACCTCGACAACTTAACCGGCGGAAGAAGATTTTTTTGAAAAATTCCCTAAGCCCCGGGGTCACAATTTCAGAAAAAATCTGACTTTCGGCAATTCACTCAAAAATGGTGCCCAACGGTTGCAAATGCTCGCCTGAAAGGTTTGGCGGTCGAAACAGAAGGCTTTTTATCACAGCACAAGAAATCAGACCTCGACAACTTAACTAGCAGGAAAATATGTTTTGAAAAAATCCCTAAGCCCCGGGGTCACAATTTCAGAAAAAATCTGACTTTTGGCAATTCACTCAAAAATTTTGCCAAACGGCTGCAAATGCTCCCCTAAAAGGTTTGGCGGTCGAAACAGAAGGCTTTTTATCACAGGACAAGAAAGCAGAACTCGACAACTTAACGGGCGGAAAAATATTTTTTTGAAAAAATCCCAAAGCCCCGGGGTCACAATTTCAGAAAAAATCTGACTTTTGGCAATTCACTAAAAAATGGTGCACAAGGGTTGCAAATGCTCCCCTGAAAGATTTGGAAATCGAAACAGAAGGCTTTTTATCACAGGACAAGAAATCAGACCTCAACAACTTAACCGGCGGGATAATATTTTTTTGAAAAAATCCCTAAGCCCCGGGGTCACAATTTCAGAAAAAATCTGACTTTCGGCAATTCACTGAAAAATGGTGCACAACGGTTGCAAATGCTCCCCTGAGAGGTTTGGCGATCGAAACAGAAGGCTTTTTATAACAGGACAAGAAATCAGAACTCGACAACTTAACCCGCGGAAAAATATTTTTTTGAAAAATTCCCTAAGCCCCTGGGTCACAATTTCAGAAAAAATGTAACTTTTGGCAATTCACTCAAAAATGTTGCCAAACGGCTGCAAATGCTCCCCTAAAAGGTTTGGCGGTCGAAACAGAAGGCTTTTTATCACAGGACAAGAAAGCAGAACTCGACAACTTAACGGGCGGAAAAATATTTTTTTGAAAAAATCCCTAAGCCCCGGGGTCACAATTTCAGAAAAAATCTTAGTTTCGGCAATTCACTCAAAAATGGTAACCAAAGGTTGCAAATGCTCCCCTAAAAGGTTTGGCGGTCGAAACAGAAGGCTTTTTATCGCAGGACTAGAAATCAGACTTCGACAACTTAACCGGCGGAAAAATATTTCTTTGAAAAAATCCCTAAGCCCCGGGGTCACAATTTCAGAAAAAATCTGATTTTCGGCAATTCACTCAAAAATGGTACCCAAAGGTTGCAAATGCTAGCCTGAATGGATTGGAGGTCGAAACAGAAGTCTCTTTATCACAGAACAAGAAATCAGACCTCGACAACTTAACCGCCGGTAGAAGATTTTTTTGAAAAAAATCCCTAAGCCCCGGGGTCACAATTTCAGAAAAAAATGTGACTTTCGGCAATTCACTCAAAAATGTTGCCCAACGGCTGCAAATGATCCCATAAAAGGTTTGGCGGTCGAAACAGAAGGCTTTTTATCACAGGAGAAGAAATCAGACCTCAACAACTTAACCCGCGGAAAAATATTTTTTTGAAAAAATCCCTAAGCCCCGGGGTCACAATTTCAGAAAAAATCTGACTTTTGGCAATTCACTCAAAAATTTTGCCAAACGGCTGCAAATGCTCCCCTAAAAGGTTTGGCGGTCAAAACAGAAGGCTTTTTATCACAGGACAAGAAAGCAGAACTCGACAACTTAACGGGCGGAAAAATATTTTTTTGAAAAAATCCCTAAGCCCCGGGGTCACAATTTCAGAAAAAATCTGACTTTTGGCAATTCACTCAAAAATTTTGCCAAACGGCTGCAAATGCTCCCCTAAAAGGTTTGGCGGTCGAAACAGAAGGCTTTTTATCACAGGACAAGAAAGCAGAACTCGACAACTTAACGGGCGGAAAAATATTTTTTTGAAAAAATCCCTAAGCCCCGGGGTCACAATTTCAGAAAAAATCTGACTTTTGGCAATTCACTAAAAAATGGTGCACAAGGGTTGCAAATGCTCCCCTGAAAGATTTGGAAATCGAAACAGAAGGCTTTTTATCACAGGACAAGAAATCAGACCTCAACAACTTAACCGGCGGGATAATATTTTTTTGAAAAAATCCCTAAGCCCCGGGGTCACAATTTCAGAAAAAATCTGACTTTCGGCAATTCACTGAAAAATGGTGCACAACGGTTGCAAATGCTCCCCTGAGAGGTTTGGCGATCGAAACAGAAGGCTTTTTATAACAGGACAAGAAATCAGACCTCGACAACTTAACCCGCGGAAAAATATTTTTTTGAAAAATTCCCTAAGCCCCTGGGTCACAATTTCAGAAAAAATGTAACTTTTGGCAATTCACTCAAAAATGTTGCCAAACGGCTGCAAATGCTCCCCTAAAAGGTTTGGCGGTCGAAACAGAAGGCTTTTTATCACAGGACAAGAAAGCAGAACTCGACAACTTAACGGGCGGAAAAATATTTTTTTGAAAAAATCCCTAAGCCCCGGGGTCACAATTTCAGAAAAAATCTTAGTTTCGGCAATTCACTCAAAAATGGTAACCAAAGGTTGCAAATGCTCCCCTAAAAGGTTTGGCGGTCGAAACAGAAGGCTTTTTATCGCAGGACTAGAAATCAGACCTCGACAACTTAACCGGCGGAAAAATATTTCTTTGAAAAAATCCCTAAGCCCCGGGGTCACAATTTCAGAAAAAATCTGATTTTCGGCAATTCACTCAAAAATGGTACCCAAAGGTTGCAAATGCTAGCCTGAATGGATTGGAGGTCGAAACAGAAGTCTCTTTATCACAGAACAAGAAATCAGACCTCGACAACTTAACCGCCGGTAGAAGATTTTTTTGAAAAAAATCCCTAAGCCCCGGGGTCACAATTTCAGAAAAAAATGTGACTTTCGGCAATTCACTCAAAAATGTTGCCCAACGGCTGCAAATGATCCCATAAAAGGTTTGGCGCTCGAAACAGAAGGCTTTTTATCACAGGAGAAGAAATCAGACCTCAACAACTTAACCCGCGGAAAAATATTTTTTTGAAAAAATCCCTAAGCCCCGGGGTCACAATTTCAGAAAAAATCTGACTTTTGGCAATTCACTCAAAAATTTTGCCAAACGGCTGCAAATGCTCCCCTAAAAGGTTTGGCGGTCAAAACAGAAGGCTTTTTATCACAGGACAAGAAAGCAGAACTCGACAACTTAACGGGCGGAAAAATATTTTTTTGAAAAAATCCCTAAGCCCCGGGGTCACAATTTCAGAAAAAATCTGACTTTTGGCAATTCACTCAAAAATGGTGCACAACAGTTGCAAATTCTCCCCTGAAAAATTTGGAGATCGAAACAGAAGGCTTTTTATCACAGGACAAGAAATCAGACATCAACAACATAACCGGCCGAAAAATATGTTTTGAAAAAATCCCTAAGCCCTAGGGTCACAATTTCAGAAAAAATGTGACTTTCGGCAATTCACTCAAAAATGGTGCACAACGGTTCCAAATGCTCCCCTGAGAGGTTTGGAGATCGAAACAGAAGGCTTTTTATCACAGCACAAGAAATCAGACCTCGACAAGTTAACTGGCAGAAAAATATGTTTTGAAAAAATCCCTAAGCCCCAGGGTCACAATTTCAGAAAAATTCTGACTTTCGGCAATTCACTCAAAAATGGTGCACAACGGTTGCAAATGCTCCCCTGAGAGGTTTGGCGATCGAAACAGAAGGCTTTTTATAACAGGACAAGAAATCAGACCTCGACAACTTAACCCGCGGAAAAATATTTCTTTGAAAAAATCCCTAAGCCCCGGGGTCACAATTTCAGAAAAAATCTGATTTTCGGCAATACACTCAAAAATGGTACCCAAAGGTTGCAAATGCTTGCCTGAATGGTTTGGAGGTTGAAACAGAAGTCTCTTTATCACAGAACAAGAAATCAGACCTCGACAACTTAACCGGCGGAAGAAGATTTTTTTGAAAAATTCCCTAAGCCCCGGGGTCACAATTTCAGAAAAAATCTGACTTTCGGCAATTCACTCAAAAATGGTGCCCAACGGTTGCAAATGCTCGCCTGAAAGGTTTGGCGGTCGAAACAGAAGGCTTTTTATCACAGCACAAGAAATCAGACCTCGACAACTTAACTAGCAGGAAAATATGTTTTGAAAAAATCCCTAAGCCCCGGGGTCACAATTTCAGAAAAAATCTGACTTTTGGCAATTCACTCAAAAATTTTGCCAAACGGCTGCAAATGCTCCCCTAAAAGGTTTGGCGGTCGAAACAGAAGGCTTTTTATCACAGGACAAGAAAGCAGAACTCGACAACTTAACGGGCGGAAAAATATTTTTTTGAAAAAATCCCTAAGCCCCGGGGTCACAATTTCAGAAAAAATCTGACTTTTGGCAATTCACTAAAAAATGGTGCACAAGGGTTGCAAATGCTCCCCTGAAAGATTTGGAAATCGAAACAGAAGGCTTTTTATCACAGGACAAGAAATCAGACCTCAACAACTTAACCGGCGGGATAATATTTTTTTGAAAAAATCCCTAAGCCCCGGGGTCACAATTTCAGAAAAAATCTGACTTTCGGCAATTCACTGAAAAATGGTGCACAACGGTTGCAAATGCTCCCCTGAGAGGTTTGGCGATCGAAACAGAAGGCTTTTTATAACAGGACAAGAAATCAGACCTCGACAACTTAACCCGCGGAAAAATATTTTTTTGAAAAATTCCCTAAGCCCCTGGGTCACAATTTCAGAAAAAATGTAACTTTTGGCAATTCACTCAAAAATGTTGCCAAACGGCTGCAAATGCTCCCCTAAAAGGTTTGGCGGTCGAAACAGAAGGCTTTTTATCACAGGACAAGAAAGCAGAACTCGACAACTTAACGGGCGGAAAAATATTTTTTTGAAAAAATCCCTAAGCCCCGGGGTCACAATTTCAGAAAAAATCTTAGTTTCGGCAATTCACTCAAAAATGGTAACCAAAGGTTGCAAATGCTCCCCTAAAAGGTTTGGCGGTCGAAACAGAAGGCTTTTTATCGCAGGACTAGAAATCAGACCTCGACAACTTAACCGGCGGAAAAATATTTCTTTGAAAAAATCCCTAAGCCCCGGGGTCACAATTTCAGAAAAAAACTGATTTTCGGCAATTCACTCAAAAATGGTACCCAAAGGTTGCAAATGCTAGCCTGAATGGATTGGAGGTCGAAACAGAAGTCTCTTTATCACAGAACAAGAAATCAGACCTCGACAACTTAACCGCCGGTAGAAGATTTTTTTGAAAAAAATCCCTAAGCCCCGGGGTCACAATTTCAGAAAAAAATGTGACTTTCGGCAATTCACTCAAAAATGTTGCCCAACGGCTGCAAATGATCCCATAAAAGGTTTGGCGGTCGAAACAGAAGGCTTTTTATCACAGGAGAAGAAATCAGACCTCAACAACTTAACCCGCGGAAAAATATTTTTTTGAAAAAATCCCTAAGCCCCGGGGTCACAATTTCAGAAAAAATCTGACTTTCGGCAATTCACTCAAAAATGGTGCCCAACGGTTGCAAATGCTCGCCTGAAAGGTTTGGCGGTCAAAACAGAAGGCTTTTTATCACAGGACAAGAAAGCAGAACTCGACAACTTAACGGGCGGAAAAATATTTTTTTGAAAAAATCCCTAAGCCCCGGGGTCACAATTTCAGAAAAAATCTGACTTTTGGCAATTCACTCAAAAATGGTGCACAACAGTTGCAAATTCTCCCCTGAAAAATTTGGAGATCGAAACAGAAGGCTTTTTATCACAGGACAAGAAATCAGACATCAACAACATAACCGGCCGAAAAATATGTTTTGAAAAAATCCCTAAGCCCTAGGGTCACAATTTCAGAAAAAATGTGACTTTCGGCAATTCACTCAAAAATGGTGCACAACGGTTCCAAATGCTCCCCTGAGAGGTTTGGAGATCGAAACAGAAGGCTTTTTATCACAGCACAAGAAATCAGACCTCGACAAGTTAACTGGCAGAAAAATATGTTTTGAAAAAATCCCTAAGCCCCAGGGTCACAATTTCAGAAAAATTCTGACTTTCGGCAATTCACTCAAAAATGGTGCACAACGGTTGCAAATGCTCCCCTGAGAGGTTTGGCGATCGAAACAGAAGGCTTTTTATAACAGGACAAGAAATCAGACCTCGACAACTTAACCCGCGGAAAAATATTTTTTTGAAAAAATCCCTAAGCCCCAGGGTCACAATTTCACAAAAAATCTGACTTTTGGCAATTCAATCAAAAATGTTGCCAAACGGCTGCAAATGCTCCCCTAAAAGGTTTGGCGGTCGAAACAGAAGGCTTTTTATCACAGGACAAGAAAGCAGAACTCGACAACTTAACGGGCGGAAAATTTTTTTTTTGAAAAAATCCCTAAGCCCCAGGGTCACAATTCCAGAAAAAATCTGACTTTCGGCAATTCACTCAAAAATGGTACCCAAAAGTTGCAAATGCTCCCCTGAAGGGTTTGCAGGTCGAAATAGAAGGCTTTTTATCACAGGACAAGAAAGCAGAACTCGACAACTTAACCGGCGGAAAAATATTTTTTTGAAAAAATCCCTAAGCCCCGGGGTCACAATTTCAGAAAAAATCTGACTTTCGGCAATTCACTCAAAAATGGTGCACAACGGTTGCAAATGCTCCCCTGAGAGGTTTGGCGATCGAAACAGAAGGCTTTTTATAACAGGACAAGAAATCAGACCTCGACAACTTAACCCGCGGAAAAATATTTTTTTGAAAAATTCCCTAAGCCCCTGGGTCACAATTTCAGAAAAAATGTAACTTTTGGCAATTCACTCAAAAATGTTGCCAAACGGCTGCAAATGCTCCCCTAAAAGGTTTGGCGGTCGAAACAGAAGGCTTTTTATCACAGGACAAGAAAGCAGAACTCGACAACTTAACGGGCGGAAAAATATTTTTTTGAAAAAATCCCTAAGCCCCGGGGTCACAATTTCAGAAAAAATCTTAGTTTCGGCAATTCACTCAAAAATGGTAACCAAAGGTTGCAAATGCTCCCCTAAAAGGTTTGGCGGTCGAAACAGAAGGCTTTTTATCGCAGGACTAGAAATCAGACCTCGACAACTTAACCGGCGGAAAAATATTTCTTTGAAAAAATCCCTAAGCCCCGGGGTCACAATTTCAGAAAAAATCTGATTTTCGGCAATACACTCAAAAATGGTACCCAAAGGTTGCAAATGCTTGCCTGAATGGTTTGGAGGTTGAAACAGAAGTCTCTTTATCACAGAACAAGAAATCAGACCTCGACAACTTAACCGGCGGAAGAAGATTTTTTTGAAAAATTCCCTAAGCCCCGGGGTCACAATTTCAGAAAAAATCTGACTTTCGGCAATTCACTCAAAAATGGTGCCCAACGGTTGCAAATGCTCGCCTGAAAGGTTTGGCGGTCGAAACAGAAGGCTTTTTATCACAGCACAAGAAATCAGACCTCGACAACTTAACTAGCAGGAAAATATGTTTTGAAAAAATCCCTAAGCCCCGGGGTCACAATTTCAGAAAAAATCTGACTTTTGGCAATTCACTCAAAAATTTTGCCAAACGGCTGCAAATGCTCCCCTAAAAGGTTTGGCGGTCGAAACAGAAGGCTTTTTATCACAGGACAAGAAAGCAGAACTCGACAACTTAACGGGCGGAAAAATATTTTTTTGAAAAAATCCCTAAGCCCCGGGTTCACAATTTCAGAAAAAATCTGACTTTTGGCAATTCACTAAAAAATGGTGCACAAGGGTTGCAAATGCTCCCCTGAAAGATTTGGAAATCGAAACAGAAGGCTTTTTATCACAGGACAAGAAATCAGACCTCAACAACTTAACCGGCGGGATAATATTTTTTTGAAAAAATCCCTAAGCCCCGGGGTCACAATTTCAGAAAAAATCTGACTTTCGGCAATTCACTGAAAAATGGTGCACAACGGTTGCAAATGCTCCCCTGAGAGGTTTGGCGATCGAAACAGAAGGCTTTTTATAACAGGACAAGAAATCAGACCTCGACAACTTAACCCGCGGAAAAATATTTTTTTGAAAAATTCCCTAAGCCCCTGGGTCACAATTTCAGAAAAAATGTAACTTTTGGCAATTCACTCAAAAATGTTGCCAAACGGCTGCAAATGCTCCCCTAAAAGGTTTGGCGGTCGAAACAGAAGGCTTTTTATCACAGGACAAGAAAGCAGAACTCGACAACTTAACGGGCGGAAAAATATTTTTTTGAAAAAATCCCTAAGCCCCGGGGTCACAATTTCAGAAAAAATCTTAGTTTCGGCAATTCACTCAAAAATGGTAACCAAAGGTTGCAAATGCTCCCCTAAAAGGTTTGGCGGTCGAAACAGAAGGCTTTTTATCGCAGGACTAGAAATCAGACCTCGACAACTTAACCGGCGGAAAAATATTTCTTTGAAAAAATCCCTAAGCCCCGAGGTCACAATTTCAGAAAAAATCTGATTTTCGGCAATTCACTCAAAAATGGTACCCAAAGGTTGCAAATGCTAGCCTGAATGGATTGGAGGTCGAAACAGAAGTCTCTTTATCACAGAACAAGAAATCAGACCTCGACAACTTAACCGCCGGTAGAAGATTTTTTTGAAAAAAATCCCTAAGCCCCGGGGTCACAATTTCAGAAAAAAATGTGACTTTCGGCAATTCACTCAAAAATGTTGCCCAACGGCTGCAAATGATCCCATAAAAGGTTTGGCGCTCGAAACAGAAGGCTTTTTATCACAGGAGAAGAAATCAGACCTCAACAACTTAACCCGCGGAAAAATATTTTTTTGAAAAAATCCCTAAGCCCCGGGGTCACAATTTCAGAAAAAATCTGACTTTTGGCAATTCACTCAAAAATTTTGCCAAACGGCTGCAAATGCTCCGCTAAAAGGTTTGGCGGTCAAAACAGAAGGCTTTTTATCACAGGACAAGAAAGCAGAACTCGACAACTTAACGGGCGGAAAAATATTTTTTTGAAAAAATCCCTAAGCCCCGGGGTCACAATTTCAGAAAAAATCTGACTTTTGGCAATTCACTCAAAAATGGTGCACAACAGTTGCAAATTCTCCCCTGAAAAATTTGGAGATCGAAACAGAAGGCTTTTTATCACAGGACAAGAAATCAGACATCAACAACATAACCGGCCGAAAAATATGTTTTGAAAAAATCCCTAAGCCCTAGGGTCACAATTTCAGAAAAAATGTGACTTTCGGCAATTCACTCAAAAATGGTGCACAACGGTTCCAAATGCTCCCCTGAGAGGTTTGGAGATCGAAACAGAAGGCTTTTTATCACAGCACAAGAAATCAGACCTCGACAAGTTAACTGGCAGAAAAATATGTTTTGAAAAAATCCCTAAGCCCCAGGGTCACAATTTCAGAAAAATTCTGACTTTCGGCAATTCACTCAAAAATGGTGCACAACGGTTGCAAATGCTCCCCTGAGAGGTTTGGCGATCGAAACAGAAGGCTTTTTATAACAGGACAAGAAATCAGACCTCGACAACTTAACCCGCGGAAAAATATTTTTTTGAAAAAATCCCTAAGCCCCAGGGTCACAATTTCACAAAAAATCTGACTTTTGGCAATTCAATCAAAAATGTTGCCAAACAGCTGCAAATGCTCCCCTAAAAGGTTTGGCGGTCGAAACAGAAGGCTTTTTATCACAGGACAAGAAAGCAGAACTCGACAACTTAACGGGCGGAAAAATATTTTTTTGAAAAAATCCCTAAGCCCCAGGGTCACAATTTCAGAAAAAATCTGACTTTCGGCAATTCACTCAAAAATGGTACCCAAAGGTTGCAAATGCTCCCCTGAAGGGTTTGGAGGTCGAAATAGAAGGCTTTTTATCACAGGACAAGAAAGCAGAACTCGACAACTTAACCGGCGGAAAAATATTTTTTTGAAAAAATCCCTAAGCCCCGGGGTCACAATTTCAGAAAAAATCTGACTTTCGGCAATTCACTCAAAAATGGTACCCAAAGGTTGCAAATGCTCCCCTGAATGGTTTGGAGGTCGAAACAGAAGTCTCTTTATCACAGAACAAGAAATCAGACCTCGACAACTTAACCGGCGGAAGAAGATTTTTTTGAAAAATTCCCTAAGCCCCGGGGTCACAATTTCAGAAAAAAATTGACTTTCGGCAATTCACTCAAAAATGGTACCCAAAGGTTGCAAATGCTCCCCTAAAAGGTTTGGCGGTCGAAACAGAAGGCTTTTTATCGCAGGACTAGAAATCAGACCTCGACAACTTAACCGGCGGAAAAATATTTCTTTGAAAAAATCCCTAAGCCCCGGGGTCACAATTTCAGAAAAAATCTGATTTTCGGCAATACACTCAAAAATGGTACCCAAAGGTTGCAAATGCTTGCCTGAATGGTTTGGAGGTCGAAACAGAAGTCTCTTTATCACAGAACAAAAAATCAGACCTCGACAACTTAACCGGCGGAAGAAAATTTTTTTGAAAAATTCCCTAAGCCCCGGGGTCACAATTTCAGAAAAAATCTGACTTTCGGCAATTCACTCAAAAATGGTGCCCAACGGTTGCAAATGCTCGCCTGAAAGGTTTGGCGGTCGAAACAGAAGGCTTTTTATCACAGGAGAAGAAATCAGACCTCGACAACTTAACTGGCAGGAAAATATGTTTTGAAAAAATCCCTAAGCCCCAGGGTCACAATTTCAGAAAAAATCTGACTTTTGGCAATTCACTCAAAAATTTTGCCAAACGGCTGCAAATGCTCCCCTAAAAGGTTTGGCGGTCGAAACAGAAGGCTTTTTATCACAGGACAAGAAAGCAGAACTCGACAACTTAACGGGAGGAAAAATATTTTTTTGAAAAAATCCCTAAGCCCCGGGGTCACAATTTCAGAAAAAATCTGACTTTTGGCAATTCACTAAAAAATGGTGCACAAGGGTTGCAAATGCTCCCCTGAAAGATTTGGAAATCGAAACAGAAGGCTTTTTATCACAGGACAAGAAATCAGACCTCAACAACTTAACCCGCGGAAAAATATTTTTTTGAAAAAATCCCTAAGCCCCGGGGTCACAATTTCAGAAAAAATCTGACTTTTGGCAATTCACTCAAAAATTTTGCCAAACGGCTGCAAATGCTCCCCTAAAAGGTTTGGCGGTCAAAACAGAAGGCTTTTTATCACAGGACAAGAAAGCAGAACTCGACAACTTAACGGGCGGAAAAATATTTTTTTGAAAAAATCCCTAAGCCCCGGGGTCACAATTTCAGAAAAAATCTGACTTTTGGCAATTCACTCAAAAATGGTGCACAACAGTTGCAAATTCTCCCCTGAAAAATTTGGAGATCGAAACAGAAGGCTTTTTATCACAGGACAAGAAATCAGACCTCAACAACTTAACCGGCGGGAAAATATTTTTTTGAAAAAATCCCTAAGCCCCGGGGTCACAATTTCAGAAGAAATCTTACTTTCGGCAATTCACTCAAAAATGGAACCCAAAGGTTGCAAATGCTCCCCTAAAAGGTTTGGCGGTCGAAGCAGAAGGCTTTTTATCGCATGACAAGAAATCAGACCTCGACAACTTAACCGGAGGAAAAATATTTTTTTGAAAAAATCCCTAAGCCCCGGGGTCACAATTTCAGAAAAAATCTGACTTTCGGCAATTCACTCAAAAATGGTACCCAAAGGTTGCAAATGCTCCCCTGAATGGTTTGGAGGTTGAAACAGAAGTCTCTTTATCACAGAACAATAAATCAGACCTCGACAACTTAACCGGCGGAAGAAGATTTTTTTGAAAAATTCCCTAAGCCCCGGGGTCACAATTTCAGAAAAAAATTGACTTTCGGCAATTCACTCAAAAATGGTACCCAAAGGTTGCAAATGCTCCCCTAAAAGGTTTGGCGGTCGAAACAGAAGGCTTTTTATCGCAGGACTAGAAATCAGACCTCGACAACTTAACCGGCGGAAAAATATTTCTTTGAAAAAATCCCTAAGCCCCGGGGTCACAATTTCAGAAAAAATCTGATTTTCGGCAATTCACTCAAAAATGGTACCCAAAGGTTGCAAATGCTTGCCTGAATGGTTTGGAGGTTGAAACAGAAGTCTCTTTATCACAGAACAAGAAATCAGACCTCGACAACTTAACCGGCGGAAGAAGATTTTTTTGAAAAATTCCCTAAGCCCCGGGGTCACAATTTCAGAAAAAATCTGACTTTCGACAATTCACTCAAAAATGGTGCCCAACGGTTGCAAATGCTCGCCTGAAAGGTTTGGCGGTCGAAACAGAAGGCTTTTTATCACAGCACAAGAAATCAGACCTCGACAACTTAACTAGCAGGAAAATATGTTTTGAAAAAATCCCTAAGCCCCGGGGTCACAATTTCAGAAAAAATCTGACTTTTGGCAATTCACTCAAAAATTTTGCCAAACGGCTGCAAATGCTCCCCTAAAAGGTTTGGCGGTCGAAACAGAAGGCTTTTTATCACAGGACAAGAAAGCAGAACTCGACAACTTAACGGGCGGAAAAATATTTTTTTGAAAAAATCCCTAAGCCCCGGGGTCACAATTTCAGAAAAAATCTGACTTTTGGCAATTCACTAAAAAATGGTGCACAAGGGTTGCAAATGCTCCCCTGAAAGATTTGGAAATCGAAACAGAAGGCTTTTTATCACAGGACAAGAAATCAGACCTCAACAACTTAACCCGCGGAAAAATATTTTTTTGAAAAAATCCCTAAGCCCCGGGGTCACAATTTCAGAAAAAATCTGACTTTTGGCAATTCACTCAAAAATTTTGCCAAACGGCTGCAAATGCTCCCCTAAAAGGTTTGGCGGTCAAAACAGAAGGCTTTTTATCACAGGACAAGAAAGCAGAACTCGACAACTTAACGGGCGGAAAAATATTTTTTTGAAAAAATCCCTAAGCCCCGGGGTCACAATTTCAGAAAAAATCTGACTTTTGGCAATTCACTCAAAAATGGTGCACAACAGTTGCAAATTCTCCCCTGAAAAATTTGGAGATCGAAACAGAAGGCTTTTTATCACAGGACAAGAAATCAGACCTCAACAACTTAACCGGCGGGAAAATATTTTTTTGAAAAAATCCCTAAGCCCCGGGGTCACAATTTCAGAAGAAATCTTACTTTCGGCAATTCACTCAAAAATGGAACCCAAAGGTTGCAAATGCTCCCCTAAAAGGTTTGGCGGTCGAAGCAGAAGGCTTTTTATCGCATGACAAGAAATCAGACCTCGACAACTTAACCGGAGGAAAAATATTTTTTTGAAAAAATCCCTAAGCCCCGGGGTCACAATTTCAGAAAAAATCTGACTTTCGGCAATTCACTCAAAAATGGTACCCAAAGGTTGCAAATGCTCCCCTGAATGGTTTGGAGGTTGAAACAGAAGTCTCTTTATCACAGAACAATAAATCAGACCTCGACAACTTAACCGGCGGAAGAAGATTTTTTTGAAAAATTCCCTAAGCCCCGGGGTCACAATTTCAGAAAAAAATTGACTTTCGGCAATTCACTCAAAAATGGTACCCAAAGGTTGCAAATGCTCCCCTAAAAGGTTTGGCGGTCGAAACAGAAGGCTTTTTATCGCAGGACTAGAAATCAGACCTCGACAACTTAACCGGCGGAAAAATATTTCTTTGAAAAAATCCCTAAGCCCCGGGGTCACAATTTCAGAAAAAATCTGATTTTCGGCAATTCACTCAAAAATGGTACCCAAAGGTTGCAAATGCTTGCCTGAATGGTTTGGAGGTTGAAACAGAAGTCTCTTTATCACAGAACAAGAAATCAGACCTCGACAACTTAACCGGCGGAAGAAGATTTTTTTGAAAAATTCCCTAAGCCCCGGGGTCACAATTTCAGAAAAAATCTGACTTTCGACAATTCACTCAAAAATGGTGCCCAACGGTTGCAAATGCTCGCCTGAAAGGTTTGGCGGTCGAAACAGAAGGCTTTTTATCACAGCACAAGAAATCAGACCTCGACAACTTAACTAGCAGGAAAATATGTTTTGAAAAAATCCCTAAGCCCCGGGGTCACAATTTCAGAAAAAATCTGACTTTTGGCAATTCACTCAAAAATTTTGCCAAACGGCTGCAAATGCTCCCCTAAAAGGTTTGGCGGTCGAAACAGAAGGCTTTTTATCACAGGACAAGAAAGCAGAACTCGACAACTTAACGGGCGGAAAAATATTTTTTTGAAAAAATCCCTAAGCCCCGGGGTCACAATTTCAGAAAAAATCTGACTTTTGGCAATTCACTAAAAAATGGTGCACAAGGGTTGCAAATGCTCCCCTGAAAGATTTGGAAATCGAAACAGAAGGCTTTTTATCACAGGACAAGAAATCAGACCTCAACAACTTAACCGGCGGGATAATATTTTTTTGAAAAAATCCCTAAGCCCCGGGGTCACAATTTCAGAAAAAATCTGACTTTCGGCAATTCACTGAAAAATGGTGCACAACGGTTGCAAATGCTCCCCTGAGAGGTTTGGCGATCGAAACAGAAGGCTTTTTATAACAGGACAAGAAATCAGACCTCGACAACTTAACCCGCGGAAAAATATTTTTTTGAAAAATTCCCTAAGCCCCTGGGTCACAATTTCAGAAAAAATGTAACTTTTGGCAATTCACTCAAAAATGTTGCCAAACGGCTGCAAATGCTCCCCTAAAAGGTTTGGCGGTCGAAACAGAAGGCTTTTTATCACAGGACAAGAAAGCAGAACTCGACAACTTAACGGGCGGAAAAATATTTTTTTGAAAAAATCCCTAAGCCCCGGGGTCACAATTTCAGAAAAAATCTTAGTTTCGGCAATTCACTCAAAAATGGTAACCAAAGGTTGCAAATGCTCCCCTAAAAGGTTTGGCGGTCGAAACAGAAGGCTTTTTATCGCAGGACTAGAAATCAGACCTCGACAACTTAACCGGCGGAAAAATATTTCTTTGAAAAAATCCCTAAGCCCCGAGGTCACAATTTCAGAAAAAATCTGATTTTCGGCAATTCACTCAAAAATGGTACCCAAAGGTTGCAAATGCTAGCCTGAATGGATTGGAGGTCGAAACAGAAGTCTCTTTATCACAGAACAAGAAATCAGACCTCGACAACTTAACCGCCGGTAGAAGATTTTTTTGAAAAAAATCCCTAAGCCCCGGGGTCACAATTTCAGAAAAAAATGTGACTTTCGGCAATTCACTCAAAAATGTTGCCCAACGGCTGCAAATGATCCCATAAAAGGTTTGGCGCTCGAAACAGAAGGCTTTTTATCACAGGAGAAGAAATCAGACCTCAACAACTTAACCCGCGGAAAAATATTTTTTTGAAAAAATCCCTAAGCCCCGGGGTCACAATTTCAGAAAAAATCTGACTTTTGGCAATTCACTCAAAAATTTTGCCAAACGGCTGCAAATGCTCCGCTAAAAGGTTTGGCGGTCAAAACAGAAGGCTTTTTATCACAGGACAAGAAAGCAGAACTCGACAACTTAACGGGCGGAAAAATATTTTTTTGAAAAAATCCCTAAGCCCCGGGGTCACAATTTCAGAAAAAATCTGACTTTTGGCAATTCACTCAAAAATGGTGCACAACAGTTGCAAATTCTCCCCTGAAAAATTTGGAGATCGAAACAGAAGGCTTTTTATCACAGGACAAGAAATCAGACATCAACAACATAACCGGCCGAAAAATATGTTTTGAAAAAATCCCTAAGCCCTAGGGTCACAATTTCAGAAAAAATGTGACTTTCGGCAATTCACTCAAAAATGGTGCACAACGGTTCCAAATGCTCCCCTGAGAGGTTTGGAGATCGAAACAGAAGGCTTTTTATCACAGCACAAGAAATCAGACCTCGACAAGTTAACTGGCAGAAAAATATGTTTTGAAAAAATCCCTAAGCCCCAGGGTCACAATTTCAGAAAAATTCTGACTTTCGGCAATTCACTCAAAAATGGTGCACAACGGTTGCAAATGCTCCCCTGAGAGGTTTGGCGATCGAAACAGAAGGCTTTTTATCACAGGACAAGAAATCAGACCTCGACAACTTAACCCGCGGAAAAATATTTTTTTGAAAAAATCCCTAAGCCCCAGGGTCACAATTTCACAAAAAATCTGACTTTTGGCAATTCAATCAAAAATGTTGCCAAACGGCTGCAAATGCTCCCCTAAAAGGTTTGGCGGTCGAAACAGAAGGCTTTTTATCACAGGACAAGAAAGCAGAACTCGACAACTTAACGGGCGGAAAGATATTTTTTTGAAAAAATCCCTAAGCCCCAGGGTCACAATTTCAGAAAAAATCTGACTTTCGGCAATTCACTCAAAAATGGTACCCAAAGGTTGCAAATGCTCCCCTGAATGGTTTGGAGGTCGAAATAGAAGGCTTTTTATCACAGGACAAGAAAGCAGAACTCGACAACTTAACCGGCGGAAAAATATTTTTTTGAAAAAATCCCTAAGCCCCGGGGTCACAATTTCAGAAAAAATCTGACTTTCGGTAATTCACTCAAAAATGGTACCCAACGGTTGCAAATGCTCCCCTGAATGGTTTGGAGGTTTTAAACAGAAGTCTCTTTATCACAGAACAAGAAATCAGACCTCGACAACTTAACCGCCGGAAGAAGATTTTTTTGAAAAATTCCCTAAGCCCCGGGGTCACAATTTCAGAAAAAATCTTAGTTTCGGCAATTCACTCAAAAATGGTAACCAAAGGTTGCAAATGCTCCCCTAAAAGGTTTGGCGGTCGAAACAGAAGGCTTTTTATCGCAGGACTAGAAATCAGACCTCGACAACTTAACCGGCGGAAAAATATTTCTTTGAAAAAATCCCTAAGCCCCGGGGTCACAATTTCAGAAAAAATCTGATTTTCGGCAATTCACTCAAAAATGGTACCCAAAGGTTGCAAATGCTAGCCTGAATGGTTTGGAGGTCGAAACAGAAGTCTCTTTATCACAGAACAAGAAATCAGACCTCGACAACTTAACCGCCGGTAGAAGATTTTTTTGAAAAAATTCCCTAAGCCCCGGGGTCACAATTTCAGAAAAAAATGTGACTTTCGGCAATTCACTCAAAAATGTTGCCCAACGGCTGCAAATGATCCCATAAAAGGTTTGGCGGTCGAAACAGAAGGCTTTTTATCACAGGAGAAGAAATCAGACCTCGACAACTTCACCGGCGGAAAAATATTTTTTTGAAAAAATCCCTAAGCCCCGGGGTCACAATTTCAGAAAAAATCTGACTTTCAGCAATTCACTCAAAAATGGTGCCCAAACGGTTGCAAATGCTCCCCTGAAAGCTTTTCCGGTCGAAACAGAAGGCTTTTTATCGCAGGACAAGAAAATAGACCTCGACAACTTAACCGGCAGAAGATTTTTTTAAAAAAATCCCTAAGCCCCGGGGTCACAATTTCAGAAAAAATCTGATTTTCGGCAATTCACTCAAAAATGGTTGCAAATGCTCCCCTGAAAGGTTTGGCGGTCGAAACAGAAGGCTTTTTATCACAGGACAAGAAATCAGACATCAACAACATAACCGGCCGAAAAATATGTTTTGAAAAAATCCCTAAGCCCTAGGGTCACAATTTCAGAAAAAATGTGACTTTCGGCAATTCACTCAAAAATGGTGCACAACGATTCCAAATGCTCCCCTGAGAGGTTTGGAGATCGAAACAGAAGGCTTTTTATCACAGCACAAGAAATCAGACCTCGACAACTTAACCGCCGGAAAAATATTTTTTTGAAAATATCCCTAAGCCCCTGGGTCACAATTTCAGAAAAAATGTGACTTTCGGCAATTCACTCAAAAATTGTGCACAACGGTTGCAAATGCTCCCCTAAAAGATTTGGAGATCGAAACCGAAGGCTTTATATCACAGGACAAGAAAGCAGAACTCGACAACTTAATGGGCGGGAAAATATTTTTTTGAAAAAATCCCTAAGCCCCGGGGTCACAATTTCAGAAAAAAACTGACTTTTGGCAATTCACTCAAAAATGGTGCACAACGGTTGCAAATGCTCCCCTGAAAGATTTGGAGATCGAAACAGAAGGCTTTTTATCGCAGGACTAGAAATCAGACCTCGACAACTTAACCGGCGGAAAAATATTTCTTTCAAAAAATCCCTAAGCCCCGGGGTCACAATTTCAGAAAAAATCTTCTTTTTTTGGCAATTCACTCAAAAATGGTACCCAAAGGTTGCAAATGCTAGCCTGAATGGTTTGGAGGTCGAAACAGAAGTCTCTTTATCACAGAACAAGAAATCAGACCTCGACAACCTAACCGCCGGTAGAAGATTTTTTTGAAAAAATTCCCTAAGCCCCGGGGTCACAATTTCAGAAAAAAATGTGACTTTCGGCAATTCACTCAAAAATGTTGCCCAACGGCTGCAAATGATCCCATAAAAGGTTTGGCGGTCGAAACAGAAGGCTTTTTATCACAGGAGAAGAAATCAGACCTCGACAACTTAACCGCCGGAAGAAGATTTTTTAAAAAAATTCCCTAAGCCCGGGGGTCACAATTTCAGAAAAAATGTGACTTTCGGCAATTCACTCAAAAATGGTGCACAACGGTTGCAAATGCTCCCCTGAGAGGTTTGGAGATCGAAACAGAAGGCTTTTTATAACAGGACAAGAAATCAGACCTCGACAACTTAACCGGCGGAAGATTTTTTTAAAAAAATCATTCAGCCCCGAGGTCACAATTTCATAAAAAATCTGATTTTCGGCAATTCACTCAAAAATGGTTGCAAATGCTCCCCTGAAAGGTTTGGCGGTCGAAACAGAAGTCTCTTTATCACAGAACAAGAAATCAGACCTCGACAACTTAACCGCCGGTAGAAGATTTTTTTGAAAAAATTCCCTAAGCCCCGGGGTCCCAATTTCAGAAAAAAATGTGACTTTCGGCAATTCACTCAAAAATGTTGCCCAACGGCTGCAAATGATCCCATAAAAGGTTTGGCAGTCGAAACAGAAGGCTTTTTATCACAGGAGAAGAAATCAGACCTCGACAACTTAACTGGCGGAAAAATATTTTTTTGAAAAAATCCCTAAGCCCCGGGGTCACAATTTCAGAAAAAATCTGACTTTTGGCAATTCACTCAAAAATGGTACCCAACGGTTGCAAATGCTCCCCTGAAAGGTTTGGCGGACGAAACAGAAGCATTTTTATCACAGGACAAGAAATCAGACCTCGACAACTTCACCGGCGGAAAAATATTTTTTTGAAAAAATCCCTAAGCCCCGGGGTCACAATTTCAGAAAAAATCTGACTTTCAGCAATTCACTCAAATATGGTGCCCAAACGGTTGCAAATGCTCCCCTGAAAGCTTTCCCGGTCAAAACAGAAGGCTTTTTATCGCAGGACAAGAAAATAGACCTCGACAACTTAACCGGCGGAATATTTTTTTAAAAAAATCCCTAAGCCCCGGGGTCACAATTTCAGAAAAAATCTGATTTTCGGCAATTCACTCAAAAATGGTTGCAAATGCTCCCCTGAAAGGTTTGGCGGTCGAAACAGAAGGCTTTTTATAACAGGACAAGAAATCAGACCTCAACAACATAACCGGCGGAAAAATATGTTTTGAAAAAATCCCTAACCCCTAGGGTCACAATTTCAGAAAAAATGTGACTTTCGGCAATTCACTCAAAAATGGTGCACAACGGTTCCAAATGCTCCCCTGAGAGGTTTGGAGATCGAAACAGAAGGCTTTTTATCACAGCACAAGAAATCAGACCTCGACAACTTAACTGGCAGAAAAATATGTTTTGAAAAAATCCCTAAGCCCCGGGGTCACAATTTCAGAAAAAATCTGACTTTCGGCAATTCACTCAAAAATGGTACCAAAAGGTTGCAAATGCTCCCCTAAAAGGTTTGGCGTTCGAAGCAGAAGGCTTTTTATCGTAGGAGAAGAAATCAGACCTTGACAACTTAACCGGCGGAAAAATATTTTTTTGAAAAAATCCCTAAGCCCCGGGGTCACAATTTCAGAAAAAATCTGACTTTCGGTAATTCACTCAAAAATGGTACCCAACGGTTGCAAATGCTCCCCTGAATGGTTTGGAGGTCGAAACAGAAGTCTCATTATCACAGAACAAGAAATCAGACCTCGACAACTTAACCGCCGGAAGAAGATTTTTTTGAAAAATTCCCTAAATTAGACCTCGACAATTTAACCGG
The DNA here is from genome assembly GCF_964270895.1 of Podarcis filfolensis. Classification (NCBI taxonomy): domain Eukaryota; kingdom Metazoa; phylum Chordata; class Lepidosauria; order Squamata; family Lacertidae; genus Podarcis; species Podarcis filfolensis. The sequence continues at coordinate 9,943,674 of NC_139611.1, read as the reverse complement.
CGGAATTTTTTTTTTAAAAAAAAATCCCTAAGCCCCGGGGTCACAATTTCAGAAAAAATGTGACTTTCGGTAATTCACTCAAAAATGGTGCCCAACGGTTGCAAATGCTCCCCTAAAAGGTTTGGCGGTCGAAGCAGAAGGCTTTTTATCGCAGGACAAGAAATCAGACCTTGACAACTTAACCGGCGGAAGAAGATTTTTTTGAAAAATTCCCTAAGCCCCGGGGTCACAATTTCAGAAAAAATCTGACTTTTGGCAATTAACCCAAAAATGCTGCCAAACGGCTGTAAATACTCCCCTAAAAGGTTTGGCGGTCGAAACAGAAGGCTTTTTATTACAGGACAAGAAAGCAGAACTCGACAACTTAACCGGCGGAAAAATATTTTTTTGAAAAAATCCCTAAGCCCCGGGGTCACAATTTCATAAAAAATCTATCATTTGGCAATTCACTCAAAAATGTTGCCAAACGGCTGGAAATGCTCCCCTGAAAGGTTTGGCGGTCGAAATAGAAGTCTCTTTATCACAGGACAATAAATCAGACCTCGACAACTTAACCGCCGGAAGAAGATTTTTTTGAAAAATTCCCTAAGCCCCGGGGTCACAATTTCAGAAAAAATGTGACTTTCGGCAATTCACTCAAAAATGGTGCACAACGGTTGCAAATGCTCCCCTAAAAGGTTTGGCGGTCGAAGCAGAAGGCTTTTTATCGCAGTACAAGAAATCAGACCTCGACAACTTAACTGGCGGAAAAATATTTTTTTGAAAAAATCCCTAAGCCCCGGGGTCACAATTTCAGAAAAAATCTGACTTTCGGTAATTCACTCATAAATGGTACCCAACGGTTGCAAATGCTCCCCTGAATGGTTTGGAGGTCGAAACAGAAGTCTCTTTATCACAGAACAAGAAATCAGACCTCGACAACTTAACCGCCGGAAGAAGATTTTTTTGAAAAATTCCCTAAGCCCCGGGGTCACAATTTCAGAAAAAATTTGACTTTCGACAGTTCACTCAAAAATGGTGCACAACAGTTGCAAATGCTCCCCTGAAAGGTTTGGAGATCGAAACAGAAGGCTTTTTATAACAGGACAAGAAATCAAACCTCGACAACTTAACCGGCGGAAAAATATTTTTTTGAAAAAATTCCCTGAACCCCGGGGTCACAATTTCAGAAAAAAGCTGACTTTTGGCAATTCACTCAAAAATGTTGCCAAACGGCTGCAAATGCTCCCCTAAAAGGTTTGGCGGTCGAAACAGAAGGCTTTTTATCACAGGACAAGAAAGCAGAACTCGACAACTTAACCGGCGGAAAAATATTTTTTTGAAAAATCCCTAAGCCCCGGGGTCACAATTTCAGAAAAAATCTGACTTTCGGCAATTCACTCAAAAATGGTACCCAACGGTTGCAAATGCTCCCCTGAAAGGTTTGGCGATCGAAACAGAAGGCTTTTTATCACAGGACAAGAAATCAGACCTCGACAACTTAACTGGCGGATAAATATGTTTTGAAAAAATCCCTAAGCCCCGGGGTCACAATTTCAGAAAAAATCTGACTTTCGGCAATTCACTCAAAAATGGTACCCAACGGTTGCAAATGCTCCCCTGAAAGGTTTGGCCATCGAAACAGAAGGCTTTTTATCACAGGACAAGAAATCAGACCTCGACAACTTAACCGGCGGAAAAATATTTTTTTGAAAAAATCCCTAAGCCCCGGGGTCACAATTTCAGAAAAAATCTGACTTTCAGCAATTCACTCAAAAATGGTACCAAAAGGTTGCAAATGATCCCCTAAAAAGTTTGGCGGTCGAAGCAGAAGGCTTTTTATCGCAGGACAAGAAATCAGACCTCGACAACTTAACCGGCGGAAAAATATTTTTTTGAAAAAAAACCCTAAGCCCCGGGGTCACAATTTCAGAAAAAATCTGACTTTCGGTAATTCTCTCAAAAATGGTACCCAACGGTTGCAAATGCTCCTATGAAAGGTTTGGCGATCGAAACAGAAGGCTTTTTATCACAGGACAAGAAATCAGACCTCGCGGATAAATATGTTTTGAAAAAATCCCTAAGCCCCAGGGTCACAATTTTAGAAAATATCTGACTTTCGGTAATTCACTCAAAAATGGTACCCAACGGTTGCAAATGCTCCCCTGAATGGTTTGGAGGTCGAAACAGAAGTCTCATTATCACAGAACAAGAAATCAGACCTCGACAACTTAACCGCCGGAAGAAGATTTTTTTGAAAAATTCCCTAAATTAGACATCGACAATTTAACCGGCGGAATTTTTTTTTAAAAAAAAAAATCCCTAAGCCCCGGGGTCACAATTTCAGAAAAAATGTGACTTTCGGCAATTCACTCAAAAATGGTGTCCAACGGTTGCAAATGCTCCCCTAAAAGGTTTGGCGGTCGAAGCAGAAGGCTTTTTATCGCAGGACAAGAAATCAGACCTTGACAACTTAACCGGCGGAAGAAGATTTTTTTGAAAAATTCCCTAAGCCCCGGGGTCACAATTTCAGAAAAAATCTGACTTTTGGCAATTAACTCAAAAATGCTGCCAAACGGCTGCAAATGCTCCCCTGAAAGGTTTGGAGATCGAAACAGAAGGCTTTTTATTACAGGACAAGAAAGCAGAACTCGACAACTTAACCAGCGGAAAAATATTTTTTTGAAAAAATCCCTAAGCCCCGGGGTCACAATTTCATAAAAAATCTATCATTTGGCAATTCACTCAAAAATGTTGCCAAACGGCTGCAAATGCTCCCCTGAAAGGTTTGGCGGTCGAAATAGAAGTCTCTTTATCACAGGAGAATAAATCAGACCTCGACAACTTAACCGCCGGAAGAAGATTTTTCTGAAAAATTCCCTAAGCCCCGGGGTCACAATTTCAGAAAAAATGTGACTTTCGGCAATTCACTCAAAAATGGTGCACAACGGTTGCAAATGCTCCCCTAAAAGGTTTGGCGGTCGAAGCAGAAGGCTTTTTATCGCAGTACAAGAAATCAGACCTCGACAACTTAACTGGCGGAAAAATATTTTTTTGAAAAAATCCCTAAGCCCCGGGGTCACAATTTCAGAAAAAATCTGACTTTCGGTAATTCACTCATAAATGGTACCCAACGGTTGCAAATGCTCCCCTGAATGGTTTGGAGGTCGAAACAGAAGTCTCTTTATCACAGAACAAGAAATCAGACCTCAACAACTTAACCGCCGGAAGAAGATTTTTTTGAAAAATTCCCTAAGCCCCGGGGTCACAATTTCAGAAAAATTTTGACTTTCGACAGTTCTCTCAAAAATGGTGCACAACAGTTGCAAATGCTCCCCTGAAAGGTTTGGAGATCGAAACAGAAGGCTTTTTATAACAGGACAAGAAATCAAACCTCGACAACTTAACCGGCGGAAAAATATTTTTTTGAAAAAATTCCCTGAACCCCGGGGTCACAATTTCAGAAAAAAGCTGACTTTTGGCAATTCACTCAAAAATGTTGCCAAACGGCTGCAAATGCTTCCCTAAAAGGTTTGGCGGTCGAAACAGAAGGCTTTTTATCACAGGACAAGAAAGCAGAACTCGACAACTTAACCGGCAGAAAAATATTTTTTTGAAAAAATCCCTAAGCCCCGGGGTCACAATTTCAGAAAAAATCTGACTTTCGGCAATTCACTCAAAAATGGTACCCAACGGTTGCAAATGCTCCCTTGAAAGGTTTGGCGATCGAAACAGAAGGCTTTTTATCACAGGACAAGAAATCAGACCTCGACAACTTAACTGGCGGATAAATATGTTTTGAAAAAATCCCTAAGCCCCGGGGTCACAATTTCAGAAAAAATCTGACTTTCGGCAATTCACTCAAAAATGGTACCCAACGGTTGCAAATGCTCCCCTGAAAGGTTTGGCCATCGAAACAGAAGGCTTTTTATCGCAGGACAAGAAATCAGACCTCGACAACTTAACCGGCGGAAAAATATTTTTTTGAAAAAAAAACCCTAAGCCCCGGGGTCACAATTTCAGAAAAAATCTGACTTTCGGTAATTCTCTCAAAAATGGTACCCAACGGTTGCAAATGCTCCTATGAAAGGTTTGGCGATCGAAACAGAAGGCTTTTTATCACAGGACAAGAAATCAGACCTCGCGGATAAATATGTTTTGAAAAAATCCCTAAGCCCCAGGGTCACAATTTCAGAAAAAATCTGACTTTCGGTAATTCTCTCAAAAATGGTACCCAACGGTTGCAAATGCTCCCCTGAAAGGTTTGGAGATCGAAACAGAAGGCTTTTTATAACAGGACAAGAAATCAGACCTCGACAACTTAACCGGCGGAAAAATATTTTTTTGGAAAAAAACCCCTAAGCCCCGGGGTCACAATTTCAGAAAAAATCTGACTTTCGGTAATTCTCTCAAAAATGGTACCCAACGGTTGCAAATGCTCCCCTGAAAGGTTTGGCCATCGAAACAGAAGGCTTTTTATCGCAGGACAAGAAATCAGACCTCGACAACTTAACCGGCGGAAAAATATTTTTTTGAAAAAAAACCCTAAGCCCCGGGGTCACAATTTCAGAAAAAATCTGACTTTCGGTAATTCTCTCAAAAATGGTACCCAACGGTTGCAAATGCTCCTATGAAAGGTTTGGCGATCGAAACAGAAGGCTTTTTATCACAGGACAAGAAATCAGACCTCGCGGATAAATATGTTTTGAAAAAATCCCTAAGCCCCAGGGTCACAATTTCAGAAAAAATCTGACTTTCGGTAATTCTCTCAAAAATGGTACCCAATGGTTGCAAATGCTCCCCTGAAAGGTTTGGAGATCGAAACAGAAGGCTTTTTATAACAGGACAAGAAATCAGACCTCGACAACTTAACCGGCGGAAAAATATTTTTTTGGAAAAAAACCCCTAAGCCCCGGGGTCACAATTTCAGAAAAAATCTGACTTTCGGTAATTCTCTCAAAAATGGTACCCAACGGTTGCAAATGCTCCCCTGAAAGGTTTGGCGATCGAAACAGAAGGCTTTTTATCACAGGACAAGAAATCAGACCTCGACAACTTAACTGGCGGATAAATATGTTTTGAAAAAATCCCTAAGCCCCGGGGTCACAATTTTAGAAAATATCTGACTTTCGGCAATTCACTCAAAAATGGTACCAAAAGGTTGCAAATGCTCCCCTAAAAAATTTGGCGGTCGAAGCAGAAGGCTTTTTATCACAGGACAAGAAATCAGACCTTGACAACTTAACCGCCGGAAGAAGATTTTTTTGAAAAATAAACTAAGCCCCGGGGTCACAATTTCAGAAAAAATGTTACTTTCGACAATTCACTCAAAAATGGTGCACAACAGTTGCAAATGCTCCCCTGAAAGGTTTGGAGATCGACACAGAAGGCTTTTTATAACAGGACAAGAAATCAGACCTCGACAACTTAACCGGCGGAAAAATATTTTTTTTTTTCAGTATATATATATATTTTTAAAATATTTTATTAAGGATTTTCTTGTTTTACAGTGTAAGTGTAATGCCTCGTATTTTTTTTTCTTCCATGTAACATTTTTACAAATCTGTTTCATTTGATGAGGCATTAGGGAGAGAAGAAAAAAAAAAAAGAAAAAAAAAGAAAGGGGGTGGCGGGAGGGGAGATGAATGGGGGTGGGGTCGGGTAGCGGTGTTTCTGTTATGCTTAATGTATGTAGAGTTTGGTGTCAGCGTGCTTGTGTTGTTCACTTGTGTTCCTTTGGTGGTGAGAGAGGTTGGGGTTGGCCTAGGGTGTGGTTGTTTGTTTGTGATTGGCTGTGGTGATCTTTGTTTTCGTGTGTGAGTGAGGTGGGTGGGTGTTTTGGATCAGGTTAGCCATATTGATTTGTATGCTGTTGGTGGATTATTGTCGTTGTCCTGTTGGGCTGTGTATGTGATAAAGGGGAGCCATACCGGGGTGAAGGTGTCTTCTTCTGTTTGTCCCCGTGTCAGTTTCAGTTTATTAGTTAATTTTTCTAGTAGGGCTGTTTCCCATACTATTTGGTACCATTGGTCCATGCTTACTCCTGACAGGTCTCTCCAGTGTCTGGTTATGGTGTTTCTGGCTGCTGAAAGTAGGTGGGTTATGAGTTCTTTGTGGTGTAAATGGGCATTGTTGTCTTGGAAGATGTTTAGTAGGGCCAATTCTGGGGTGACGTCTAATACTTGTTTAGTTATTTTACGTATTTCTTGTATGGCTGTTGTCCAGAATAGTAGGATTTTGGGACACTCCCACCACATGTGGAGGTATGTGCCTGTGGAGGTGCACCCACTCCAGCATTTTGGTGAGGTTCCTGGGTGTATTAGCGCTAGTTTCCTTGGTGTTAGGTACCACCTGTAGGTGAGTTTCAGTGTGAGTTCTTTTCTTTTCGTTGATATGGATTTAAAGGGGGGTTTAGACCACATTCTGGTCCATTGAGTGGGGTTAATCTCATAGCCTATGTCATTCTCCCATTGTTTTTTGATTGCGTCTAGGGGATTTGCGGAGTTTTGGAGTAGTATTTTGTATATTGCGGATACCGCCCCTTTACCATTTCCCTTTGTTGTTAGGAGGAGGTTTTCAAAGGTTGTCAGGGGTCTAGTTGCTGCTGATTTTTTTGAAAAAATCCCTAAGCCCCCGGGTGACAATTTCAGAAAAAATGTGACTTTCGACAATTCACTCAAAAATGGTGCACAACAGTTGCAAATGCTCCCCTGAAAGGTTTGGAGATCGAAACAGAAGGCTTTTTATAACAGGACAAGAAATCAGACCTTGACAACTTAACCGGCGGAAAAATTTTTTTTGAAAAAAACCCTAAGCCCCGGGGTCACAATTTCAGAAAAAATCTGACTTTTGGCAATTGACTCAAAAATGTTGCCAAACGGCTGCAAATGCTCCCCTAAAAGGTTTGGCGGTCGAAATAGAAGGCTTTTTATCACAGGACAAGAAAGCAGAACTCGACAACTTAACCGGCGGAAAAATACTTTTTTGAAAAAATCCCTAAGCCCCCGGGGTCACAATTTCAGAAAAAATCTGACTTTTGGCAATTCACTCAAAAATGTTGCCAAACGGCTGCAAATGCTCCCCTAAAAGGTTTGGCAGTCGAAACAGAAGGCTTTTTATCACAGGACAAGAAATCAGAACTCGACAACTTAACCGGCGGAAAAATATGTTTTGAAAAAATCCCTAAGCCCCGGGGTCACAATATCAGAAAAAATGTGAATTTCGGCATTTCATTCAAAAATGGTGCCCAACGGTTGCAAATGCTCCCCTGAAAGGATTGGCAGACAAAACAGAAAGATTTTTATCAGAGGACAAGAAATCAGACCTCGACAATATAATCGGCGGAACTTATTTTTTTTAAAAAAATCCCTAAGCCCCGGGGTCACAATTTCAGAAAAAATCTGACTTTCGGTAATTCACTCAAAAATGGTACCCAACGGTTGCAAATGCTCCCCTGAATGGTTTGGAGGTCGAAACAGAAGTCTCTTTATCACAGAACAAGAAATCAGACCTCGACAACATAACGGGCGGAAGATTTTTTTGAAAAAATCCCTAAGCCCCGGGGTCACAATTTCAGAAAAAATCTGACTTTCGGCAATTCACTCAAAAATGGTGCACAACGGTTGCAAATGCTCCCCTGAAAGGTTTGGAGATCGAAACCGAAGGCTTTTTATCACAGGACAAGAAATCAGACCTCGACAACTTAACCGGCGGAAAAATATTTTTTTGAAAAAATCCCTAAGCCCCGGGGTCACAATTTCAGAAAAAATCTGACTTTTGGCAATTCACTCAAAAATGGTACCCAACGGTTGCAAATGCTCCCCTGAAAGGTTTGGCGGTCGAAACAAAAGGCTTTTTATCACAGGATAAGAAATCAGACCTCGACAACTTAACCGCCGGAAGAAGATTTTTTTGAAAAATTCCCTAAGCGCCTGGGTCACAATTTCAGAAAAAATGTGACTTTCGGCAATTCACTCAAAAATGGTACCCAAAGGTTGCAAATGCTCCCATGAAAGATTTGGAGATCGAAACAGAAGGCTTTTTATCACAGGACAAGAAATCAGACCTTGACAACTTAACCGGCGGAAAAATATTTTTTTGAAAAAATCCCTAAGCCCCGGGGTCACAATTTCAGAAAAAATCTGACTTTCAGCAATTCACTCAAAAATGGTACCGAAAGGTTGCAAATGCTCCCCTAAAAGGTTTGTCGGTCGAAACAGAAGGCTTTTTATCGCAGGACAAGAAATCAGACCTCGACAACTTAACCGGCGGAAAAATATTTTTTTGAAAAAATCCCTATGCCCCGGGGTCACAATTTCAGAAAAAATCTTACTTTTGGCAATTCACTCATAAATGGTGCCCAACGGTTGCAAATGCTCCCCTGAAAGGTTTGGGAGACAAAACAGAAAGATTTTTATCAGAGGAAAAGAAATCAGACCTCGCCAATATAACCGGCGGAAGTTTTTTTTAAAAAAAAATTCCCTAAACCTCGAGGTCACAATTTCAGAAAAAATCTGACTTTCAGCAATTCACTCAAAAATGGTACCGAAAGGTTGCAAATGCTCCCCAAAAATGTTTGGCGGTCGAAACGGAAGGCTTTTTATCACAGGACAAAAACTCAGACCTCGACAACTTAACCGGCGGAAAAATATTTTTTTGAAAAAATCCCCTAGCCCCGGGGTCGCAATTTCAGAAAAAATGTGACTTTCGGCAATTCACTCAAAAATGGTTCCAAATGGTTGAAAATGCTCCTCTGATAGGTTTGGCGGACGAAAAAGAAGGCTTTTTATCACAGGACACGAAATCACACCTTGACAACTTAACCGGCGGATAAATATTTTTTTGAAAAAATCCCTAAGCCCTGGGGTCACAATTTCAGAAAAAAAATGTGACTTTCGGCAATTCACTCAAAAATGGTACCCAAAGGTTGCAAATGCTCCCCTAAAATATTTGGCGGTCGAAAGAGAACGATTTTTATCACAGGAAAGGACTCAGACCTCGACAACTTAACCGGCGGAAGAAATCCCTAACCCCCGGGGTCACAATTTCAGAAAAAAACTGACTTCCGGCAATTCACTCAAAAATGGTGCCCAACGGTTGCAAATTCTCCCCTGAAAGGTTTGGTGGACGAAACCGAAAGATTTTTATCAGAGGACAAGAAATTAGACCTCGACAATTTAACAGGCCGATTTTTTTTTTGAAAAAATCCCTAAGCCCCGGGGTCACAATTTCAGGAAAAAAATGTGACTTTCAGCAATTCATTCAAAAATGTTACCCAAAGGTTGCAAATGCTCCCCTAAAATATTTGGCGGTCGAAAGAGAAGGCTTTTTATCACAGGAAAATGACGCAGACCTCGACAACTTAACGGGCGGAAAAATGTTTTTTTGAAAAAATCCATAAGCCCCGGAGGTACCATTTCAGAAAAAAATGTGACTTTCGGCAATTCACTCAAAAATGTTACCCAACGGTTGCAAATGCTCCCCTGAAAGGTTTGGAGGTCGAAACAGAAGGTTTTTTTCACAGGACAAGAAATCAGACCTCGACAACTTAACCGGCGGAAAAATATTTTTTTGAAAATATCCCTAAGCCCCGGGGTCACAATTTCAGAAAAAATGTGACTTTCGGCAATTCACTCAAAAATGGTACCCAACGGTTGCAAATGCTCCCCTGAAAGGTTTGGCGGTCGAAACAGAAGGCTTTTTATCACAGGACAAGAAATCAGACCTCGACAACATAACCGGCGGAAGAAGATTTTTTTGAAAAAATCCCTAAGCCCCGGGATCACAATTTCAGAAAAAATGTGGCTTTCGACAATTCACTCAAAAATGGTGCACAACAGTTGCAAATGCTCCCCTGAAAGGATTGGCAGACAAAACAGAAAGATTTTTATCAGAGGACAAGAAATCAGACCTCGACAATATAATCGGCGGAAATTATTTTTTTAAAAAAAATCCCCAAGCCCCGGGGACACAATTTCAGAAAAAATTTGACTGTCGGCAATTCACTCAAAAATGTTGCCAAACGGTTGCAAATGCTCCCATGAAAGGTTTGCGGGTCGAAACAGAAGGCTTTTTATCGCAGGACAAGAAATCAGACCTCGACAACTTAACCGGCGGAAGAAGATTTTTTTAAAAAAATCCCTAAGCCCCAGGGTCACAATTTCAGAAAAAATCTGACTTTCGGCAATTCACTCAAAAATGGTTGCAAATGCTCCCCTGAAAGGTTTGGCGGTCGAAACAGAAGGCTTTTTATCACAGGACAAGAAATCAGACCTCGACAATATAATCGGCTGAAGAAGATTTTTTTGAAAAAATCCCTAAGCCCCGGGGTCACAATTTCAGAAAAAATCTGACTTTCGGCAATTCACTCAAAAATGGTACCAAAAGGTTGCAAATGCTCCCCTAAAAAGTTTGGCGGTCAAAGCAGAAGGCTTTTTATCGCAGGAGAAGAAATCAGACCTTGACAACTTAACCGAGGGAAGAAGATTTTTTTGAAAAATTCACTAAGCCCCAGGGTCACAATTTCAGAAAAAATGTGACTTTCGACAATTCACTCAAAAATGGTGCACAACAGTTGCAAATGCTCCCCTGAAAGATTTTGAGATCGAAAAAGAAGGCTTTTTATAACAGGACAAGAAATCAGACCTCGACAACTTAACCGGTGGAAGAAGATTTTTTTGAAAAATTCCCTAAGCCCCAGGGTCACAATTTCAGAAAAAATGTGACTTTCGACAATTCACTCAAAAATGGTGCACAACAGTTGCAAATGCTCCCCTGAAAGATTTTGAGATCGAAAAAGAAGGCTTTTTATAACAGGACAAGAAATCAGACCTCGACAACTTAACCGGCGGAAAAATATTTTTTTGAAAAAAACCCTAAGCCCCGGGGTCACAATTTCAGAAAAAATCTGACTTTTGGCAATTCACTGAAAAATGTTGCCAAACGGCTGCAAATGCTCCCCTAAAAGGTTTGGCGGTCGAAACAGAAGGGTTTTTATCACAGGACAAGAAAGCAGAACTCGACAACTTAACCGGCGGAAAAATATTTTTTTGAAAAAATCCCTAAGCCCCGGGGTCACAATTTCAGAAAAAATCGGACTTTCGGCAATTCACTCAAAAATGGTACTCAACGGTTGTAAATGCTCCCCTGAATGGTTTGGCGATCGAAACAGAAGGCTTTTTATCACAGGACAAGAAATCAGACCTCGACAACTTAACTGGCGGATAAATATGTTTTGAAAAATTCCCTATGCCCCGGGGTCACAATTTCAGAAAAAATCTGACTTTCGGCAATTCACTCAAAAATGGTGCACAACGGTTGCAAATGCTGCCGTGAAAGATTTGGAGATCGAAACAGAAGGCTTTTTATAACAGGACAAGAAATCAGACCTTGACAACTTAACCGGCGGAAAAATATTTTTTTGAAAAAATCCCTAAGGCCGGGATCACAATTTCAGAAAAAATCTGACTTTCGGCAATTCACTCAAAAATGGTACCAAAAGGTTGCAAATGCTCCCCTAAAAAGTTTGGCGGTCGAAGCAGAAGGCTTTTTATCGCAGGACAAGAAATCTGACCTCGACAACTTAACCGCCGGAAGAAGATTTTTTTGAAAAATTCCCTAAGCCCCGGGGTCACAATTTCAGAAAAAATGTGACTTTCGACAATTCACTCAAAAATGGTGCACAACAGTTGCAAATGCTCCCCTGAAAGGTTTGGAGATCGAAACAGAAGGCTTTTTATAACAGGACAAGAAATCAGACCTCGACAACTTAAACGGCAAAAAAATATGTTTTGAAAAAATCCCTAAGCCCCGGGGTCACAATATCAGAAAAAATGTGAATTTCGGCATTTCACTCAAAAATGGTGCCCAACAGTTGCAAATGCTCCCCTGAAAGGATTGGCAGACAAAACAGAAAGATTTTTATCAGAGGACAAGAAATCAGACCTCGACAATATAATCGGCGGAAATTATTTTTTTTGAAAAAATCCCCAAGCCCCGGGGTCACAATTTCAGAAAAAATCTGACTTTCGGCAATTCACTCAAAAATGTTGCCAAACGGTTGCAAATGCTCCCCTGAAAGGTTTGCCGGTCGAAACAGAAGGCTTTTTATCGCAGGACAAGAAAACAGACCTCGACAACTTAACCGGCGGAAGAAGATTTTTTTAAAAAAATCCCTAAGCCCCGGGGTCACAATTTCAGAAAAAATCTGACTTTCGGCAATTCACTCAAAAATGGTACCAAAAGGTTGCAAATGCTCCCCTAAAAAGTTTGGCGGTCAAAGCAGAAGGCTTTTTATCGCAGGACAAGAAATCAGACCTCGACAACTCAACCGGCGGAAAAATATTTTTTTGAAAAAATCCCTAAGCTCCGGGGTCACAATTTCAGAAAAAATCTGACTTTCGGCAATTCACTCAAAAATGGTGCACAACAGTTGCAAATGCTCCCCTGAAAGATTTTGAGATCGAAAAAGAAGGCTTTTTATAACAGGACAAGAAATCAGACCTCGACAACTTAACCGGCGGAAAAATATTTTTTTGAAAAAAACCCTAAGCCCCGGGGTCACAATTTCAGAAAAAATCTGACTTTTGGCAATTCACTCAAAAATGTTGCCAAATGGCTGCAAATGCTCCCCTAAAAGGTTTGGCGGTCGAAACAGAAGAGTTTTTATCACAGGACAAGAAAGCAGAACTCGACAACTTAACCGGCGGAAAAATATTTTTTTGAAAAAATCCCTAAGCTCCGGGGTCACAATTTCAGAAAAAATCTGACTTTCGGCAATTCACTCAAAAATGGTACACAACGGTTGCAAATGCTCCCACTGAAAGGATTGGCAGACAAAACAGAAAGATTTTTATCAGAGGACAAGAAATCAGACCTCGACAATATAATCGGCGGAAATTATTTTTTTTTAAAAAAATCCCTAAGCCCCGGGGTCACAATTTCAGAAAAAATGTGACTTTCGGCAATTCACTCAAAAATGGTACCCAAAGGTTGCAAATGCTCCCCTAAAAAGTTTGGCGGTCGAAGCAGAAGGCTTTTTATCGCAGGACAAGAAATCAGACCTCGACAACTTAACCGCCGGAAGAAGATTTTTTTGACAAATTCACTAAGCCCCGGGGTCACAATTTCAGAAAAAATGTGACTTTCGACAATTCACTCAAAAATGGTGCACAACAGTTGCAAATGCTCCCCTGAAAGGTTTGGAGATCGAAACAGAAGGCTTTTTATAACAGGACAAGAAATCAGACCTCGACAACTTAACTGGCGGAAAAATATTTTTTTGAAAAAAACGCTAAGCCCCGGAGTCACAATTTCAGAAAAAATCTGACTTTTGGCAATTCACTCGAAAATGTTGCCAAACGGCTGCAAATGCTCCCCTAAAAGGTTTGGCGGTCGAAACAGAAGGCTTTTTATCACAGGACAAGAAAGCAGAACTCGAAACTTAACCCGCGGAAAAATATTCTTTTGAAAAAAACGCTAATCCCCGAGGTCACAATTTCAAAAAAAATCTGATTTTCGGCAATTCACTCAAAAATCGTGCACAACAGTTGCAAATGCTCCCCTGAAAGGGTTGGAGATCGAAAAAGAAGGCTTTTTATAACAGGACAGAAATCAGACCTCGACAACTTAACCGGCGGAAAAATATGTTTTGAAAAAATACCTAATCGCCGGCGTCACAATTTCAGAAAAAATCTGACTTTTGGCAATTCACTCAAAAATGGTGCCCAAAGGTTGCAAATGCTCCCCTAAAAGGTTTGGCGGTCGAAACAGAAGGCTTTTTATCACAGGACAAGAAATCAGACCTCGACAACTTAACCGGCGGAAAAATATTTTTTTGAAAAAATGCCTAAGCCCCGGGGTCACAATTTCAGAAAAAATCTGACTTTCGGCAATTCACTCAAAAATGGTGCCCAAAGGTTGCAAATGCTCCCCTAAAAGGTTTGGCGGTCGAAACAGAAGGCTTTTTATCGCAGGACAAGAAATCAGACCTCGACAACTTAACCGGCGGAAAAATATTTTTTTGAAAAAATCCCTATGCCCCGGGGTCACAATTTCAGAAAAAATCTTACTTTTGGCAATTCACTCATAAATGGTGCCCAACGGTTGCAAATGCTCCCCTGAAAGGTTTGGGAGACAAAACAGAAAGATTTTTATCAGAGGAAAAGAAATCAGACCTCGCTAATATAACCGGCGGAATTTTTTTTTAAAAAAAAATTCCCTAAACCTCGAGGTCACAATTTCAGAAAAAATCTGACTTTCAGCAATTCACTCAAAAATGGTACCGAAAGGTTGCAAATGCTCCCCAAAAATGTTTGGCGGTCGAAACGGAAGGCTTTTTATCACAGGACAAAAACTCAGACCTCGACAACTTAACCGGCGGAAGAAGATTTTTTTGACAAATTCACTAAGCCCCGGGGTCACAATTTCAAAAAAAATCTGATTTTCGGCAATTCACTCAAAAATAGTGCACAACAGTTGCAAATGCTCCCCTAAAAGGTTTGGCGGTCGAAACAGAAGGCTTTTTATCACAGGACAAGAAATCAGACCTCGACAACTTAACTGGCGGATAAATATGTTTTGAAAAAATCCCTAAGCCCCGGGGTCACAATTTCAGGAAAAATCTGACTTTCGGCAATTCACTCAAAAATGGTACCCACCGGTTGCAAATGCTCCCCTGAAAGGTTTGGCGATCGAAACAGAAGGCTTTTTATCACAGGACAAGAAATCAGAACTCGACAACTTAACTGGCGGATAAATATTTTTTTGAAAAAATGCCTAAGCCCCGGGGTCACAATTTCAGAAAAAATCTGACTTTCGGCAATTCAGTCAAAAATGGTGCCCAAAGGTTGCAAATGCTCCCCTAAAAGGTTTGGCGGTCGAAACAGAAGGCTTTTTATCGCAGGACAGGAAATCAGACCTCAACAACTTAACCGGCGGAAAAATATTTTTTTGAAAAAATCCCTATGCCCCGGGGTCACAATTTCAGAAAAAATCTTACTTTTGGCAATTCACTCATAAATGGTGCCCAACGGTTGCAAATGCTCCCCTGAAAGGTTTGGGAGACAAAACAGAAAGATTTTTATCAGAGGAAAAGAAATCAGACCTCGCTAATATAACCGGCGGAATTTTTTTTTAAAAAAAAATTCCCTAAACCTCGAGGTCACAATTTCAGAAAAAATCTGACTTTCAGCAATTCACTCAAAAATGGTACCGAAAGGTTGCAAATGCTCCCCAAAAATGTTTGGCGGTCGAAACGGAAGGCTTTTTATCACAGGACAAAAACTCAGACCTCGACAACTTAACCGGCGGAAAAATATTTTTTTGAAAAAATCCCCTAGCCCCGGGGTCACAATTTCAGAAAAAATCTGACTTTCGGCAATTCACTCAAAAATGGTCTCCAACGGTTGCAAATGCTCCCATTAAAAGTTTAGCAGTCGAAACATAAAGATTTTTATCACAGAACAAGAAATTAGACCTCGACAACTTAACAGGTGGAAAAATATTTTTTTGAAGAAATCCCTAATCGCCGGAGTCACAATTTAAGAAAAAATCTGACTTTCAGCAATTCACTCAAAAATGGTACCCAACGGTTGCAAATGCTCCCCTGAATGGTTTGGAGGTCGAAACAGAAGTCTCTTTATCACAGGACAAGAAATCAGACCTGGACAACATAACCGGTGGAAGAAGATTTTTTTGAAGAAATCCCTAATCGCCGGAGTCACAATTTAAGAAAAAATCTGACTTTCAGCAATTCACTCAAAAATGTTGCCCAGCGGTGGCAAATGCTCCCCTGAAAGGTTTGGCGTTCGAACCAGAAGGCTATTTATCACAGGACAAGAAATAAGACTTCGACAACTTAACGTGCGGAAGAAGATTCTTTTGAAAAAAACTGACTTTTGGCAATTCACTCAAAAATCGTGCCCAACGCTTGCAAATGCTCCTCTAAAAGGTTTGGCGTTCGACACAGAAGGCTTTTTATCACAGGACAAGAAATCAGACCTCGACAACTTAACCGGCGGAAGAAGATTTTTTTGAAAAAATAACTGAGCCCAGAGTTCACAATTTCAGAAAAAATCTGACTTTTGGCAATTCACTCAAAAATGGTGCCCAACCGTTGCAAATGCTCCCCTTCAAGGTTTGGCGGACGAAACAGAAGGATTTTTATCACAAGACAAGAAATCACACCTCGACAACTTAACCGGCGGATAAATATTTTTTTGATAAAATCCCTACACCCCGGGATCACAATTTCAGAAAAAATCTGACTTTCGGCAATTCACTCAAAAATGGTCTCCAACGGTTGCAAATGCTTCCTTTAAATGTTTAGCAGTCGAAACAGAAAGATTTTTATCACATAACAAGAAATTAGACCTCGACAACTTAACCGGCGGAAGAAAGCCCTAACCCCCGGGGTCACAATTTCAGAAAAAAACTGACTTTTAGCAATTATCTCAAAAAAGGTACCCAAAGGTTGCAAATTCTCCCCTGAAAGGTTTGGCGGACGAAACAGAAAGATTTTTATCACATGACAAGAAATTAGACCTCGACAATTTAACAGGCGGAATTTTTTTTTGAAAAAATACCTAAGCCCCGGGGTCAAAATTTCAGAAAAAATCTGACTTTCGGCAATTCACTCAAAAATGGTGCCCAACGATTACAAATGCTCCCCTGAAAGGTTTGGCGGTCGAAACAGAAGGCTTTTTATCACAGGACAAGAAATCAGACCTCGACAACATAACCGGTGGAAGAATATTTTTTTGAAGAAATCACTAATCGCCGGGGTCACAATTTAAGAAAAAATCTGACTTTCAGCAATTCACTCAAAAACGTTGCCCAACCGTTGCAAATGCTCCCCTGAAAGGTTTGGCGTTCGAACCAGGAGGCTATTTATCACAGGACAAGAAATAAGACTTCGACAACTTAACGTGCGGAAGAAGATTCTTTTGAAAAAAACTGACTTTCGGCAATTCACTCAAAAATGGTGCCCAACGCTTGCAAATGCTCCTCTAAAAGGTTTGGCGTTCGACACAGAAGGCTTTTTATCACAGGACAAGAAATCAGACCTCAACAACTTAACCGGCGGAAGAAGATTTTTTTGAAAAAATAACTGAGCCCAGAGTTCACAATTTCAGAAAAAATCTGACTTTTGGCAATTCACTCAAAAATGGTGCCCAACCGTTGCAAATGCTCCCCTGAAAGGTTTGGCAGTCGAAACAGAAGGCTTTTTATCACAGGACAAGAAATCAGACCTCAACAACATAACCGGTGGAAGAAGATTTTTTTGAAGAAATCCCTAATCGCCGGGGTCACAATTTAAGAAAAAATCTCACTTTCAGCAATTCACTCAAAAATGTTGCCCAACGGTTGCAAATGCTCCCCTGAAAGGTTTGGCGTTCGAACCAGAAGGCTATTTATCACAGGACAAGAAATCAGACTTCGACAACTTAACTTGCGGAGGAAGATTTTTTTGAAAAAAACTGACTTTCGGCAATTCACTCAAAAATCGTGCCCAACGCTTGCAAATGCTCCCCTGAAAGGTTTGGCGTTCGACACAGAAAGCTTTTTATCACAGGACAAGAAATCAGACCTCGACAATATAATTGGCGGAAAAATATTTTTTTGAAAAAATCCCTAAGCCCTGGGGTCACAATTTCAGAAAAAATCTGACTTTCGGCAATTCACTCAAAAATGGTGACCAACGGGTGCAAATGCTCCCCTAAAAGGTTTGGAGGTCGAAACAGAAGGCTTTTTATCACAGGACAAGAAATCAGACCTCGACAACTTAACGGGCGGAAAAATTTTTTTTAAAAAAAATCCCTAAGCCCCGGGGTCACAATTTCAGAAAAAAACTGACTTTCGGCAATTCACTCAAACATGGTGCACAACGGTTGCAAATGCTCCCCTGAAAGGTTTGGCGATCGAAACAGAAGGCTTTTTATCACAGGACAAGCAATCAGACCGCGACAACTTAACCGGCGGAAAAATATTTTTTTGCAAAAGTCCATAAGCCCCGGGGTCAGAAGTTCAGAAAAAATGTGACTTTGGGCAATTCACTCAAAAATGGTACCCAAAGGTTGCAAATGCTCCCCTGAAAGGTTTGGCGGTCGAAACAGAAGGCTTTTTATCACAGGACAAAAACTCAGACCTCGACAATTTATCCGGCGGAAGAAAATTTTTTTGAAGAAATCCCTAAGCCCCGGGGTCACAATTTCAGAAAAAATGTGACTTTCGACAATTCCCTCAAAAATGGTACAAAACGGGTGCAAATGCTCCCCTGAAAGGTTTGGCGGTCAAAACAGAAGGCTTTTCATCACAGGAAAAGAAAACAGACCTCGACAACTTAACCGGCGGAAGAAGGTTTTTTTGAAAAAATCCCTAAGCCCCGGAGTCACAATTTCAGGAAAAATCTGACTTTCGGCAATTCACTCAAAAATGGTACCAAACGGTTTCAAATGCTCCTCTGAAAGGTTTGGCGGTCGAAACAGAAGGCTTTTTATCACAGGACAAGAAATCAGCCCTCAAAAACTTAACCAGTGGAAGATGAATTTTTTGAAAAAATCCCTAAGACCCGGGGTCACAATTTCAGAAAAAATCTGACATTCGGCAATTCACTCAAAAATGGTGCCCAACGGTTGCAAATTCTCCCCTGAAAGGTTTGGTGGACGAAACCGAAAGATTTTGATCACATGACAAGAAATTAGACCTCGACAATTTAACAGGCGGAAAAATTTTTTTTTCAAAAAATCCCTAAGCCCCGGGGTCACAATTTCAGAAAAAAACTGACTTTCGGCAATTCACTCAAAAATGGTGCCCAACGGGTGCAAATGCTCCCCTAAAAGGTTTGGAGGTCGAAACAGAAGGCTTTTTATCACAGGACAAGAAATCAGACCTTGACAACTTAACGGGCGGAAAAAAATTTTTTTAAAAAAATCCCTAAGCCCCAGGGTCACAATTTCAGAAAAAATCTGACTTTCTGCAATTCACTCAAACATGGTGCACAACGGTTGCAAATGCTCCCCTGAAAGGTTTGGCGATCGAAACAGAAGGCTTTTTATCACAAGACAAGCAATCAGACCGCGACAACTTAACCGGCGGAAAAATATTTTTTTGCAAAAGTCCATAAGCCCCGGGGTCAGAAGTTCAGAAAAAATGTGACTTTCGGCAATTCACTCAAAAATGGTACCCAAAGGTTGCAAATGCTCCCCTGAAAGGTTTGGCGGTCGAAACAGAAGGCTTTTTATCACAGGACAAAAACTCAGACCTCGACAACTTAACCGACGGATTTTTTTTTTTAAAAAAAATCCCTAAGAACCGGGGTCACAATTTCAGAAAAAATCTGACTTTCGGCAATTCACTCAAAAATGGTGCCCAACGGTTGCAAATGCTCCCCTGAAAGGTTTGGCGAACGAAACAGAAAGATTTTTATCACAGGACAAGAAATCAGACCTCGACAATTTATCCGGCGGAAGAAAATTTTTTTGAAGAAATCCCGAAGCCCCGGGGTCACAATTTCAGAAAAAATGTGACTTTCGACAATTCCCTCAAAAATGGTACAAAACAGGTGCAAATGCTCCCCTGATATGTTTGGCGGTCAAAACAGAAGGCTTTTTATCACAGGACAAGAAATCAGACCTCAACAACGTATCCGGCGGAAAAATATTTTTTTGAAAAAATCCCTAAGCCCCGGAGTCACAATTTCAGGAAAAGTCTGACTTTCGGCAATTCACTCAAAAATAGTACCCAACGGTTGCAAATGCTCCCCTGAAAGGTTTGGCGGTCGAAACAGAAGGCTTTTCATCACAGGAAAAGAAAACAGACCTTGACAACTTAACCGGCGGAAGAAGGTTTTTTTGAAAAAATCCCTAAGCCCCGGAGTCACAATTTCAGGAAAAGTCTGACTTTCGGCAATTCACTCAAAAATGGTACCAAACGGTTGCAAATGCTCCTCTGAAAGGTTTGGCGGTCGAAACAGAAGGCTTTTTATCACAGGACAAGAAATCAGCCCTCAAAAACTTAACCAGCGGAAGATGAATTTTTTGAAAAAATCCCTAAGACCCGGGGTCACAATTTCAGAAAAAATCTGACATTCGGCAATTCACTCAAAAATGGTGCCCAACGGTTGCAAATTCTCCCCTGAAAGGTTTGGTGGACGAAACCGAAAGATTTTGATCACATGACAAGAAATTAGACCTCGACAATTTAACAGGCGGAAAATTTTTTTAAAAAAAAAATCCCTAAGCCCCGGTGTCACAATTTCAGGAAAAAAATGTGACTTTGGGCAATTCACTCAAAAATGGTACCCAAAGGTTGCAAATGCTCCCCTAAAATATTTGGCGGTCGAATGAGAAGGATTTTTATCACAGGACAAAAACTCAGACCTCGACAACTTAACCGACGGAATTTTTTTTTAAAAAAATAATCCCTAAGAACCGGGGTCACAATTTCAGAAAAAATCTGACTTTCGGCAATTCACTCAAAAATGGTACCCAACGGTTGCAAATGCTCCCCTGAATGGTTTGGAGGTCGAAACAGAAGTCTCTTTATCACAGGACAAGAAATCAGACCTCGACAACATAACCGGCGGAAAAATATTTTTTAAAAAAAATCCCTAAGCCCCGGAGTCACAATTTAAGAAAAAATCTGACTTTCAGCAATTCACTCAAAAATGTTGCCCAACGGTTGCAAATGCTCCCCTGAAAGGTTTGGCGTTCGAACCAGAAGGCTATTTATCACAGGACAAGAAATAAGACTTCGACAACTTAACGTGCGGAAGAAGATTCTTTTGAAAAAAACTGACTTTCGGCAATTCACTCAAAAATGGTTTTTATCACAGGACAAGAAATCAGACCGCGACAACTTAACCGGCGGAAAAATATTTTTTTGAAAAAATCCCTAAGCCCCGGAGTCACAATTTCAGAAAAAATCTGACTTTCGGCAATTCACTCAAAAATGGTACCAAACGGTTGCAAATGCTCCTCTGAAAGGTTTGGCGGTCGAAACAGAAGGCTTTTTATCACAGGACAAGAAATCAGCCCTCAAAAACTTAACCAGCGGAAGATGAATTTTTTGAAAAAATCCCTAAGAGCCGGGGTCACAATTTCAGGAAGTATCTGACTTTCGGCAATTCACTCAAAAATGGTACCAAACGGTTGCAAATGCTCCCCTGAAAGGTCTGGCGGACGAAACAGAAGGCTTTTCATCACAGGAAAAGAAAACAGACCTTGACAACTTAACCGGCGGAAGAAGGTTTTTTTGAAAAAATCCCTAAGCCCCGGGGTCACAATTTCAGAAAAAATCTGACTTTCGACAATTCACTCAAAAATGGTACAAAACGGTTGCAAATGCTCCCCTGAAAGGTTTGGCGGTCAAAACAGAAGGCTTTTTATCACAGGAGAAGAAATCAGACCTCAGCAACGTAACCGGCGGAAAAATGTTTTTTTAAAAAAATCCCTAAGCCCCGGAGTCACAATTTCAGGAAAAATCTGACTTTCGGCAATTCACTCAAAAATGGTACCAAACGGTTGCAAATGCTCCTCTGAAAGGTTTGGCGGTCGAAACAGAAGGCTTTTTATCACAGGACAAGAAATCAGCCCTCAAAAACTTAACCAGCGGAAGATGAATTTTTTGAAAAAATCCCTAAGAGCCGGGGTCACAATTTCAGGAAGTATCTGACTTTCGGCAATTCACTCAAAAATGGTACCAAACGGTTGCAAATGCTCCCCTGAAAGGTTTGGCGGACGAAACAGAAGGCTTTTTATCACAGGACAAGAAATCAGCCCTCGACAATATAACTGGCGGAAGAAGATTTTTTTGAAAAAATACCTAAGACCCAGGGTCACAATTTCAGCTAAAATCTGACTTTTGGCAATTCACTCAAAAATGGTGCCAAACTGTTGCAAACGATCCCCTGAATGGTTTGGCGAACGAAACAGAAAGATTTTTATCACAGGACAAGAAATCAGACCTCGACAACTTAACCGCCGGAAGAAGATTTTTTTGATGAATTCTCTAAGCCCTGGGGTCACAATTTCAGAAAAAATGTGACTTTCGGCAATTCACTCAAAAATGGTTCCAAACGGTTGCAAATGCTCCTCTGAAAGGTTTGGCGGTCGAAACAGAAGGCTTTTTATCAGAGGACAAGAAATCAGCCTTCGACAACTTAACCGGCGGAATTTTTTTTTTTTCAAAAAATCACTAAGCCCCGGAGTCACAATTTCAGGAAAAATCTGACTTTCGGCAATTCACTCAAAAATAGTACCCAACGGTTGCAAATGCTCCCCTGAAAGGTTTGGCGGTCGAAACAGAAGGCTTTTCATCACAGGAAAAGAAAACAGACCTCGACAACTTAACCGGCGGAAGATGAATTTTTTGAAAAAATCCCTAAGACCCGGGGTCACAATTTCAGAAAAAATCTGACATTCGGCAATTCACTCAAAAATGGTGCCCAACGGTTGCAAATTCTCCCCTGAAAGGTTTGGTGGACGAAACCGAAAGATTTTTATCACATGACAAGAAATTAGACCTCGACAATTTAACAGGCGGAAAAATTTTTTTTTGAAAAAATCCCTAAGCCCCGGTGTCACAATTTCAGGGAAAAAATGTGACTTTCGGCAATTCACTCAAAAATGGTACCCAAAGGTTGCAAATGCTCCCCTAAAATATTTGGCGGTCGAAACAGAAGGCTTTTTATCACAGGACAAGAAATCAGCCCTCAAAAACTTAACCAGCGGAAGATGAATTTTTTGAAAAAATCCCTAAGACCCGGGGTCACAATTTCAGAAAAAATCTGACATTCGGCAATTCACTCAAAAATGGTGCCCAACGGTTGCAAATTCTCCCCTGAAAGGTTTGGTGGACGAAACCGAAAGATTTTGATCACATGACAAGAAATTAGACCTCGACAATTTAACAGGCGGAAAATTTTTTTTTTAAAAAAAATCCCTAAGCCCCGGTGTCACAATTTCAGGAAAAAAATGTGACTTTCGGCAATTCACTCAAAAATGGTACCCAAAGGTTGCAAATGCTCCCCTAAAATATTTGGCGGTCGAAAGAGAAGGATTTTTATCACCGGACAAAAACTCAGACCTCGACAACTTAACCGACGGAATTTTTTTTTAAAAAAATAATCCCTAAGAACCGGGGTCACAATTTCAGAAAAAATCTGACTTTCGGCAATTCACTCAAAAATGGTACCCAACGGTTGCAAATACTCCCCTGAATGGTTTGGAGGTCGAAACAGAAGTCTCTTTATCACAGGACAAGAAATCAGACCTCGACAACATAACCGGTGGAAGAAGATTTTTTTGAAGAAATCCCTAAGCGCCGGGGTCACAATTTAAGAAAAAATCTGACTTTCAGCAATTCACTCAAAAATAGTACCCAACGGTTGCAAATGCTCCCCTGAAAGGTTTGGCGGTCGAAACAGAAGGCTTTTCATCACAGGAAAAGAAAACAGACCTTGACAACTTAACCGGCGGAAGAAGGTTTTTTTCAAAAAATCCCTAAGCCCCGGGGTCACAATTTCAGAAAAAAACTGACTTTCGGCAATTCACTCAAAAATGGTGCCCAACGGGTGCAAATGCTCCCCTAAAAGGTTTGGAGGTCGAAACAGAAGGCTTTTTATCACAGGACAAGAAATCAGACCTCGACAACTTAACGGGCGGAAAAAATTTTTTTTAAAAAAATCCCTAAGCCCCGGGGTCACAATTTCAGAAAAAATCTGACTTTCTGCAATTCACTCAAACATGGTGCACAACGGTTGCAAATGCTCCCCTGAAAGGTTTGGCGATCGAAACAGAAGGCTTTTTATCACAAGACAAGCAATCAGACCGCGACAACTTAACCGGCGGAAAAATATTTTTTTGCAAAAGTCCATAAGCCCCGGGGTCAGAAGTTCAGAAAAAATGTGACTTTCGGCAATTCACTCAAAAATGGTACCCAAAGGTTGCAAATGCTCCCCTGAAAGGTTTGGCGGTCGAAACAGAAGGCTTTTTATCACAGGACAAAAACTCAGACCTCGACAACTTAACCGACGGAATTTTTTTTAAAAAAAAAATCCCTAAGAACCGGGGTCACAATTTCAGAAAAAATCTGACTTTCGGCAATTCACTCAAAAATGGTGCCCAACGGTTGCAAATGCTCCCCTGAAAGGTTTGGCAAACGAAACAGAAAGATTTTTATCACAGGACAAGAAATCAGACCTCGACAATTTATCCGGCGGAAGAAATTTTTTTTGAAGAAATCCCGAAGCCCCGGGGTCACAATTTCAGAAAAAATGTGACTTTCGACAATTCCCTCAAAAATGGTACAAAACGGGTGCAAATGCTCCCCTGACAGGTTTGGCGGTCGAAACAGAAGGCTTTTTATCACAGCACAAGAAATCAGACCGCGACAACTTAACCAGCGGAAAAATATTTTTTTGAAAAAATCCCTAAGCCCCGGAGTCACAATTTCAGGAATAATCTGACTTTCGGCAATTCACTCAAAAATAGTACCCAACGGTTGCAAATGCTCCCCTGAAAGGTTTGGCGGTCGAAACAGAAGGCTTTTCATCACAGGAAAAGAAAACAGACCTCGACAACTTAACCGGCGGAAGAAGGTTTTTTTGAAAAAATCCCTAAGACCCGGGGTCACAATTTCAGAAAAAATCTGACATTCGGCAATTCACTCAAAAATGGTGCCCAACGGTTGCAAATTCTCCCCTGAAAGGTTTGGTGGACGAAACCGAAAGATTTTGATCACATGACAAGAAATTAGACCTCGACAATTTAACAGGCGGAAATTTTTTTTTTAAAAAAAAAATCCCTAAGCCCCGGTGTCACAATTTCAGGAAAAAAATGTGACTTTCGGCAATTCACTCAAAAATGGTACCCAAAGGTTGCAAATGCTCCCCTAAAATATTTGGCGGTCGAATGAGAAGGATTTTTATCACAGGACAAAAACTCAGACCTCGACAACTTAACCGACGGAATTTTTTTTAAAAAAAATAATCCCTAAGAACCGGGGTCACAATTTCAGAAAAAATCTGACTTTCGGCAATTCACTCAAAAATGGTACCCAACGGTTGCAAATGCTCCCCTGAAAGGTTTGGCGTTCGAACCAGAAGGCTATTTATCACAGGACAAGAAATAAGACTTTGACAACTTAACGTGCGGAAGAAGATTCTTTTGAAAAAAACTGACTTTCGGCAATTCACTCAAAAATGGTTTTTATCACAGGACAAGAAATCAGACCTCGACAACATAACCGGCGGAAAAATATTTTTTAAAAAAAATCCCTAAGCCCCGGAGTCACAATTTAAGAAAAAATCTGACTTTCAGCAATTCACTCAAAAATGTTGCCCAACGGTTGCAAATGCTCCCCTGAAAGGTTTGGCGTTCGAACCAGAAAGCTATTTATCACAGGACAAGAAATAAGACTTCGACAACTTAACGTGCGGAAGAAGATTCTTTTGAAAAAAACTGACTTTCGGCAATTCACTCAAAAATGGTTTTTATCACAGGACAAGAAATCAGACCGCGACAACTTAACCGGCGGAAAAATATTTTTTTGAAAAAATCCCTAAGCCCCGGAGTCACAATTTCAGAAAAAATCTGACTTTCGGCAATTCACTCAAAAATGGTACCAAACAGTTGCAAATGCTCCTCTGAAAGGTTTGGCGGTCGAAACAGAAGCCTTTTTATCACAGGACAAGAAATCAGCCCTCAAAAACTTAACCAGCGGAAGATGAATTTTTTGAAAAAATCCCTAAGAGCCGGGGTCACAATTTCAGGAAGTATCTGACTTTCGGCAATTCACTCAGAAATGGTACCAAACGGTTGCAAATGCTCCCCTGAAAGGTTTGGCGGACGAAACAGAAGGCTTTTCATCACAGGAAAAGAAAACAGACCTTGACAACTTAACCGGCGGAAGAAGGTTTTTTTGAAAAAATCCCTAAGCCCCGGGGTCACAATTTCAGAAAAAATCTGACTTTCGACAATTCACTCAAAAATGGTACAAAACGGTTGCAAATGCTCCCCTGAAAGGTTTGGCGGTCAAAACAGAAGGCTTTTTATCACAGGAGAAGAAATCAGACCTCAACAACGTAACCGGCGGAAAAATGTTTTTTTTAAAAAATCCCTAAGCCCCGGGGTCACAATTTCAGCTAAAATCTGACTTTTGGCAATTCACTCAAAAATGGTGCCAAACTGTTGCAAACGATCCCCTGAATGGTTTGGCGAACGAAACAGAAAGATTTTTATCACAGGACAAGAAATCAGACCTCGACAACTTAACCGCCGGAAGAAGATTTTTTTGAAGAATTCCCTAAGCCCTGGGGTCACAATTTCAGAAAAAATGTGACTTTCGGCAATTCACTCAAAAATGGTTCCAAACGGTTGCAAATGCTCCTCTGAAAGGTTTGGCGGTCGAAACAGAAGGCTTTTTATCAGAGGACAAGAAATCAGCCTTCGACAACTTAACCGGCGGAATTTTTTTTTTTTCAAAAAATCACTAAGCCCCGGAGTCACAATTTCAGGAAAAATCTGACTTTCGGCAATTCACTCAAAAATAGTACCCAACGGTTGCAGATGCTCCCCTGAAAGGTTTGGCGGTCGAAACAGAAGGCTTTTCATCACAGGAAAAGAAAACAGACCTCTACAACTTAACCGGCGGAAGATTTTTTTTAAAAAAAAAATCCCTAAGCCCCGGTGTCACAATTTCAGGAAAAAAATGTGACTTTCGGCAATTCACTCAAAAATGGTACCCAACGGTTGCAAATACTCCCCTGAATGGTTTGGAGGTCGAAACAGAAGTCTCTTTATCACAGGACAAGAAATCAGACCTCGACAACATAACCGGTGGAAGAAGATTTTTTTGAAGAAATCCCTAAGCGCCGGGGTCACAATTTAAGAAAAAATCTGACTTTCAGCAATTCACTCAAAAATAGTACCCAACGGTTGCAAATGCTCCCCTGAAAGGTTTGGCGGTCGAAACAGAAGGCTTTTCATCACAGGAAAAGAAAACAGACCTTGACAACTTAACCGGCGGAAGAAGGTTTTTTTCAAAAAATCCCTAAGCCCCGGGGTCACAATTTCAGAAAAAAACTGACTTTCGGCAATTCACTCAAAAATGGTGCCCAACGGGTGCAAATGCTCCCCTAAAAGGTTTGGAGGTCGAAACAGAAGGCTTTTTATCACAGGACAAGAAATCAGACCTCGACAACTTAACGGGCGGAAAAAAATTTTTTTTTAAAAATCCCTAAGCCCCGGGGTCACAATTTCAGAAAAAATCTGACTTTCTGCAATTCACTCAAACATGGTGCACAACGGTTGCAAATGCTCCCCTGAAAGGTTTGGCGATCGAAACAGAAGGCTTTTTATCACAAGACAAGCAATCAGACCGCGACAACTTAACCGGCGGAAAAATATTTTTTTGCAAAAGTCCATAAGCCCCGGGGTCAGAAGTTCAGAAAAAATGTGACTTTCGGCAATTCACTCAAAAATGGTACCCAAAGGTTGCAAATGCTCCCCTGAAAGGTTTGGCGGTCGAAACAGAAGGCTTTTTATCACAGGACAAAAACTCAGACCTCGACAACTTAACCGACGGAATTTTTTTTAAAAAAAAAATCCCTAAGAACCGGGGTCACAATTTCAGAAAAAATCTGACTTTCGGCAATTCACTCAAAAATGGTGCCCAACGGTTGCAAATGCTCCCCTGAAAGGTTTGGCGAACGAAACAGAAAGATTTTTATCACAGGACAAGAAATCAGACCTCGACAATTTATCCGGCGGAAGAAATTTTTTTTGAAGAAATCCCGAAGCCCCGGGGTCACAATTTCAGAAAAAATGTGACTTTCGACAATTCCCTCAAAAATGGTACAAAACGGGTGCAAATGCTCCCCTGACAGGTTTGGCGGTCGAAACAGAAGGCTTTTTATCACAGCACAAGAAATCAGACCGCGACAACTTAACCAGCGGAAAAATATTTTTTTGAAAAAATCCCTAAGCCCCGGAGTCACAATTTCAGGAATAATCTGACTTTCGGCAATTCACTCAAAAATAGTACCCAACGGTTGCAAATGCTCCCCTGAAAGGTTTGGCGGTCGAAACAGAAGGCTTTTCATCACAGGAAAAGAAAACAGACCTCGACAACTTAACCGGCGGAAGAAGGTTTTTTTGAAAAAATCCCTAAGACCCGGGGTCACAATTTCAGAAAAAATCTGACATTCGGCAATTCACTCAAAAATGGTGCCCAACGGTTGCAAATTCTCCCCTGAAAGGTTTGGTGGACGAAACCGAAAGATTTTTATCACATGACAAGAAATTAGACCTCGACAATTTAACAGGCGGAAATTTTTTTTTTAAAAAAAAAATCCCTAAGCCCCGGTGTCACAATTTCAGGAAAAAAATGTGACTTTCGGCAATTCACTCAAAAATGGTACCCAAAGGTTGCAAATGCTCCCCTAAAATATTTGGCGGTCGAATGAGAAGGATTTTTATCACAGGACAAAAACTCAGACCTCGACAACTTAACCGACGGAATTTTTTTTAAAAAAAATAATCCCTAAGAACCGGGGTCACAATTTCAGAAAAAATCTGACTTTCGGCAATTCACTCAAAAATGGTACCCAACGGTTGCAAATGCTCCCCTGAAAGGTTTGGCGTTCGAACCAGAAGGCTATTTATCACAGGACAAGAAATAAGACTTTGACAACTTAACGTGCGGAAGAAGATTCTTTTGAAAAAAACTGACTTTCGGCAATTCACTCAAAAATGGTTTTTATCACAGGACAAGAAATCAGACCTCGACAACATAACCGGCGGAAAAATATTTTTTAAAAAAAATCCCTAAGCCCCGGAGTCACAATTTAAGAAAAAATCTGACTTTCAGCAATTCACTCAAAAATGTTGCCCAACGGTTGCAAATGCTCCCCTGAAAGGTTTGGCGTTCGAACCAGAAAGCTATTTATCACAGGACAAGAAATAAGACTTCGACAACTTAACGTGCGGAAGAAGATTCTTTTGAAAAAAACTGACTTTCGGCAATTCACTCAAAAATGGTTTTTATCACAGGACAAGAAATCAGACCGCGACAACTTAACCGGCGGAAAAATATTTTTTTGAAAAAATCCCTAAGCCCCGGAGTCACAATTTCAGAAAAAATCTGACTTTCGGCAATTCACTCAAAAATGGTACCAAACAGTTGCAAATGCTCCTCTGAAAGGTTTGGCGGTCGAAACAGAAGCCTTTTTATCACAGGACAAGAAATCAGCCCTCAAAAACTTAACCAGCGGAAGATGAATTTTTTGAAAAAATCCCTAAGAGCCGGGGTCACAATTTCAGGAAGTATCTGACTTTCGGCAATTCACTCAGAAATGGTACCAAACGGTTGCAAATGCTCCCCTGAAAGGTTTGGCGGACGAAACAGAAGGCTTTTCATCACAGGAAAAGAAAACAGACCTTGACAACTTAACCGGCGGAAGAAGGTTTTTTTGAAAAAATCCCTAAGCCCCGGGGTCACAATTTCAGAAAAAATCTGACTTTCGACAATTCACTCAAAAATGGTACAAAACGGTTGCAAATGCTCCCCTGAAAGGTTTGGCGGTCAAAACAGAAGGCTTTTTATCACAGGAGAAGAAATCAGACCTCAACAACGTAACCGGCGGAAAAATGTTTTTTTTAAAAAATCCCTAAGCCCCGGGGTCACAATTTCAGCTAAAATCTGACTTTTGGCAATTCACTCAAAAATGGTGCCAAACTGTTGCAAACGATCCCCTGAATGGTTTGGCGAACGAAACAGAAAGATTTTTATCACAGGACAAGAAATCAGACCTCGACAACTTAACCGCCGGAAGAAGATTTTTTTGAAGAATTCCCTAAGCCCTGGGGTCACAATTTCAGAAAAAATGTGACTTTCGGCAATTCACTCAAAAATGGTTCCAAACGGTTGCAAATGCTCCTCTGAAAGGTTTGGCGGTCGAAACAGAAGGCTTTTTATCAGAGGACAAGAAATCAGCCTTCGACAACTTAACCGGCGGAATTTTTTTTTTTTCAAAAAATCACTAAGCCCCGGAGTCACAATTTCAGGAAAAATCTGACTTTCGGCAATTCACTCAAAAATAGTACCCAACGGTTGCAGATGCTCCCCTGAAAGGTTTGGCGGTCGAAACAGAAGGCTTTTCATCACAGGAAAAGAAAACAGACCTCTACAACTTAACCGGCGGAAGATTTTTTTTTAAAAAAAAATCCCTAAGCCCCGGTGTCACAATTTCAGGAAAAAAATGTGACTTTCGGCAATTCACTCAAAAATGGTACCCAACGGTTGCAAATACTCCCCTGAATGGTTTGGAGGTCGAAACAGAAGTCTCTTTATCACAGGACAAGAAATCAGACCTCGACAACATAACCGGTGGAAGAAGATTTTTTTGAAGAAATCCCTAAGCGCCGGGGTCACAATTTAAGAAAAAATCTGACTTTCAGCAATTCACTCAAAAATAGTACCCAACGGTTGCAAATGCTCCCCTGAAAGGTTTGGCGGTCGAAACAGAAGGCTTTTCATCACAGGAAAAGAAAACAGACCTTGACAACTTAACCGGCGGAAGAAGGTTTTTTTCAAAAAATCCCTAAGCCCCGGGGTCACAATTTCAGAAAAAAACTGACTTTCGGCAATTCACTCAAAAATGGTGCCCAACGGGTGCAAATGCTCCCCTAAAAGGTTTGGAGGTCGAAACAGAAGGCTTTTTATCACAGGACAAGAAATCAGACCTCGACAACTTAACGGGCGGAAAAAAATTTTTTTTTAAAAATCCCTAAGCCCCGGGGTCACAATTTCAGAAAAAATCTGACTTTCTGCAATTCACTCAAACATGGTGCACAACGGTTGCAAATGCTCCCCTGAAAGGTTTGGCGATCGAAACAGAAGGCTTTTTATCACAAGACAAGCAATCAGACCGCGACAACTTAACCGGCGGAAAAATATTTTTTTGCAAAAGTCCATAAGCCCCGGGGTCAGAAGTTCAGAAAAAATGTGACTTTCGGCAATTCACTCAAAAATGGTACCCAAAGGTTGCAAATGCTCCCCTGAAAGGTTTGGCGGTCGAAACAGAAGGCTTTTTATCACAGGACAAAAACTCAGACCTCGACAACTTAACCGACGGAATTTTTTTTAAAAAAAAAATCCCTAAGAACCGGGGTCACAATTTCAGAAAAAATCTGACTTTCGGCAATTCACTCAAAAATGGTGCCCAACGGTTGCAAATGCTCCCCTGAAAGGTTTGGCGAACGAAACAGAAAGATTTTTATCACAGGACAAGAAATCAGACCTCGACAATTTATCCGGCGGAAGAAATTTTTTTTGAAGAAATCCCGAAGCCCCGGGGTCACAATTTCAGAAAAAATGTGACTTTCGACAATTCCCTCAAAAATGGTACAAAACGGGTGCAAATGCTCCCCTGACAGGTTTGGCGGTCGAAACAGAAGGCTTTTTATCACAGCACAAGAAATCAGACCGCGACAACTTAACCAGCGGAAAAATATTTTTTTGAAAAAATCCCTAAGCCCCGGAGTCACAATTTCAGGAATAATCTGACTTTCGGCAATTCACTCAAAAATAGTACCCAACGGTTGCAAATGCTCCCCTGAAAGGTTTGGCGGTCGAAACAGAAGGCTTTTCATCACAGGAAAAGAAAACAGACCTCGACAACTTAACCGGCGGAAGAAGGTTTTTTTGAAAAAATCCCTAAGACCCGGGGTCACAATTTCAGAAAAAATCTGACATTCGGCAATTCACTCAAAAATGGTGCCCAACGGTTGCAAATTCTCCCCTGAAAGGTTTGGTGGACGAAACCGAAAGATTTTTATCACATGACAAGAAATTAGACCTCGACAATTTAACAGGCGGAAATTTTTTTTTTTAAAAAAAATCCCTAAGCCCCGGTGTCACAATTTCAGGAAAAAAATGTGACTTTCGGCAATTCACTCAAAAATGGTACCCAAAGGTTGCAAATGCTCCCCTAAAATATTTGGCGGTCGAATGAGAAGGATTTTTATCACAGGACAAAAACTCAGACCTCGACAACTTAACCGACGGAATTTTTTTTTAAAAAAATAATCCCTAAGAACCGGGGTCACAATTTCAGAAAAAATCTGACTTTCGGCAATTCACTCAAAAATGGTACCCAACGGTTGCAAATGCTCCCCTGAAAGGTTTGGCGTTCGAACCAGAAGGCTATTTATCACAGGACAAGAAATAAGACTTTGACAACTTAACGTGCGGAAGAAGATTCTTTTGAAAAAAACTGACTTTCGGCAATTCACTCAAAAATGGTTTTTATCACAGGACAAAAAATCAGACCGCGACAACTTAACCGGCGGAAAAATATTTTTTTGAAAAAATCCCTAAGCCCCGGAGTCACAATTTCAGAAAAAATCTGACTTTTGGCAATTCACTCAAAAATGTTGCCAAACGGCTGCAAATGCTCCCCTAAAAGGTTTGGCTGTCGAAACAGAAGGCTTTTCATCACAGGAAAAGAAAACAGACCTTGACAACTTAACCGGCGGAAGAAGGTTTTTTTGAAAAAATCCCTAAGCCCCGGGGTCACAATTTCAGAAAAAATCTGACTTTCGACAATTCACTCAAAAATGGTACAAAACGGTTGCAAATGCACCCCTGAAAGGTTTGGCGTTCGAACCAGAAGGCTATTTATCACAGGACAAGAAATAAGACTTCGACAACTTAACGTGCGGAAGAAGATTCTTTTGAAAAAAACTGACTTTCGGCAATTCCCTCAAAAATGGTTTTTATCACAGGACAAGAAGTCAGACCGCGACAACTTTACCGGCGGAAAAATATTTTTTTGAAAAAATCCCTAAGCCCCGGAGTCACAATTTCAGGAAAAATCTGACTTTCGGCAATTCACTCAAAAATAGTACCCAACGGTTGCAAATGCTCCCCTGAAAGGTTTGGCGGTCGAAACAGAAGGCTTTTCATCACAGGAAAAGAAAACAGACCTTGACAACTTAACCGGCGGAAGAAGGTTTTTTTCAAAAAATCCCTAAGCCCCGGGGTCACAATTTCAGAAAAAAACTGACTTTCGGCAATTCACTCAAAAATGGTGCCCAACGGGTACAAATGCTCCCCTGAATGGTTTGGAGGTCGAAACAGAAGTCTCTTTATCACAGGACAAGAAATCAGACCTCGACAACATAACCGGTGGAAGAAGATTTTTTTGAAGAAATCCCTAATCGCCGGGGTCACAATTTAAGAAAAAATCTGACTTTCAGCAATTCACTCAAAAATGTTGCCCAACGGTGGCAAATGCTCCCCTGAAAGGTTTGGCGATCGAAACAGAAGGCTTTTTATCACAAGACAAGCAATCAGACCGCGACAACTTAACCGGCGGAAAAATATTTTTTTGCAAAAGTCCATAAGCCCCGGGGTCAGAAGTTCAGAAAAAATGTGACTTTCGGCAATTCACTCAAAAATGGTACCCAAAGGTTGCAAATGCTCCCCTGAAAGGTTTGGCGGTCGAAACAGAAGGCTTTTTATCACAGGACAAAAACTCAGACCTCGACAACTTAACCGACGGAATTTTTTTTAAAAAAAAAAATCCCTAAGAACCGGGGTCACAATTTCAGAAAAAATCTGACTTTCGGCAATTCACTCAAAAATGGTGCCCAACGGTTGCAAATGCTCCCCTGAAAGGTTTGGCGGACGAAACAGAAAGATTTTTATCACAGGACAAGAAATCAGACCTCGACAATTTATCCGGCGGAAGAAATTTTTTTTGAAGAAATCCCGAAGCCCCGGGGTCACAATTTCAGAAAAAATGTGACTTTCGACAATTCCCTCAAAAATGGTACAAAACGGGTGCAAATGCTCCCCTGAAAGGTTTGGCGGTCAAAACAAGGCTTTTCATCACAGGAAAAGAAAACAGACCTCGACAACTTAACCGGCGGAAGAAGGTTTTTTTGAAAAAATCCCTAAGCCCCGGAGTCACAATTTCAGGAAAAATCTGACTTTCGGCAATTCACTCAAAAATGGTACCAAACGGTTGCAAATGCTCCTCTGAAAGGTTTGGCGGTCGAAACAGAAGGCTTTTTATCACAGGACAAGAAATCAGACCGCGACAACTTAACCGGCGGAAAAATATTTTTTTGAAAAAATCCCTAAGCCCCGGAGTCACAATTTCAGGAATAATCTGACTTTCGGCAATTCACTCAAAAATAGTACCCAACGGTTGCAAATGCTCCCCTGAAAGGTTTGGCGGTCGAAACAGAAGGCTTTTCATCACAGGAAAAGAAAAGAGACCTCGACAACTTAACCGGCGGAAGAAGGTTTTTTTGAAAAAATCCCTAAGCCCCGGAGTCACAATTTCAGGAAAAGTCTGACTTTCGGCAATTCACTCAAAAATGGTACCAAACGGTTGCAAATGCTCCTCTGAAAGGTTTGGCGGTCGAAACAGAAGGCTTTTTATCACAGGACAAGAAATCAGCCCTCAAAAACTTAACCAGCGGAAGATGAATTTTTTGAAAAAATCCCTAAGACCCGGGGTCACAATTTCAGAAAAAATCTGACATTCGGCAATTCACTCAAAAATGGTGCCCAACGGTTGCAAATTCTCCCCTGAAAGGTTTGGTGGACGAAACTGAAAGATTTTGATCACATGACAAGAAATTAGACCTCGACAATTTAACAGGCGGAAATTTTTTTTTTAAAAAAAAAATCCCTATGCCCCGGTGTCACAATTTCAGGAAAAAAATGTGACTTTCGGCAATTCACTCAAAAATGGTACCCAAAGGTTGCAAATGCTCCTCTAAAATATTTGGCGGTCGAATGAGAAGGATTTTTATCACAGGACAAAAACTCAGACCTCGACAACTTAACCGACGGAATTTTTTTTAAAAAAAATAATCCCTAAGAACCGGGGTCACAATTTCACAAAAAAATCTGACTTTCGGCAATTCACTCAAAAATGGTACCCAACGGTTGCAAATGCTCCCCTGAATGGTTTGGAGGTCGAAACAGAAGTCTCTTTATCACAGGACAAGAAATCAGACCTCGACAACATAACCGGCGGAAAAATATTTTTTTAAAAAAATCCCTAAGCCCCGGAGTCACAATTTAAGAAAAAATCTGACTTTCAGCAATTCACTCAAAAATGTTGCCCAACGGTTGCAAATGCTCCCCTGAAAGGTTTGGCGTTCGAACCAGAAGGCTATTTATCACAGGACAAGAAATAAGACTTCGACAACTTAACGTGCGGAAGAAGATTCTTTTGAAAAAAACTGACTTTCGGCAATTCACTCAAAAATGGTTTTTATCACAGGACAAGAAATCAGACCGCGACAACTTAACCGGCGGGAAAATATTTTTTTGAAAAAATCCCTAAGCCCCGGAGTCACAATTTCAGAAAAAATCTGACTTTTGGCAATTCACTCAAAAATGTTGCCAAACGGCTGCAAATGCTCCCCTGAATGGTTTGGCGGTCGAAACAGAAGGCTTTTCATCACAGGAAAAGAAAACAGACCTTGACAACTTAACCGGCGGAAGAAGGTTTTTTTGAAAAAATCCCTAAGCCCCGGGGTCACAATTTCAGAAAAAATCTGACTTTCGACAATTCACTCAAAAATGGTACAAAACGGTTGCAAATGCTCCCCTGAAAGGTTTGGCGTTCGAACCAGAAGGCTATTTATCACAGGACAAGAAATAAGACTTCGACAACTTAACGTGCGGAAGAAGATTCTTTTGAAAAAAACTGACTTTCGGCAATTCACTCAAAAATGGTTTTTATCACAGGACAAGAAGTCAGACCGCGACAACTTAACCGGCGGAAAAATATTTTTTTGAAAAAATCCCTAAGCCCCGGAGTCACAATTTCAGGAAAAATCTGACTTTCGGCAATTCACTCAAAAATAGTACCCAACTGTTGCAAATGCTCCCCTGAAAGGTTTGGCGGTCGAAACAGAAGGCTTTTCATCACAGGAAAAGAAAACAGACCTTGACAACTTAACCGGCGGAAGAAGGTTTTTTTGAAAAAATCCCTAAGCCCCGGGGTCACAATTTCAGAAAAAATCTGACTTTCGGCAATTCACTCAAAAATGGTACAAAACGGTTGCAAATGCTCCCCTGAAAGGTTTGGCAGTCAAAACAGAAGGCTTTTTATCACAGGAGAAGAAATCAGACCTCAACAACGTAACCGGCGGAAAAATATTTTTTAAAAAAAATCCCTAAGCCCCGGAGTCACAATTTCAGGAAAAATCTGACTTTCGGCAATTCACTCAAAAATGGTACCAAACGGTTGCAAATGCTCCTCTGAAAGGTTTGGCGGTCGAAACAGAAGCCTTTTTATCACAGGACAAGAAATCAGCCCTCAAAAACTTAACCAGCGGAAGATGAATTTTTTGAAAAAATCCCTAAGACCCGGGGTCACAATTTCAGGAAGTATCTGACTTTCGGCAATTCACTCAAAAATGGTACCAAACGGTTGCAAATGCTCCACTGAAAGGTTTGGCGGATGAAACAGAAGGCTTTTTATCACAGGACAAGAAATCAGCCCTCGACAATATAACTGGCGGAAGAAGATTTTTTTGAAAAAATACCTAAGCCCCGGGGTCACAATTTCAGCTAAAATCTGACTTTTGGCAATTCACTCAAAAATGGTGCCAAACTGTTGCAAACGATCCCCTGAAAGCTTTTACGGTGGAAACAGATGGGTTTTTACCATCAGAAACAGAATTAGCCCTTGACCTCTGAACAACTTTTTTTAAAAAAAATCCCTAAGCCCCGGGTTCACAATTTCAGAAAAAATCTGACTTTCGGCAATTCACTCAAAAATGGTACCCAACGGTTGCAAATGCTCCCCTGAAAGGTTTGGCGGTCGAAGCAGAAGGCTTTTTATCACAGGACAAGAAATCAGACCGCGACAACTTGACCGGCGGAAAAATATTTTTTTGAAATAATCCCTAAGACCCGGGGTCACAATTTCAGAAAAAATGTGACTTTCGGCAATTCACTCAAAAATGGTTCCAAACGGTTGCAAATGCTCCTCTGAAAGGTTTGGCGGTCGAAACAGAAGGCTTTTTATCAGAGGACAAGAAATCAGCCCTCGACAATTTAACTGACGTAAGAAGATTTTTTTGAAAAAATCCCTGTCTTGGCTTCCTCTTTAGCCTCGCGCAGCCTCTCCCGGCTGGAGAGGCTGCTCGCGGCTTTGGCAATTCCCCCACCTCCCTCAAAAGCCCGCAGGAGCCGCACACTCCTTAAAGGAGCACGCAGCTCCTGCGGGCTTTTCTACGAGGAGGGAGAAGGGACTGACTGGCCCTCCCTTCTCCCTCCTGGGGAAAAGCCCGCAAGAGCTTGTGTGCGGCTCTTGGGGGCTTTTCCTGCCTGCCTCCCCCCCACATTCGCTCCATAGGACGCACAGACTTTCCCCCTTAGTTTTTAAGAGGTAAAAAGTGTGTCCTATGGAGCGAAAAATACGGTAATCCTGTGCTAATCCCCTCCTCCATAATCAATTGCTTTCAAAAGCCCCCCGGTCCATTTGTATGGTGATGGTGCTTGGGGTCTTTGAAAGATGGGAGGCAATAAAACCATTTTACAAAAGTGCTTCTCCTCTCTCCCCTCAGCATCCCATCCACAGCTTCTCTGGATACGGCTGATCTTCCTCCTGAAAGCGTCAGCAAGGACCAGCTGAAGGACAGACTTTCGGATGTCGTCGCAACGATGAAGAGTGGGAAGATCCAAAGGAAGGCGTTCCAAGATCTTTCCGCCCTCCTGCAGAAGATCCAGGAAAATGTGAGTTACTGAAGGGAAGCACTGCAACCATGCAGGGCTGTCAAGGCCTTCAGGCTGCTCCTTCTAGGCCCACCCTGCATGGTGCCCAAGGGACAATTAGGCATCCCAGCACATACTCAATTTGCAGAACAGAGCTGGGCCATAGTGAGTAAAACGGCTGAGAAAAGAAGAAGAAAGCAAACATCAGGAAAAGAGGGGTGGGAAGTCAAAAAGAAATGGATTTTTTTCTGTAGAGGATGCTAAACGTTTTGGAATCTTTGGAAGGTTTAATAAAAATGTTATAGGAAAAATGGTGATGGGTTGCTTCTCTTATCAGTCCCTTCTCTGGGTTTCTTCTCAGCCATCGGTAGCGGTTCCTGCATCCTCCTTTGGCCAACTGGTGGCGATTTCCTGCCTTTGTGCATTGGATCCGGACCTGGAGAGCAGGCAGCGGGCAGCAGAGGCTCTCTGCCATCTTTTGCCCATCCTGCGGTGCAACGAAGGTAAGACTAGAAGAATGTGTCCCAGCATGGGGTGGGGGTGAGCAAGACCCAAACTAACCCTTTGGCTTTCCTTTGCAGAGATGCTGGCACGAACGTCATGGAACCAAACACTTATCACCAGAGCTGAGAAGGTCCTCAAATCCACCGGAGGACCGGTTCCTGAATTGTTCGTGAATAATTGTTACCATCTTGCCAGGGTAAGTCGCTGTCTCTCAAGCCACATGTTCTGGGTTCCGCAGAGGCTTTCTGCTCCCCAGCCTTGCCCTGTGGGCATCTCTGACCTTCCTCTCTTGCTTCAGGTCTTTGGCGCCTTTCTCCCTGCGGAGCAGCTCTTGGAGGCCATGTGCTTCCTGGCCAGAGACCTGGTTGTCGAGAGCAGCTTCAACCCACTGGATATCTCCCACTTACTGCAAGAATTCATCAAGCAGTTTGGCGGCACAAAAGTGGAGGTAACGTGTCTGCAAAGGTAGGAGAGAAGAAGATTCTCCGCTTTGGTGTAGGGGAGGCCACCTCATGCCATTGGGTGGCCAGGACACATGTTAGTTGAGAGGGGCCTGGCAACGTCAGGACAAGAACCTCAGCCAAGGGTCCTGAGAAACATGGGTTCAGGGATAGGGAATCCTCCTCCTTCTGGGAGCAGACTGGCAAGCTTCTTCTCTTGGCCCACAATGGATAGGGGAACTGGCGCCCTGGAGCTGCCTGGGTTCAATACCTCCAAGGACCCTGAGTGGTACCTTGGAAGGAAGATGGCTGTGGTGGCACAGGTCAAGGGTCCCTCTTTCAATGAGGGATGGAGGGATCCACCTGCAGACAGCCCCACTTCCTTGTACTCTCCAAGCAACCCTCTCCTTTTCTCTGACAGGTGAAGGTGCTGCTGGAGGCCTTCTATAAGATCAGCCAGGGGCCTACAGTGCAAGGCAGAAGCATGGCCATCTTCGCTTTGTCCATCATGTCACACCACCACATGGAGAAAGTGGTTGAATACCTCCTCCAGTTTCCCTTCGGGTATGGAGCCCTCCAGGTTGTACTGAGCTAAGGGGAAGGTTGGCAAGCTGCAGGGCTTGCTCAGAAAGCCCTTGCTGCCATTTCCTCTCTCTGGAGCATGGCAGCAAGCAGGAGACTTGAATCTGACCATTGCTCTTGTTTTTGCATTCACAGAGACTGCGAGAGAGTGTGGAAGGAGGTTTTAGCATCGGCCGACCCAGAACAACTGATCCATCTCATGGCCGAGCAGATTTACCAAAGCCCCTTAGCGGAATCTGCCACCCAAGTGGTAAGGACCAACCACCTGCTTTCTGGCTTCCTTCTTCCCAGGGTAATATCAAGGGGTTCCTGTATTCTGCAGGAAAGCAGGGAAAGTGATTTGTACCTCTCTCTCTTCCAGCAACATCTCACCAGCCTGTTGCACACCATCCTCAGGATGGAGGACTACAAGGCAGCTGTGCGCCGGAACTTCCCACAGCTGCTGATCGCTCTCCTGGGGATGGTTATCAACTTCCACTATGACCAGGAATTCCTTGAGTGAGTAGTGTGTTGCAAAGGGACCAATGGAGTCCTTTCCCCTTCAACCTTGGGGGGTTTCCAGTCCAGCTTGGTTTTCCAAGGGAGGCTCTCCTTCAGGCGGCTGCTAGGGAGGAAGGATGGGGAAAGAATTTGAGTGTGTGGCAATGACCCTCCTGGTAAAACTGGTCTTGCTTTGGTTCCAGAGGGGCTAAGGAAGTTCTGCACCTCCTTCTTGGCACCACTGGAGAGCAAGTGGAGGCGGCCATCGTTGACCAACTTTTCTGCCGGGAGAATTTCAGCCAGGGGTTGTCTGCCATGGTGAGGTAAGAGGAAGAATGCGGTGACCTTCCCCAGTGGTCTGGCAAACGGAGCTGAAGGCACAGGATCGGACTGTGCCCCTGTTTGCTTCCTGCGGTGTCTTTCCCTTCCTTACCGAGATCTCCTTCTCCATTTCAGAGCTGTCGGAAAGCGACACTGGTGGATCCCTCCCATGGTGGAAAGCATCATCGCTGCTCTCAAGGACCAGGATTTTGCTGGAATGCCACAAGTCGCGGCAGCTATCTACATCGAGGTGAGGGGGACTGACACGGGAGGAAATGGGTGCAGCAAGGAGGCCCTGGCTTGGTTTCTGCCGAGTGTTGGGCTACTTTGAGCTTAAGGACTGTTGCCTGTTTTAGTGCTCCTCAGAGTAGACCCATTGGATTTGATGTACATGACAAACTTTGGTCCATTCACTTCAGTGGGTTTGCTCTGTGCAGATTTGCAAATGGTGGGTAAAAGGAGAACCTGCCTCAGCCTCTCATCACTGAAGAGTTTCTTTCTCTTTGGGCCTCTTTAGCTGCTCAGCTGCCGTCTGGAGGTCTATCCCTGTGCA
This sequence comes from Podarcis filfolensis, assembly GCF_964270895.1. Lineage (NCBI taxonomy): Eukaryota > Metazoa > Chordata > Lepidosauria > Squamata > Lacertidae > Podarcis > Podarcis filfolensis. The sequence goes on along the minus strand of NC_139611.1, from coordinate 9,903,063 downwards.
GATACACTGGAGCAGCTCCTCAACTGGCTGGAACATGACCACCTGCAAGTCCAGAAGCTCAGCGTCAGAGGGATATCCCTGCTTCTGGACTCTGACATGGCAAGTGATGCTCAGAGGGAGGGAGGGAGGGGGGTGCAGATCTTGATTCTAATCATGGTCCAACACTCTTTTGCTGGCACAATACTGAAGGGCCTGTGCTAAAAGGCGTGAGGCCTTTCAGACCTTTGAAAAGATTCTCTCTTTTGTGTAGGACCCTTCACTTCTGCGGCTGTTGCTGCTGGATTCCCTCCCTTCTGCAGAAGCCGATGTCCTCCCAGAGTTGATAGAGCTGGTAGACCAAGCCCACCATTCCAGGGAGCTGGGAGAGGAAGACCTGAAGATGCTGGCGGCAACCTACTGCAGTCTGGCTGCCCATGTGAGTATGAGGGAAAACATGACATCACACCCGGTGGTGGAGGAATGCTTTGGAAGAGGAAGGGTGGGGTTTAGACTGGCATGCAGCGGAGATGTTCTGGCTTCAGGAGGGTGTTCCTCTGGAGCACCTTCTCTTGGAAGCCTGCCTGGAAAACAAAGGGGGAGTGTCACCCCTCCCCCCCAGTCTCCCCCAGGAGGAGGATAGGGGGCTGAGCAGCCTCAAAACACCCCAGTGGGCAGGATAAAGGAAACTGATCTGATGAGAAACACAACCTCCGATATTTTCTGCCTACAGGAGGAAGCCTCCGTCCGGACATCAGCCATCCAACATCTGGGGCTGCTTCGGGGCTGGGTGAGAGAGCAAAGGCTTCCCATAACATCAACAGAAGAAGAAGCCATTCACGAACTGGTTGTCATCCTCATTCGCCTCGAAGACAAGGACGAGGTGGCCAAGGTGAGGGCCAAAGAGGTGGACTTACGCAGTAGGAGGGAGGGATTGTTCTCAGGAGCTTCCAAGACTATGTACCGCAATTTGTAACCCTCTTCTCTTCTTGTGTTGCAGGCCGCAAGGAGGGCTCTTTCCCATCTAGCCCCACAAGTCAAGTGGTGGGCGCGTCTGAACAAATTTAGCCTCCACTTTGCTCTCCACCAGGCTGCCAAGCATCTGGTAAGGTCCCTCTGCTTCGTTGGCAGCTTTGCCCAGGCATGTCTTTGGGAGTGCAAGGCTCTTCTGCCGCGCTCTCAAGCCTCTCTGATGCCAATTCTCCTTTGTCTTTGCCCACAGAGCAAGACCTTCAGCAAGGACATCCTTCGGAGTGCTGCCTTAACATGTACGAAGCCGTCTGCCAACAGGCTGCCAGCAGTCTCCAGGGTGGCAGCTCTGCTTCTGGGTAAGTCAAGCAACGTCCTTCCCTGGTAGGGATGGACAGAAACGTCTTGGTAACGATGGCAGGGAGGATGGACATGTCCCCAGGCCACCTGCTAGGTAGGCCTCCATCTGTGCCCAGATCTTGCTCTGAGTGCTCCGTGAGGGTGGAGGCCTCTAGACGCAGCAGAGCATACCTGCCCTCCAGTGGCGTAGCGTGGGGGGTGCAGGGGGGGCCGGCCGCACCGGGCGCAACATCTGGGGGTTAGGGTTAGGGGGCGCGAATCCACGGGTTAGGGGGCGCAAATCCACGGGTTAGGGGGCGCAAATCCACGGGTTAGGGGGCGCAAATTACTTGCCTTGCCCCGGGTGCTGACAACCCACGCTACGCCACTGCTGCCCTCCTGCCGAGCTGCCTCTGTCTCCGCTTGCTTTGCACCAAGATGACGTCCCTTTTCTTGCCCCCTCTCTCTCTCTAGGTCATCTGGCTTAAACCAGCACAAACCGCCCTAGATCGGTTCAAACCAGCCTAGTCCGGTTCAAACCGGCTTCGGTTGGCGCAAACCGGTCTTGATCGGTTCAAACCAGCCTAGACCTGTTGCAACCAGTATGAGCTAGTTCCAACCAGTCTAGGCCAGTTTAAACTGGTCTGGGCAAGTTGGAACCCGCCTGGACCTTTTCCAACTGGTTTGGCGGGTTCCAATTGGCTTGGACTGGCAACACAGAGGAAGAACAGGAGCCCCAAAGGAAACAATATGGAAGCTTTAGGGGCAAGGACGGATTTGGGGCTCCAAGTTGTGGGGGAAGAGGCTGCCATAATAAAACACTGCTTCTCATCACAGAGCCTACAGAAGGTTGGAAGCAGCCCCACGTTGCTACCTTCAAGCTATGCTCACTCTTCTTTGGGACCATTCTGTACAAATCCAACACACACATACACACACCAAAAAAAACCCCTTCAGTCCCAGATAGCCTGCAAGCAGGAGACAGAGAGAGGGGGCCAGTCTAAGGATGCAAACAGGGTGGGGAGGAAGATGAACTGAGAGACAGAGAGAGATTTGCTAATGACTTTTATTAGTCCTTGCAAGCTTTCATCGTACATGAATGCCCGTGGAGAAAACCCACATAAACCGGGCAGGGCCTGACACCGCAAATATAAGTTAGCTAACTTCCGGCAAGGGGCAGGGTAAGTGGAGCTGCGAAGCAAAGGCCCTGAAGGGATGTCAGGCGCTGGCTGCCTTTTCCTTGTAGGTGGCCATCATCTTCTTGATCTCAGCAATCGCTTTTCCAGGGTTCAGCCCCTGAAACAAGAACAGGAAAGGTGGAGAAAGTCCTTCAACGGCTAGTGCAACCCCATTGCCAAGTCCAACACAAGAAGACAACATCTGCACATCCAAGAGGCAAATGGAAATGTGGCAGCAGGTAGGGAGCTCCCTTCATCCCTTTGCACGATAACTGGCAGACGGGGAGAGACAAGAGCCCTCAAGGTGCTGCTGGAATATGATTCTCACCTGCAGAAGTCCATGACCACCAACCCTGCTGACTGGCATGCTGGGGTTGCTGGGAGTGCAGCAACACCCCGAGTTCCCCATCCTGGCCACCATCTGCCCCTGACCCACATGGACTGAGTCACCCATTTCCAGAGGCTGCCCCCCCCAAGAAAACACAGCAGAGCAGCCTGCATAAACAAGCCCAGAACAGCCGCACAGAGTTAGTACCTGCTGGACTCACAGGGAGCCAGAAGCATCCCAATGTCCTTCTCAAAGTGTCCCAATAGCATTTCTGGCCAAGCCCCTGGGGGAAGGGGGAGAGAAACGACTGCAGGTTCTTCCCTCCCCTCCATTCCCCCCGTGTGGACTGTGCTGGCGGGGTGAGAGCCCTCACCTTGGGGCAGGTCTTTGTGCAGTTCATGATGGTGTGGCAACGGTAGAGGGAAAAGGGGTCCTGCAGCTGAGCTAGGCGCTCCTCTGTGTAATCGTCCCGGGAGTCAATCATCCAACGATAAGCCTGGAAGACAGAAAAAGAGGGTGCTGGGTGTGAATCTTTGCACAGAAGAGGGGCTTACATGCCCAGGGGTCTCCCTAAAGCCACTGCCGACATAAGGAGGGGAGGGTTTGCGGGCTCACGCCCACCAACATCCGCGTGGGGCTGGCTGCGGCCCCGCGCAACCGGCATCAGCCCCAGGGCCAGCCAATCGGCTGGCTGCAAGGGCGGGGCTCGGGTCACTTAAGGTCGGCGCGGCCCGAGATCGCCCCTTTCCTTCCTCACCCCAGCTGCGGTTTCCCACCCATCCACCCTCTAGGTTTTCCCTCGGACTTTGCTATGAACCTCGGTTGGTTGCCGCAAGGAGTCTGGTAGGAATTTTTCCACTTGGCTAATTGGCATTCATTTAAAGCCATTTGGTTTTTTCGCCTACCTCATAGCAAATCGTCACAACGCCTTTGGTTTGGCGGTTATGCATTGGTAGGAGTATTATTATGCAGATGAGTCGGGGGGAGGAGTGCCATCACCTCCCCCAAATATTTAAGGGTAGTCCGATAAAGGATTCCAGGGGCGTTGCCTCGTCCGAAACCTATGGAGGCTAGGGCCTAAAGCGCGCCCCTGAGCGGTGACCCCTCGGGGACTGCCTAGGGATGTGCATCTCAGGGGCTCCCCCTGCTGGTGTTAACCCTTTCCGGTTCTCATGCCGGATAGTCTGATAGGACCAATGCCTAAAGCCTCTTACCTGTAACCAATAAAGTTGTGGCCAATTTCACCCATTAACCTAAAATTTTGGTGTCCTGTCTCTTTATTTATTCCAACTGGTGGGAGGCAGGAATCGCCACGCAATACCTGACACTCTTCCCCCCTCCCTCTGCCTTTCACCATGACACCTTTTGCCCATTCAGCTGACTCCCTCTTCTCTTTCCAGGGTCTTCTGCACCCACCTGAAACGCATTCCCTGGCTCCTGTCCATCACAGCCTCTCCCTCCTTCAACCTGAGAGCCACTGAGCATCTCCCCATACCTGGTCCTCCCCTCCCCTCATACCCCACTGATGATTGGCAGGAGTCTCCCTGCCCCGCTGGCAACATGGATTGAGTTCTGGGCTTCCCCACCCTGGCAGCCAGTGGGCACTTCTGGTCTTTTTACCTGCATGAGCACAGCGGGGCCCAGGTACTTGTCTCCGTTCCACCAGTAGCTGGGGCAGCTGGTGCTGCAGCAGGCACAGAGGATGCATTCGTATAGCCCGTCCTGGCAGGGAGCAAAAGAGGAGCCACAGAGTCAAAGGACTATTTAGCATCTGCCATGAGGGAAAATGAAGCGCAGCCCCACCAGAGGAACACCTTGTGTGGGTCCCAATCCACCCAGACAACCTCCGACGAAGTGAACAAAAGCAAGGGAAAGGGACTTGGTGGGCTGCCACAATGCCGGTTTGTTTCCTAGCAAGTGTTTTTCAGGGGTGCGCTGCCTTGAAACACAGAAAGCTCCAACCCAAACCGCAGTGGCAAGGAGCAGCCACTGACAGGGCCACTGAAATGCCACTTAGAGGACTTCGGAAACCACCCAAGACGGGGTACCACTGTCATCACATCAAATGGCAAGTCTGTAAGTCAAGAATTGTGCAGTGTGTGTGTGTGTGTCACAGCTTGTGTGCAGCAACTGCAGCTCCTGTTTCACTACATGTCCCTCCAGGAAAGGGAGAAGATGAATGGGATAGAGATCCCCTGCCTGGCTCCAGGCTCTGCCATAATGGAACTGCCCTCCTCCCACCTGGCTCCAGGCTGAAGGACCTTTGAAGATGAGCCACCCTCGGTTTGCCCCAAAGGCTCCTGTAAGACCCTTCAAGGGGAGGAAGGTCAGTGATCTCCTGAAGGAGGCCACTTGGGGGCATGAAGCGGGAGAGGGGCTTCCACCTCTCCGCTAAGAACTGCACCGGTCTTTTAGCCAGGCTCGATGTGCAGACCCCTGCCCAATTGCCCCAGGCAACTCAGCTTTGCCTCCGAGTGACCAGGCAGGAGTCCTTGAGAAAAGGAGGCCATTTTCATCTCCTAGACTACCTCAGCCTCGGAGCCCAGAACAGCAGCAGCTGCTGCCACTCAGCAAAATGAAGGATGCACAACTTCCTGGGCAGAAAGAGAGGCTGAGGTGGGGTGGGGCAGATTCATGGCTTGAAAGGGGGATTTAGACAAATTCACTGAGGAGGACAAGGCTTTTGATAGCTACGGTTATGCAGTACTTCCATGGCCAGAGGTAAGAAGCCTTCGTGTGCCAATTGCTGGGGACCAAAGGGCCAGAGAGTGGTGTGTGCTCCTGTCCTGCTCGAAGATGCCCCACAGGAAGAGAGGATATTGGGCAAGATGGGCCTGATCCTGCTTCAGGGCTCTTCTTAGGTGCCCATAAAAACTAGTGGCAGGGGCTTGGTGCACAATGGGTTCAGATCCTGGAGGCACTTCTTAAGCAGAGCTCTTGGGCAGCAGCAGGGATAAGAGAGGGCTTCCTCTGACAGTGGAGGAGCAGAACCCTGAAGTGGAGTAAGCCAGGCAGGCCTCTCAGTGATGGGGGTCTCGGGACAGGAAGGAGGGGTGACCCGGGGAGGTGAGACTGCAGCTGCCAATACTAGAGGCTGCCTCCCCGTGGGAAGAAGTTAAGACAGGCCAAAACACCAATGAAGCAGAATGAAAAGAAAAGAGGAGTAATGACCAGCTTCTCCCGATCTTCTATGGACTGGAGGTATTGCTCTTTGCCTTGCTTGGACTCGTCCTTTTTTTTCAAATACGGCTGGATGGCTTTGTACTGGGCATAGAAGTTGCTCAAGTCCTGGAATGGGAAAAAGCATTTATTGAGCGCAACAGACTCAAGAAGGGGCAAAAGCTGGGCCCAGTTGGACAGCCCCCTACATCTCAGAGCCCCTCACCCCCGTACAAGGGCAGGGGGCCATCTCAGAGACAAAAACTTGGCACCCCAATACATTCTGCTATATTTTCTTAGTTCTCCTGCTTCCAGAGAAATAACATTACCTTCTGCCAACTGGTCTACAAAGAAGGTGTGAACTTACTGGTACAAGATCCTTCACCACATACATGTGTGGGAGAGGGTATATTTTGGCGACCTTGCCAAGGTCAGTGTCAATCCTCGTGGTACAAGCCAAACTGTTGCCTCCACCAATGTTCATTGCGCAGGAGCCACAGATGCCTAGGACAAGGAGAGGACAAGTCACAACAGGGCCAGCGGCTCACTGCCTCCCACCATAGGAATACAGAAAGCTGCCTCACATCAAGTCAGGCCATGGGTTCATTAGAAGAAGAAGAATTTGGATTTGATATCCCGCCTTTCACTCCCTTTAAGGAGTCTCAAAGCGGCTAACATTCTCCTTTCCCTTCCTCCCCCACAACAAACACTCTGTGAGGTGAGTGGGGCTGAGAGACTTCAAAGAAGTGTGACTGGCCCAAGGTCACCCAGCAGCTGCATGTGGAGGAGCAGAGACGCGAACCCGGTTCCCCAGATTACGAGACTACCGCTCTTAACCACTACACCATACTGGCTCTCATTATCAGCACAACAGCAGGGGTCTCTCTCAGACTGACTGAGAGTTGCTGGGGACTGAACCTGGGACCTTATGCATGCAAAGCTGATGTTCTGCCACTGAACTAAGACACCTCCCTGGTCCTACTCAAAATCTCCACCTTCCTACATCTAAGATCCTCACATCAAAGCTGTTTTAATTTTTCAAAAGGAAGCATTGCTTCTCTTTCCACAAAGCCTCTTAAAAAGCAGTTAATCTTGTGGCAATTTGAAGAGATAGTGCAAACTCTTTCAGCATTTGTTTGCTTCTTGTTTTACAACAGGCCTAAGCGGAGAGAGTATGTTATTAAACAGAGCTATTTATAGCCACGTTATGTATGCCAATTACAGATCTAATTATAAACAACAGAGAACGCTTGTCCCAAAGAGCTTTGGGGTTATATCCAAAGCCTTTTTTCCTGGGCAGTCATGGGTCTGTCCCAGCATACTTTCCTCAACCTGATGCCTGAAGTGTGCATGCACACGAAAGCTCATACCAAGAACTAACTTAGTTGGTCTTTAAGGTGCTACTGGAAGGAAAAAAAAATTTTGTTTTGACTGATGCCTTCCATAAGTTTTATACCAGAGATTCCCAATCGGTGGTCCATGCACCCCAGGGGGTCCACATAACCCACCCAGGAGGTCGATGGCAGCATTCACATACAATAATTACCATAGAGATATCAACACTTTCAAAAGCCCATGGCTTTTGAATTGAAAACCACTGTTGTTGACTACAGCTACTATCATCAGCCTCGGTCATGGCCATGGGGTCAGAGGATGCTGAAGCTGATAGGAGTTACTCAGAGTAGCCCCATGAAAATTAATGCTCATTATCAGCTTAGGTCCATTAACTGCAATGGGCCTATGCTGAGTAAAACTTAGCTGGATTCAACCATTAATCTTTTAAGCAATTCTGATTCCTAAGTCTTGTTAGACAGGTTTAACCATCTCAACCTCAAAACTTGCAAAAGCTGCCATGTGTTTCAGAATTTGGCCTCTTCACAAGGTTTTAGCAGGTCATGGAGAGAGGTGACTCTCTCCCATTTAGGCCAACCTAAATCAAGTTGCTCAAATGCTCTGACAACAGAAAGTGTGAACAGGTAGGAGGTGGGCCTTGCCTTGACCATCGTTCACCTGAGCCCACCTGGGCTTCTCAGAAGACAGCAAACAAGACACAAGTTTACCTTCTCTGCAAGACCTGCGGAAGGTCAGGGTGGAGTCCATTTCATTCTTAATCTTGATCAGGGCATCAAGAACCATCGGTCCACATCTAGAAAGAGAAATACCAAGTTCTCTGCTCATCTCTAAGTCCACTGCTCTCCTTCCTTATATGGGCCCCCCACTACACACTCTCCACAGTGTGTTCTTAAAGCAAAGGAAATGGGTTAAAACAGAAGAAAGATGTCACTGCATTACCACAGCAAGGTGGTAACCTGTCCAAGCCACCAAATATGATGCCAGGTCACTTGCTAGCAGCAGTAATTCACATGTTTTTGAAAAGCAGGAAGTGGCTGCTCTGAAGCGAAGTCCAGCTGGAGGCAAGCTACATTTCTGTGTGCTAAGTTGGCCTGACTTAACGTGTGGCCCTGCTGAAGGTGCCTGCTACAATTTCCCCATGCTCTGATGAATGCCTCCATCTTGGGTTACCAAACTGAAGGCACCTTCATCTTTGTGCCTCAACACCTGATACCAACGCCCTTTGCTTGCTGCCACTGATTGAACTGTTATAATTGCTACACAGCCCTCCCCTCCCTCAATGGATCGCCTTGTTGGTCAAAGAAATAAACGAAAATGGAGGAAAGACCAGGCAGTAGAAAGCAAGGCTGCCTTTTCTTTATTGGCCGTTCCATTTGCAGAGTCCCTCCCCGCTACCCCGCCTTGTGAGAGAGGTGAGAAGCCCCAACCTCAGAAAGTATTCACCCCCCCCCCTTTTACAGAAAGACCACCCCAAAACATCACAGATACATGACAAGTCTGTCAATCGAGATGGCTGACAATACCTGATAATTGCCCTTCCTGGCCTGGCCTGAAATGGTGGATACCTTGACACCAGAATCTATTGTAAAGGACCTTTTTCTTTTATACATAGATATTGGCTCTTTTGACAAGTCCACTTCCTCAGGAAGAATTTCCTGCTATGTGACTGGAGAGGGTCTCTGGGGTTGACCGCAAGCTAAACTTGGCCTTGGACTTGTTCTGTGTTTTCGTTTCATTCTCATGATTTAGAGATGGATGCCATTTTATTTGAAGGCAAAAGGAGATATTTGGGATTATGCATTTATGTATGTATACTCCTGGCTGTGTGTGTATTGTATAACATGTTGCAATTGTTACATAACATATAAATTGTTGTGTAACATGTTATAATTGTATAACATGATGCACAGGAGCACCCAAGGGTGGGCAACATCCCTTGGCGGAGGGCAGAGGGCCCCTTCTTCAAAGCGCTACTCACTTGTTCAGATCAACTTCATATGTCTGCATACGAGGTTTCTCCCCGGGGTTGTCTGGGTTCCACCGATATATTGCAAACTTCTTAATGCGGGTGGCTGTCTGTGTGTCAGGCGCGGCGGCGGCAGCAGCTGCATGTGCCCTGCGGCAAACCTGTACACCAAGGAAGAAGGAAAGGAGACCTGAGCCCTGAGCAAGAGGCATGCACAGCTGGGCAAACAGTTCCATCTCTGAGACAAGTGTGCGCTTGGGGCCAGCCAGAGTTTACTACCATCAACATTATGTCTCTTTTGCACTGCGGGTGGGGGGACTTGGACTGAGGGTGCCTTGCTTGAAGCAATGCAGACACAGTTGGTAGGGGCCCCTTGCCCTCCTCCATTGCCTGGCAGACTACGGCTGCGGCTCTCTCCTTCCCGTTGCTGCAGCTGCCCATAGCATTTGGTGGTGGGCAGTGGCGTAGCGTGGGGGGTGCATAGGGGGCCGGCCGCACCGGGCGCAACATCTGGGGTTAGGGCAAATCCACGGGTTGGGGGGCGCAAATCCACGGGTTAGGGGGCGCAAATCCACGGGTTAGGGGGCGCAAATCCATGGGTTAGGGGGCGCAAATTACTTGCCTTGCCCCGGGTGCTGACAACCCACGCTACGCCACTGGTGGTGGGTGCTTCCCCCCATTTGAGAGTGGAGACATAGGAGCCAACTCCTAGGGGCCAAGGGCCCTTCACTCCCTCCCCCCAAGTCGATGAACACTGCCATTCAATGCCCCCTCCAAATTTTATTCAATTTGGCAGCCCAGGCATCAGCCTCTGCTCCTTCAGCCCCTCGCGGCTGCAAACAGAGTCCCCATCCGTCCCTCCGGCTACAGCGGTCAGGGATGAAGATGGGGAGCGGGGCGGCCGCACAGCTGTCAACTTTTCCCTTTTCTTGCGAGGAATCCTATTCGGAATAAGGGAATCTCCCTTAAAAGAAGGGAAACGTTGACAGCTATGGGCGGCCGGGAGGACGCCGCTTCTGTTGCTCCCTCGGCAAAAGCCTCCAGGGTCGGACCCAGCCGCCCAGGCAGCCACGTTCCTCGGAGCCAGGACGGCGGAGGACAGAACTGGCCGGCACCTTCCTCCTCTTCCTCACTGAGGACTAGCCGCCTCCCGAGGCCAACCGCTGCGGAGCCCCTCCCCTCCCGGACACTCCGGTCTCGCTCACCTGCAGCAACCGCAGCGCCCCCGCCGGGCCTCGCCGAAAGGATAAGGACGCGCCCGCCGCCCGCTCAGCCGCCAACGCCGCCGCCGCCACCACCACGGTCACAGAGGCCGCCGCCATCTTGCGCCCTCTGAGCGGATCACCCTGACAGCTGCTTCCGGAAGGGGAGGGACCGCAAGGCCCGCTTCCGTTCTGCGGACATATTGAGAGAGGCGACGGGGAAGGCGCCTGGTTGGGAGGGGCCATGGGGACGCAAGCACGTAGGTGCGCGCGGGAGGAGGAGGTCCCGCGGCATTCGGAGCGCCTGACGCGAGAGTGGGGCTTTAGACGTCGGCCGTAGTGGGACTAGTGTGGCCGCCATGTTGAGGGTGGCGGGAGGAGGAGAACGTAGACACAAGAAAGCCCAAGAGCTGAATTACTCCTGACTGCGGCCATGGACGAGACCTCCCCTTCCTCCCGGGTTAAGGGGCTCGTGCGTGCGCGCTCCCTGCCCCTGCTCAAAGGTTGCCGTGTCCGGCTTGGGTGGGTGTCGGGGGGTCCCAGGGAGGGTCGCGGAGCTCCGAGGATCGGGTGTCGCCATGGTCGCCTGGTGGGTGCGCCACGTGCTACGTTCACGTGTGAATGGGTGGACACGCGTTCAGCACGGAGAAGGCTGCTGCAATTCTCCCGACCCGCCTTCCTGAGTCCTTCCAGCAACGGGTAACCTCCCGACAGCGGAGGCAGAGCAGAGCCATCGCGGCTTGTAGCTGTTGGATGTCCTCTTCCCCATAAATTTGTCTAATCCTCTTATAGAATCGCAGAGTGGTCATCTGGTCCAAAACCCTGCAGTTAGGGTTGCGACCTTTGTTCTGGCAAAACACAGAGGTACCTCGGGTTAAGAACTGAATTCGTTCTGGAGGTCCGTTCTTAACCTGAAACTGTTCTTAACCTGAAGCACCACTTTAGCTAATGGGGCCTCCTGCTGCCGCCGCTGCGCCGCCGCTGCACGATTTCTGTTCTCATCCTGAAGCAAAGTTCTTAACCCGAGGTATAGTGGTACCTCAGGATGCGAACGGGATCCGTTCCAGAGCCCTGTTCGCATCCCGAACAGAACGCAAGATCCTTTTGACCGTCTGCGCGTGTGCGAGCGGCAAAACCTGGAAGTAACGTGCTCCGTTACTTCCAGGTCTGAAAGCGCTCAACCTGAAGCGTATTTATCCCGAGGTATGACTGTACTATTTCTGGGTTAGCGGAGGCTGTAACCTGAAGCGTCTGTAACCCAAGGTTCCACCATATAGGACAGGATAGCGGCGTGCTTTTCTTTTTCCACCTGGTGCTGAAATGTCTTCAGAGCAATCCATTGCAGTCTATTGCAGCCTAACCGGATGGCCCCTCTGACATTTATCACACACACATAATTTTGTAAATCTGTGCTTTGCTATCTGGAGCTGGAATGCACGTGACTGGGGGCGGCCGCCGAGACCATATAACACCGGTCTTGAAAGACCTACATTGGCTCCCAGTACGTTTCCGAGCACAATTCAAAGTGTTGGTGCTGACCTTTAAAGCCCTAAACGGCCTCGGTCCAGTATACCTGAAGGAGCGTCTCCACCCCCATCATTCTGCCCGGACGCTGAGGTCCAGCGCCGAGGGCCTTCTGGCGGTTCCCTCATTGCGAGAAGCAAAGCTACAGGGAACCAGGCAGAGGGCCTTCTCGGTAGTGGCGCCCGCCCTGTGGAACGCCCTTCCAGCAGATGTCAAAGTGATAAACAACTACCTGACATTCAGAAGACATCTTAAGGCAGCCCTGTTCAGGGAAGTTTTTAACGTGTGATATTTTACTGTATTTTTGGTTTTTATGGAAGCCGCCCAGAGTGGCTGGGGAGGCCCAGCCAGATGGGCGGGGTATAAATAAATTATTATTATTATTATTATCATTATTATTATTATTATTATTATTTTCCACACATATGCAGCCCTGTGCAACAATGCATGCAGGAGGCAGAGGCATATTCTGATGAGGGGATGAGCTTTGTTCCACATTCCACATAAATTTCTGAATGACGGGGGGGAAGGGTGGTTGGAAGGGCAAGCCTTGTGAGGAGCTACCCCCCCCCCCAGCCCTCCTCCTCCTCTCTCAAATATGCAGAACGGAGGCTTCTGGGCTACACTGACACAGGAAGACTTCTTGTTGGAGCCTCGGAAGGTGTTGCTGTCTGAGGGACAGGGCCTGTTGCTCCCAGGTGGATTGCCACTTTAACCCGTGTCAAAGCTGCAGAGGACTGGAAAGGACAACCTCAAAGCCTTGCCCTGGTTTGCTCCACCTTGGGACCAGATGAGAAGAGGGAATGAGGAGTGTTATGTACTGAAGTTCTCACCCTGGGCCAGCGGGGGGGATACTGTATATAGTTTTCACTCAGGTCCACATAAGCAAATAAGGAATTGAAAGTGACATTCAGTGATTGAGTAGTTACAGAAAGTTGTTACTGTTGCATTGTAAGGTAAAGGTAAAGGTACCCCTGCCCATACGGGCCAGTCGTGTCCGACTCTAGGGTTGTGCGCTCATCTCACTTAAGAGGCCGGGAGCCAGCGCTGTCCGGAGACACTTCCGGGTCACGTGGCAAGCGTGACGAAGTTGCTCTGGCGAGCCGGCACCAGTGCAGCACACGGAAACGCCGTTTACCTTCCCGCTATAAAGCGGTACCTATTTATCTACTTGCACTTAGGGGTGCTTTCGAACTGCTAGGTGGGCAGGAGCTGGGACTGAACGACGGGAGCTCACCCCACCGCGGGGATTCGAACCGCCGACCATGCGATCGGCAAGCCCTAGGCGCTGAGGTTTTACCCACAGCGCCACCCACGTCCCGGTAACAACAGAAAGTTGTTACTGTTGCATTGTAGTTGAGCTCTATATAAGCAGGTTGACTGAACCCTTCAGTTCAGTTCTGTTCTGGCCTGTGAATAAACAAGAGCTGTTTGAAGAACCGCTGTGTCGTCTGGTATGTTCACCCACAACTTAACAAGGAGAAAAAAGGAAAGGAAAGAAGTGAGAGGCAGGGGGAGCAGCAGCAGCCGCAAGGCAGAAATAGGGAAAATACAGGACAAACTGTGTCCTGTATTGAATCATTTTGCATTGAAATAAGGGACAATCCTGTATTCTACAGAGTGGGTGGTAACCCTACCTGCAGTGCAGGATTCACAGCTCAATAATGACCACACAAAAGATTTACATATTGATATGGTTTATTGGGAGAAGCTATGGAAAAAACATATGAAATTCACTGCCTGTTATGCTTTAAATGAAAACTATTTGAAAACGATGGAATCATAGAATCTTAGAGTTCGAAAGTACCCAGGGGTCATCTAGCCCAACCCCCCTGTAATGCAGGAATCTCAGCTAAAGCATCCATGACAGATGGCCATTCAACCATTGTTTAAAAGCCTCCAAGGAAGCAGAATCCATCACCTCTCGTGGGAGTCTGTTCCAGTGTTGAACAGCTCTTGCTCCTCCAGAAGGAGGAGGACTACCAGGAAGAATGGAAGAAATTTAAAGACTATTTAGCTAAATATGTCAAAATAATTTAATTAGAAAAGCTTGCAAATACAAGATAGGCTTAGGATTTAAGTATGCAAGGATAGAATTTAAGACAAATTTGAAAGAATGAAAGATGTTAAGTGACTAAGTTAACTTTTTGAGAAAATTGAGTTTGGAAAACTGTTGAAATGATATATAACGAAATTCAACAACGGGGATTTGAGGAAGTCACTAAATAATGTTACCAAGATTTAAATAGTATGTATGTTTGTTTGCTCGTTTGTGTGTTTTAAAAGTTTTGGAAAATTAATTTTAAAAAATTGGGGGGGGGGGAGTTTTTTTCAAATGTTTAGTTGGAATCTCCTTTCTTGCAACTTGAAGTCATTGGTTCGAGTCCTACCCTCCAGAGCAGGAGAAAACAAGCACGCTCCCTCCTCCAAGTGACAGCCCTTAAGATATTTGAAGATCGCTATCATATCTCCTCTCAGTCTCCTCTTTTCCAAGCTAAACATACCTAGCTCCTTCAAGCGCTCCTCATAAGGCTTAGTTTCCAGACTTTTTTTTTTTTTTGCTTTTCATTTTCTTTTTTGTTTTGTTTTAATTCATTTTGCTACATCCAACATTAAAACAAGTGAAGAAATAAACATACATAACACATACATACAAAAAAGGAGTACATAAATAAAAGAAATAATAATAATAAAAAAACAAAAGAAAAAACATCACCTAACATAAAACACCAACTAACTAACTTACATTAACTAAATAACTAAATAACACACAACATTAATTGACTTCCCTTCATCTCGGTTTCAGAATATATTATATGATTTTTTATCTGCAGTTTCTTTTCCTCAAAAGACTCTTTACGTCACAAGTGTTACGTCACACCTACTGTGATTTTTAGATTCTTTACCTCTTTTTCCATGTATGTCATAAATTTATTCCATTCTTTATTAAACTTTATGTCTTTTTGATTTCTTATTTTCTGTGTCATTTTTGCCAGTTCTAAATAGTCAAATAGTTTGGTTTGCCATTCGTTTATAGTTGGGATTTTTTATGTCTTCCAATTCTGCGCTATTAGAGTTCTGGCAGCCACTGTCGCATACTGAAAGAGTGTTTGGTCTTCCTTTTTGATTTCCTCCCCAATTATCCCCAGCAGAAAGGCTTCGGGTGTTTTTATAAAGGTATATTTGAGGATTTTTTTTAATTCATTGTAAATAGATTCCCAGAATTTTTTGATAGGCTCACACAACCACCACATATGATAGAAATCGCCCTCCTTGATCTTACACTTCCAACATAATTTATCACCAGTTTTATATATTTTTTCCAATTTTACGGGCGTTACATACCACCTATACATCATTTTATACATATTTTCCCTGAGTGTTGTGCATGCCGAGTAGTTTCCAGACTCTTGATCATCCTAGTTGCCCTCCTCTGCACACGTTCTAGCTTGTCAACATCCTTGTTAAATTGTGGTGCCCAGAATCGGACACAGTATTGCAAGTGTGGTCTGATTAAGGCAGAATAGAGTGGTACTAGTACTTCCCCTGATCTGGACGCTATACAGTGCTACCTCTCGTTGCGAACAGGATCCGTTCCGGAGGCCCGTTCGCAACATGAAAAGAATGCAACCTGAAGCACCATATCTGCACAGGTGCGCGGCACGATTTGGCGCTTGTGCACATGTGCAAAGCACGATTTAGCGCTTCTGCGCATGCATGAGCAGCGAAACCAGAAAGTAACCCTTTCCGGTACTTCCGGGTCGCCGCAGGACGTAACCCGAAAGAACGTAACATGAAGCAAACATAACATGAGGTAATGACTGTACTTCTGTTGATGCAACCTAGATGTACAGGTAGTATTTAACGTCAAATAACACAGGCAGAAGGGTCATTCTTTCACATGTGGCGGGCATGTAAAAGGCTAAAGGCTTTGGGGAAATGATTTATAACGAAATGAAGAAGCTGTTCAAGAGGGCTACTCCCAAAAGACCTGAAGCTTTTCTTATAGGGATAACAGGTATAGACATTCTGAAGAAGACAACCAAACTATTTATACATGTGACAACAGCAGCTAGAATATTGTATGCACAGAAATGGAAAGAAGAGAAGGTTCCAGTGAAGGAACAGTGGCTTTTAAAGGACTGTGTGGAAATGTCAAAGTTGAGAACAAAATTAAGTCAGCAAAATGATGAACTTTTTATAGAAGAGTGGAGGCCTTTTTAGACAATTCGGATTATTCCTACCAAGTGTAGAACCTTGTATTTGTTCCTATTGAGATTCATTTTAGTTAGCTTTGGTCCTGTTCTCCAATCTGTTAAGGTCCTATTGAATCCCACTTGTGTCTTCTGTTTGGAGTCATCTGCACACTGGATGAGCATCCCTTCAGTTCTTTCTCCCAAGTAAATATGCTGAACAGCACCAGGCCTGGGACAGAACCCTGTGGCACCCCACTTGGCACTGCCCCCCCCCCGAATCGCTCTTTGGGTTCTATCAGTCAGCTCCAAATCCACCCAACATTCACATTGCCTGCCCTACCTTTTGCCAGCTTCTCAAGAAGGCTTTGTGGAAAGCCTTGATGAAATCAAGACGTTTTACATCCACAGCTTTCCCCTGATCCACCAAGCTTGCAACTCTTATCAAAAACAGAAGTAAGTTTGATCTGGCATAACTTGTTCTTTAGAAGCCCATGCTTGCTCTAGCGACCACAGTATACTTTTCTAAGTCCTCACAGACCAATTGTTTAATTATCTGTTGTAAGACTTTTGCTGGTATCAAAGTCAACCTGTCTGGTTTGTAGTTCCCTGGGTCCTCTTTCCCCCCTACTGAAGATTGGGACATTTGCATGCCTCCAATCTGCAGAGACCTCACCTGTTGTTGTTCTTCCCCGCTTCTTCTCTCTGGTTTTAATTAAGTGGGATGGGGTTGAAATGTGTGGAAACCCTCTGCCTTTAAAGCAAGGTAGCATTAGGACCCAGGGGAGAAGCTGCATTGCAAGACAGATTTCTTTCCCCCTCTCTTGAAAGTGGGCAAAAGAGATCCAGTCTCTGGGAGGATAGCAGGGGGAGTGAAAGGAAAAGAGACCTTCAGACCAGTAAGTCATTCCTGTGTGTCTCTGTGCATGCACAGAGGTTTTGTGCCATTTTTGGATGTTCCCCTTTAGAGCTCACCAGTAGGCAAGAGTGGTGGGCAAAATGTACAGGGACCGTTTCGCCTTCAGTCAGGATCACGACCCCCAAAACTAAAGCAAATGGCAGTGAAGGAGTAAGGGGGTGTTTTTCGGAAAGGCAGGTTTATTTTTCTTGTTTCAACTGCAGCTTTTAATCCAGAGCGAAGGCGGCTTTGAGGGGTCCTCCTTGGTTAACTTTTGTCTAAATACCAAATTGCATGTTGGCGTTGTTTTAAGGGAATTTCCAATGGAAGGGGAAACTTTTGAAGGATGAAGAAAAGGTAGTGAGATTAAGGACAATATGTGTGCTCTATTCATTGTAAATGCAACAGCTCAGTGAGTGAGTTGGCCCCTGGCAGATGTTCAGTGCCCCCTCCTTTCCATTTCCTGATGTCTGGAATTTTGGCTGGGGGCAGAGAGGAGGGGGGTTGTATTTCTTGGAAAGTCACTATGAAAGCCCTTGTAAGTAAGTTTTTTTTGTGGGGTACAAGATATTGTGGGTCGATTTTGGAGGTCCAAAATCCTTGCGATATCTGTGTTGGTGGTGGAGGAGGGGGGGTTCCCTTTTGTTCTCTGCTCCCTCTCCTGGCCTTTGGAGGAGGGGGCTTTTCCTAGAAGGTGGGGTTTCAGGAGGTTCCTGAGGCATTCTTTCCTTTGCAGGAGCTGACTGATTGTTCCCAGATGTGCCTTGCAAAAAAACATCTGGTTTCCCTAAAAGTGTTACCCTCCCACATCTTGGGCATTGAGGAGGGCCTCCCCCCCCCATTTCAGCATCTTCTGCCAAAAACATCAGTGTGGTGGGGGCCTTCCAGGAGGGAGGGAGGGAGAGTGGGAGCAGGGTCGCCTTTCCTGGCTAGAGGGGGACGGTGGGGGAGGTTCTTTGATGTGGAGGAGGGAGAGCTCAACTACCACATCTTGCTCCAATGCCCCTGGTGAACTTGCATCACATCTCTGCCCATGCGCAAAGGGCTTCCCCCCCCCACACACACCATGTAATTGGAGCCAGCCCGACCTACAAGCCAAATTTAATACATCTATTTAAACCAATTGCTGAGAGGGAGGCCCTACAGTCACTGTGTGCTTAATTATCTTCTCGGGGTGTGGGGGATGTTTGGGTTGGGGGGACACCGTTGTGCTCCTCCTGGAACAGTTTGGCCACCTTTGGTCCCTACCCGGAGCTCTGCATCCAGAAACTGACAGCGGCCACACGCCAGGAACAACATCAACTGCCCAGCTAAACCAGGTGAGGGTAGCTGATGGATCTCAAACCCTCGGGCAAGTTAGGGTCTTCCCCTGCCTGTGACGACAGACGAGACCAAGAGTGGGTCCAGTGGTCAAGAAAGTGGCTTCAGCCTGTCCTGTAGAAAGAAGCGAGGGGCAGATGGGGCTCATCAACCTGAGAAGGTAGCTCACCAAGAAGGAAACGCTGATCCTAAACTTTTGTGGGTTCATTTACCTCTTGTTACGTTCCTGCAGTTGTTTACGGTTTGCCTAATTCCTATGACAGGGACGCGGGTGGCGCTGTGGGTTAAACCATAGAGCCTAGGACTTGCCAATCAGAAGGTCGGCGGTTCAAATCCCCGCAACGGGGTGAGCTCCCGTTGCCCGGTCCTTGCCCTTGCCAACCTAGCAGTTCGAAAGGCATTTGACAATGTGTCCAGGCACTTTATGAAAAGAAATTTGGAAAATATGGATATGGGAGATAATTTTCTAAATGGAATTAAGGCTATATACTCGGAACAACATACCAAACTGATAATTAATAACACCTTGACGGAAAAAATTGAGATAACAAAAGGGACAAGGCAGGGGTGTCCACTATCGCCGTTGTTATTTATAACAATATTGGAGGTCCTGCTTAAGAAAATAGAAACAACAAAAGAGATAAAAGGTATTAGGATTGGTTCTAAAGAGTATGAGGCTTTTGCGGACGATGTGGTATTGACACTGGAACAACCAATGTCCAGTGCAGTGGAAGCACTGAATAAGATAGAAGAATACGGGTATTTAGCTGGTTTCAAACTTAATAAAACCTAGCAGTTTGAAAGCACGTCAAAGTGTAAGTAGATAAATAGGTACCACTCCAGCAGGAAGGTAAATGGAAACTACTCTGGTTCACCAGAAGCAGCTTAGTCATGCTGGCCACATGACTTGGAAGCTGTACACCGGCTCCCTCAGCCAATAAAGCGAGATGAGCGCCGCAACCCCAGAGTCGGCCACGACTGGACCTAATGGTCAGGGGTCCCTTTAACTTTACCTTTAATTCCTATGACAAGGGGAGCAATCATGTTTTAAGCTGGCTGCACTGGGGATGCCCAGCCGAAGGACAAAGCAGCTTTCTCCCTCTCTCCTGAACTGTGCAAACAGGCATGGCGAGAGAGGGGGCGGGGGATTTTGCCGCTGTTGGAGATGGATTCAGAATCCCAGCGTGGAAGAGGTCCTGCTGGCAGCCTGCTGCAGCATTCCCCCCCCCCCCCAGACTCTTAAATGACTTTTGCAGAGGCGGGGGAAAGCATTCCAGGAAACTTTCCTCAACTACAAGGCGAGTTCCAGGCCAGACCTCTTTGTTCAGAGCACCTGGGCATCTATTTCAGTATCTGGCAAGGAGCTTTGCGCCTCTTTCCTTTCCTCTTCCCCTTCCCGCTCCTGCAGTGTTGGGCAACGATGCATGGAGAAATCGAAGCAATTAAAAATAAAAAGGGCACCGCATTGCTGGAAAGTGGTCAGGTTGGGTTTCTTTCATCAGAACGTTTCCTGACAGCACCTTCCCTCTTAATTGGTGTTTTTGGTCTTTTGTGACCTCCAGGCTTGAAGCCTTGCACCGCCTTCTACAGACATAAAAAGGGTTACAGGGAGTCCATATTTAGGTTCCCTGCTCATTGTACTCACAGCCTACAAAATTATGGAGGGAACAACACTGACAAAACAAAGATGGTGAGCAGCCACGTTAATGGAGATCCTGTTCTTTCGGTCTTGTGACTGACAGGTATTCAGATGCTGAGGGTCTTGGAGACAGAACTACCGTATTTTTAGCTCCATAAGATGCACTTTTTTCTTCCTAAAAAGTAAGGGGAAATGTCTGTGCGTCTTATGGAGCGAATGTGTGGTCCCTGGAGCCGAATTGCCCAGGGGCAAAAAGCAGATAATGCTTTTTTTTTTTGAAAGAGGGAAGTGGGTGTTGAAACAAAGCCGCTGATCGATTGCCGATTGGGGAGAGAGATAAGGGACGCTAGAGATAAAGGAGGCTGTTGTGTGCAAAAACGTGGTTACAAAGCACGGATCCACATGGATCGTCAGGATTTTTGCATTGGGTTACCCCAAATTCACTTTCAGATCACATAGCATGTCCACGGCTACAGCCTGCACCAAAAAAATCACGCACCCACTGTTGCGTGGGGCCGCAATGGCGCAAAAACGTGACTGCAAAGCACAGATCCACATGGATCCTCAGGATTTTTGCATTGGGTCACCCCAAATTCACCATCAGATCACATGTCTGTGGCCACAGCATGAACCACAAAAATCATACATCCACTGTTTCGTTCAGAATATTTTTTTTCCTTGTTTTCCTCCTCTAAAAACTAGGTGTGTCTTATGGTCAGGTGTGTCTTATGGAGCAAAAAATATGGTATCTATTTCAACCGCCTATGGGGTACAATTCCTTAGGCATCTCTTGCAGGGGCTGCATGCAAAACCATACCCTCCAAATGTCCTGGTTTTCCAGGGACAGTCCCAGAATTACGAAAGCCCTCCCGGGTTCTGATTTCATCACGGGATGTCCCCATTTCCCCTGCCGGTGCTGAGCTCTGGTGCTTGTCCCTAACGACAGTTTGTGGCTGTGGGAGAGCATCCCATTGCCAGTCTCCTTCCTTGGGCAGCTCATAGTGGCTGCTGGAGAGTTGCTAAGGAGAAGAGGCTGCAGCCAGCTTTGAGGGGCAGGAAGAAAAAGGGAGCGAAGCGAAGCAGAGTGCAAGGAGTCCTGATTTTTTATAAATGTTGTTTTGTGTTTCTGCGTCTAACCTTGTCCCTTTCTAAACATTTATTTATTATGCGTGTGTCTTTCGTTTTGTAAATCTACCGAGGAATAAAATGAAATTGGAACATGCCCATCTTCTGATAGGAAACGCTCTGCAGGGGAGGGAAAACATTGTGGTGGGGGGTTTTGAGGAAGGTCAGTTTTGGGGAGTGAGAAATGTCCCTACAGTGGTACCTCGGGTTAGGAACTTAATTCGTTCCGGAGGTCCGTTCTTAACCTGAAACTGTTCTTAACCTGAAGCACCACTTTAGCTAATGGGGCCTCCCACTGCCGCCACACCGCCGCTGCACGATTTCTGTTCTCATCCTGAAGCAAAGTTCTTAACCCGAGGTAATATTTCTGGGTTAGTGGAGTCTGTAACCTGAAGCGTATGTAACCTGAAGCGTATTTAACCCGAGGCACCACTGTATTTTCATCTGAGGAGTGTTGGAGGGTATGCAAGACCTGAGTCATCTTTCAGCCCAAATGTAGTGTATCTGAATGAATTTGCCATGGCCCTCAGGGTGACAGCAGTGAGCAATCATTCTTTGACGAAGACGTTGTGGAGGGTTCTCAGCAGTTAAAAAGTGGGGGGCAACCAGGGACACGCATCCTGCGGGTTCTGTGCAGCTCTTGACTTCGTTCCGAAAGCTCTGTGCAAGCAGTCAGTTTAGACTTCTGGAATGAGCCATTTAACCATCAGACGAGGAGGAGAAGGGGTGACCCCTCCCACCTTTGGCTTCTTCCACAGTTAACATGTGTCTTCCCCCTGACTCCCCACAACGCACGCTAAGGAATGCAGCCCTCAAGCGGAAAACCGCTTGCCTGCCCCAGCTTTTGGCGAGAGCTCTTGGTTTTGTGTTGCTTGTTAAATGCACAATGTTCAGTCAACAGAACATTTGGCAGGTGCCCCCTTTCCAGTTTTCCTCTCCCCGCCAGGGTACCGCAAACCACATCTGGCTATGCGCTGCTGATGGAAATTGCAGCGTCCCCAATGGAAACCAACAATAACAACTGGGCTCAGCTGAGCCCACACATTTGACTTTCTTTGTGCCTAAATCCCTCCCAGAGGTTTCCCGGGTCTCCAGTGCCATTTGGGGACAGATTTATTGGTTCTGCAGAAGGGCACAAGATCAACAGGGCCTTTGCAAAGTCTGCAGAACTTTTTGAGAGCTTGTTTTGAGGGAGGGGCGGGGGGGGGGGGGACTTCTGCTTTCCAATCCCAGCAGAAGCTGAAGGCAGGAGGTGGAGGAGGTGTATGCAGACACTGCTAGGCCCGCAGAGGCCATGCCCGGCAGGATCCAGGGAGTCTCTTGGGAGTGGAAAGGAATCTCCATCTCTCTTTCAGACAGAAGACAACCCAGATCTCCTCTAAGGTGTGTTTTTCTGTACAGTTGCCATGTGGTTACTTGGCATGCCAATAAAATAAATGCAAAAGGGCGGCCGTATGAAACATAAAAAAAGGTAAAGGGACCCCTGACCATTAGGTTCAGTCGTGACCGACTCTGGGGTTGCGGTGCTCATCTTGCTTTATTGGCCGAGGGAGCCGAGCAGCGCATGGAAACACCGTTTACCTTCCCGCCGGAGCGGTACCTATTTATCTACTTGCACTTTGATGTGCTTTCGAACTGCTAGGTTGGCAGGAGCAGGGACCGAGCAACGGGAGCTCACCCCGTCACGGGGATTCGAACCGCCGACCTTCTGATCAGCAAGCCCTAGGCTCTGTGGTTTAACCCACAGCGCTACCCACGTCCCGTATGAAACATATTGCAGTACAAAATGGCATTAAAACATAAATATGGGCACACTTTCCATAAGGATAGATGTGAACAGCCAAGACAAATGTCAAATGAATGGCTGTACTTTAGCCCAAGCTGTGCTGCTCAGCCCTTTCCCCATCCTGACCCTACAAGTGCTTCTTCCCCAGCCCAGCAGGACTGCCCCAGACTGAGAATGAGGAGGACACTGAATCTCTTCCTCCTGTGCCTGCCAGGTGAGTGGAACAGCGCATTTCAAAACAATGGAGCAAAGTAATGGAAGCAATCTGATCCAGGGCTCTGCCTCGAGAACCTCTCTTAACTTGCTGCCCTGGTGTGACCAGAAAGTTTGGTGAATGGTCACAGAAATCGGACAGCGAGAAATATTTGAACATACATGCCTTACAGGCCTTCAAAGTAGGCCCCGCCTGATACAATGCACCGTTGACAACGTTCGTAGAACTGTTGGAAACTTCTGGAGAAGCCCTCTTTTCGTATTGCTTTCAGTTCCTTCGTCACGGCAGCTTGGACGTTTGAAATGTTGGGAGATCTGTACCCTTTCAGTGCAGATTTCAGTTTTGGAAAAAGAAAGAAATCTGGGGGGGCCAGATCGAGAGACCATGGAGGGTGGGACAACTCACTAACCTCAGTAACGATTTCACGCGGAATATGCAATTATTCCGCCATCATTTGGACGGACAAATGCCGATCCCGCCTCAATAACTCACAAACTCTGTTGACATTTGCCACCGTTCAGCTCATCAACAGTCTGCCAAACAGAGGGTCCTCTTCGATGGTTTGATTTCTGTGACAATTCACTGAACTTTCCGGTCACACCTTGTATTAAAAAATGATCATCAAGAGCTTGGGGGGGGGCAGGTGTCGTTTGTGTGTGTGTCCATCCATCTGTCCAGCGAGAGAAGCATTTCGGGGAATGAATGTGGCTCAGGGGTGGAGAATCTTCGCATGCAGAAGGTGGGCTGCACTGGTGTGGCTTTTCCATTTGGCCCTTTGGGGAGCCAAGCTTGGCTCTCGCTGTAGAGTGCTCGGGGCAGGCAGACGTTTCCTTCTGGATTCTCGCAGTATGCAACTGCAGCCCCTAGACTGCACCCGTGGTGATGGGGAGACCCAGCTGAGCCCCTGCCTCTTTCTATCCAGCAGCACTCCTGGCTCAAGGACAGTACGACATCGAGGACCCGGCCTACCATGACACACCTTATGTGCCTTACGAAATAGGTGAGTGCATTGCAGCCTGGCGGAAACTCCCCACTTCCTGTCTCATGCCATTCAAATCAAGGACACTAGAATGTGACACTAGGCTGTGCATACCTTAGAACTCTCTCCCTCTGGGGAGCAGCCAAAGGTTGCAAACCCCAGGATCTCCCAGCCACGATGTGGGGAAATGCTGTCGCCTCTGCCCCCTGCTCCTCAACCTCCTGCCAGCCTCAGTGGAATTAAACTGTGCATCTTTGGTGTTATGTACTGAAGTTCTCACCCTGGGCCAGCAGGGGGATACTGTAGATAGTTTTCACTCAGGTCCGCATATGCAAATAAGGGATTGAAATTTGACGTTCAGTGATTGGATAGTTACAGAAAGTTGTTACTGTTGCTTTGTAGTTGAGCTCTATATAAGCAGGTTGGCTGAACCCTTCAGTTCAGTTCTGTTCTGGCCTGTGAATAAACAAGAGCTGTTGGAAGAATCGCTGTGTCGTCTGATATGTTCACCCACAACCTAACATTTTCCTTCCTTCTTTTTTTTAGACAGCCAAGATTATTACGATTATGCTGGTAATGGTGAGTCAACTTTTCCCTCTGCTCTGGGGGAGTTTGGGGGAAGGGAAGAACTTATTTCCACCACGATCCTCCCCAAAAGTGCGTCCTGAGCCTTAGACTTTGGGGTGGAAATGGGAGAGCCAGGCTGGCTGAAGCTGAACCTCCCCCCTCTCCCTCCCCACTTTCCACAGCAGACATTGCTCCGCAGACCCCGGAGGAGCAATATCAGTACCAGTCCCAACAGCAGAACCAGCAGGAAGTCATCCCTGCGCCAACCCAAGGTAAGCCCACCTTCGTTTGGTAGGGAGGTGTCGTGCAAGGGGCAATGGGTGACCACTGATGTTAAAAATCCGGCCATGGAAAATTTCTGTGGTCCCCCGCCTCACTTTCCCTCGATGCCCTAAGCATGGGATTATTTTGCCTAACGGTTAATCCAGCCCGGTGAGGGGGGGGCGACACTTGTCCCCTGTTGCTGGGAGCTGTGCAAAAAATGTCGGACTCCTCCTCTTCTGGAAGGTACAAACTGACCTGCTTCAGTTATAGAGATTTTAACTATTGAGATATCCCTGGCTGGCTGTTCTGTGGCTTTCATATTCTGATGTAAATAAGGGCAAGGCCAGAGGCCTATCCCTGTTTGCATCCGTGCTTGCAATGAAGACTATCAAGAGCCCTGAAGTTGGATCTGTAACCCTAATTCTATTTCCCCCTACCTAACCTGTTCTAGATGTTCCTCAGACAGAGCCCACTGAACCAGGCCCCCTCGGTAAGTAAGCATGCTGTAAAATTTGGAGTTACTTGTGTCAGGAGCTCGTCCTACACTCGAGTAGGACCCTGGCAGAGACACATGCCCAACTGGCAAGTTCTCTCCCTCCTGGTCGATCGTTCGGGAGCTTCAAGAGCTTTCTTCAGCCCGAACATCACAGCGACCGATGCCAACAGACACCGGCACACTTAGGGATTCGCAGAGTCTACGCAGTTCGCGTGAGAGACCTCAGCAACTCAGCATTTTGGCTAATCTACTTTATTTACATATAAACACACACGGAGCACTGCAACATGGCTCCCTCTCTCTCTAGCATCAGATAGCAAAGAGAATGAACAAAGGACAACAGTCCCACTTCACGGAACACAGTAACACAAACATTCTGTCTCCATCACTTCCCACTCTGTGGAGTCAAAACATACCGTCATGTGATAGACAACAATCCCATGACTGCAATCATGGAGCAGGAATTCTAACAGCTTGGTGGAATTTAAATCAGCTTCCCAGCTGAAACATTCATGTTCCCATTCTTATTTGTAACCACGATACTGTGCTTTCTTAACGAGAAGGGGGTTATGATCAAACCCTCCCGATTTTCCAGGGACAGTCCTGGAATTACAAAAGCCACCCCAGCTTCCAGTTTGATCCCAGAATGTCCCTATTTTCCCTGCCTGTGCTGCTGCCGAGAGCAGGGAGGGAGATGAGCTTTGTTCTAAACAGTGGCGGCAGCTGGCCGAGTTTAGTGTTTTTGTTCTTATAAACCAGCCTGGAAATTCCTTTGAATGAAAGTCAGTATAGGAATGATTCTAGATAGAAACGCTTGTGACCATTGCTCAAGTCGCTTGCCTCTTAAGCATTGGTGAATGAAGGCAGCCTATTGCATCGCTGAGCTCAGCATTGACCCCAGTGCCATGCCTTGATGCTTCGGCCTGTAGACTCTGGCACAGCCTTTCTCAACCTGTGGGTCCCCAGATGTTGTTGAAGTACAACTCCCATTACCCCTAGCTAGCAACACCAGAACTCAGGGATGATGGGAGTTGTAGTCCAACAACATCTGGGGACCCACAGGTTGAGAACCGCTGCCTGAGGGCTGGTTTTCATCCCAAACAACCTCTGCCCCTGAGGCTGTACAGAAGAAATCGCCCCACCCCAAAGCTCAGGGGGTCACTGCACTTGTAGTAACTCTCCCCATCCCCTTCTCCTCCATTCCCAGACTGCCAGGAGGAGCAGTATCCCTGCACCAGACTCTACTCGGTCCACAAGCCTTGCAAACAGTGCCTGAATGAAATTTGCTTTTACAGGTGAGCAGCCACTGGAGGGAGGTCATTATCTGGCTTAGGGAGAGTCCTTCACCCAAGGACCCACAGAGGATGGGGACAAATCTAAAGAGGGTGTTGACTTGTGCCTCTGCCAGGCATGGAAAGCGCCTCTGTTGCTCTTTCAAGGCTCGCAGGAGTAGATGGAGGTCCCTCCAAACATCTGGATGGGCCACAGTTGGTTGCCTTCTCTGCAGAGATTTGAGCAGAGCTGGGTGATATCTGGTTTCCAACATCGCTATATATCGCCAGCTAGGGACATGGGTGGTGCTGTGGTCTAAACCACTGAGCCTCTTGGGCTTGCCAATCAGAAGGTTGGCGGTTCGAATTCCCGTGACCGAGTGAGCTCTCATTGCTCTGTACCACCTCCTGCCAACCTAGCAGTTTGAAAGCACGCCAGTGCAAGTAGATAAATAGGTACCACTGCGGTGGTAAGGTAAACGGCATTTCTGTGTGTTCTGACTTCCGTCACAGTGTCCCGTTGTGCCAGAAGCGGTTTAGTCCCGCTGGCCACTGACCCAGAAAGCTGTCTGTGGACAAACGCCGGCTTCCTTGGCCTAAAAGCGAGATGAGCGCCACAACCCCAGTTGCCTTTGACTGGACTTAACCGTCCAGGGGTCCTTTACCTTTATCACCAGCTAAGCATCGCAATATACCAATATATATCACGATGTCTGAAATAAGGATGGAGCTACACAGACGCATTGGCTGGCTTCACAGTTTTCCCCACATTGTGATTCTTTCATAGCACGCATACGCACACCAGGTCAAAAATTATAAAACCTACCGGTATATTAGATTAGAAGGTGATTTCTAGGGCATCAGTGTGCTATGTTTTGTGCTACAGGATACTGATCCCCACTCCAAATTCCTTCCAAGGCAGAGCATTGAGAAGCTCTGTACCAATGCCTAGCAAGCCAGTGCTTTTTAATTTCTGAATGCCATAAATCAACTTCACCACTTAGCCAGCGCTGTCCTCTTTTAACGGGCTTCGTGCACAAGTCAATGTCACAGGAGGATTTTGAACCCTGGAGGGTGGGATCGGGTGGAATGGCTCACTAATATTTTGGTGGGAAAGCTTCTAGTGCAGAAACGGCCAGGGAGGGGGAAGGCCCAACCGCAGGGCTGTGGCGTTCTCTTCACCCCCTCGCACAATCTTTCCCTAGCCTCCGCCGCGTTTACGTGATCAATAAGGAGATCTGCATCCGCACTATCTGTGCCCATGAAGAGCTGCTCAGAGGTAAGCTGGCCTGAATGCCTCCCCCCCATTGCGTTGCCTCAGAAAGCCCAGCAGATGAAGCAGTCCTGGGACTGTAGCCATGGGGGCAGACATGGGCTGCGAGGGGCGTAAGTGGGCAGCAGCTTTCCAGAGAGGGCATCTAGCCCCGATAAGATGGATCTCCGCCTGCTTATGAGGCCCCCGAGGGAAACCTCTAGGCCCAAGGCTGCCTCCTCGAGGGGCTTGAGGAGACCTCTGTTTGCTCCCCGCTTCCCCCTGCAGCTGACCTTTGCCGGGACAAGTTCTCCAAGTGTGGCGTCATGGCAACCAGCGGCCTCTGCCAGAGTGTGGCCACCTCCTGCATCAGAAGCTGTGGCGGCTGCTGAGCTGGAGCTGGGCGAGAGGGGAGGCCTTTCTGCACCACGGACGCCGCCGCAGGAGCCCACCCCCAGAGGAGGAGGGAGAGTGACTCAGCCGCAAGACCGCCTCTCCTGGCTGGCGTTTTGCTCCTTCTGCTTGGCCTCGCAGGAAGTCACTGGTGCTATTTGAGGCGGCGGCGGGAAGCAAGGGCAGAGTCCCACCTTGTGCACATTCATAGTCTAGTGTGTTTAATTTTCATTACTTTTTTTTAATTAAAAAACGGTGCTAGAGGGAAAGCAGCTCAACCCGGGCTCTGCAGGGGCCGGTGGGATATTAAAAACCACTAGGAGGGCCAAGGGGCTATTAAGACCCCCATTTCCATTTCCCCACCACCATGAAGCGCAACCAAAGGTCAGGGTGCAGCTGTTTTTACTTCCCCCATAGCTGTACGCCTACTTTTTGTATGATTCCCCCTCCCTACTTTTCTACAAAACGTTTAAATAAATAAAACAAACTCCAAAGTATTGCAATTTCTTTCCTCCAAGAACCAACCAGGTGTGAGAAGAGGAGGTTTTTATTCTTGTCCACATTTATCCATAATAACAAACACCACCAGAAATATAAAAATATAAGTTTCTACGTTCGTTGATTAACGGTTACACAAAGAACCAAAGAAAGAGAAATATATACATACACGATTAGTGTGAGCATTTTGGTAAAAAACAACAACCACCACCACTACCTTGGTCACATTTAAGAAAGGGAGGAAACATCAGCCTAGACAGATTGACATGTGTCTCCTCTCAGGCCCCTCTCCCTGCAGGGCTTTGCCTGCACCCTCATGAGCCCCACAGCTGCGCATGGGGCAGGGGGAAGAATAGCGCTGTTTGAAAATAAACTCTGCGACAAAATGCATCTCTTTGCAATGGTGAGCTGAAGGGAGGAGTTTCAGATGCAGTCCGAATAGGCGTCAATTAAAATAAAAAGAGAGGCTTGTGGCCAACATTAGTCCTATTCTGAGTAGACCCACTGGAATGAATGAACTTCAGCCTATTAATCTGAATCGGTCAGATCTGAGCAAACGGCCGAGGAAAAAAGAAACCCTGCCATTTGTCTTTTACACAAATCAATGGAGAGGTTTGCAGATCCCAGGAGCAGGCTGGCCAAATGATGGTTAGCTTGTTTAGTAGTAAGAAGGTGGGACACAGGCCTCTACCCCCCCCCCCCTAAGTGGGCTGTTTGCAGGGGGGTGGGCATGTCCAGCCTAGGGTGCCGAGAGGATGGATGCAGGGGTGAACTTGGCTTGGCCCTTCCGTACCTCCTGGTGTAGCTGCTCCTTCAAGGTGGAGATCTGTGGGAGAGGCAGGAAGCAGGGGTCATTTGGGTCCTCCTGTGGTCATAGCCCCCCCCCGCCCCCCGGACTGCCACGGAGGCGGGGAAAGAAGCGCACCTGCTC
Source organism: Podarcis filfolensis (assembly GCF_964270895.1). NCBI lineage: Eukaryota > Metazoa > Chordata > Lepidosauria > Squamata > Lacertidae > Podarcis > Podarcis filfolensis. The sequence continues at coordinate 9,873,243 of NC_139611.1, read as the reverse complement.
CTCAAGGCCCTTGACCCGCTGCCGGTGGGCCCTCTCCCGGGCATCCAAGGTGTGTTCTGCCTGGAGCTGAGAGCTGCGCAGCCGTTCGGCCTCCAACTGTAGGTCCTGCCGGTGTCGGGTTGAGGAGTCCACCCTGGTCTGGGCCTGCTCCAAGTCTGCCACCTGTGCCTGGGCAAGGAGAGGGTGGAGGGAAACCTCGCCAGGGGGGCCAGTGCCTTCTCGAGCCTCATGGTTGCTGCGACACCCAGCCGCCTCCCCAGCAAATCTCCCAGAATTCAATAGTTGCAACCACCTCTGCTTTCAACTGACAGCCAAGTTCCTAGTCCTTAAGACTGGAGATAAGCCTTGGAAGCATGTACAGTGCCTACTGATCTCCTGCCAGCCTAGGCAAAGGCCCATTGGGGGCGGATGGTCAGTGTTCTGCAGAGCTCCTTTGGCCCCTCCGTCGTTGAACCAGAGAAATGAGGCAAAATTGGGCTATGCTGAATCCTTTAGCTCCTTGTGGGGTTGGCAACGCTTGCATTTCCTTAACAGGGCCAAAGGCAGAACCGGCAGGCTGTTCTCTCTTCCCCCTCCAAACTCCTTGTGGAGAGAGACAGGGCTCCTTGTCTCCTCCTAGCCAAGGCAGCTGGATAGCTCAGCTGGTTAGAGCGTGGTGCTGATAACACCAAGGTTGCAGGTTCGATCCCTGCAAGGGGCAGCTGCGTATTCTTGCATTGCAGGGGGTTGCACTAGATCATGGGTAAGGCAAACTAAGGGCTGGATCCAGCCCAATCGCCTTCTAAATCCGGCCTGCGGACTGTCCGGGAATCAGCGTGTTTTTACATGAGTAGAATGTGTCCTTTTATTTAAAATGCATCTCTGGGTTTTTGTGGGGCATAGGAATTCATTCTCCCCCCCCAAAAAAAAAATATATAGTCCAGCCCCCCACAAGGTCTGAGGGACAGTAGACCGGCCCCCTGCTGAAGGGCACCAGGACTCCACGCTAGGGTCCTCTGGACGATGCCAAGCTTCTCCTCCAAGGTGAAGGCAGCCCAATCAAAGGAGAGAAAGCAGTTGAGCACGCCAATCAGAACAGAAGAAATTTGAGTTGGGAAATTCGAGCGTCGCCTAAACGCGGGGAGCAGAGCCTGGCCAGGTAACCGAGTCAGATTTCTCAAGGAGGAAACCCCACAGACCACTTGGGAAGGGGCCTCCTCCTGAGTAGGTGTGCCTAGGACCACTGCAGCAGAAGGAGAAAGGAGATGTGATGGCTCTCCTGCAAGGCGACCACAGACAGAGGGACTGGGTACCAAATTTACCATCTTGAGAACGACTTCTTTTAAAGGGAGAGTTGTCAATGAAGTGTCTTAGTTCTTGGTATGGTGGTCACCTCTGCACATAGAATCATAGAATAGAATCATAGAGTTGGAAGAGACAAGGGCCATCGAGTCCAACCCCCTGCCAAGCAGGAAACACCATCAGAGCACTCCTGACATATGGTTGTCAAGCCTCTGCTTAAAGACCTCCAAAGAAGGAGACTCCACCACACTCCTTGGCAGCAAATTCCACTGTCGAACAGCTCTTACTGTCAGGAAGTTCTTCCTAATGTTTAGGTGGAATCTTCTTTCTTGTAGTTTGGATCCATTGCTCCGTGTCCGCTTCTCTGGAGCAGCAGAAAACAACCTTTCTCCCTCCTCTATATGACATCCTTTTATATATTTGAACATGGCTATCATATCATCCCTTAACCTCCTCTTGTCCAGGCTAAACATGCCCAGCTCCCTTAGCCGTTCCTCATAAGGTATCGTTTCCAGGCCGTTCCTCATAAGGCATCTGCCCCCAGACAGACTGGAACATTTGAGTTAGCTGTGGGAGGGAGGAAAACCTTCATTGGGGTGGGGGGGAAGAGTTGTTACCTCAAGAAGCCGGATCTGCTGCTGCGCCTCTGTCAGCTCCTGCTCCAAACTGGCGAGGGACCTGTCCAGGCGGCCCTTTTCGGCAGATAGGCGCACAGAGTCCTCGTGGGTCTTCAGCTTCTCCCGCTCCACCTGGGGGGGTGTGTGTGTCAAAGCAGAGGTGTCAGGAAGCCGAGCACCCGCCCCCTACCCCCCGCTGCCTCTTGCGGATGTGTTTCTTCATGGAAAGGCCCTCTGCGCATGCTCAAGCTGTTCTTTCAGAAGGAAGGCAAGCTCCGAGAGACCACCTGCCCATCGCGCTGGCCCCTGCCCTCCCTTCTGCTCGGACCCCGAGGGGCTTGCCTTGTCGAGGGTCTTCCTGAGGGCATTCCTGTCCTTCTCCAGGCGCAGGGACGAGCGCTCTGCCTCCCGCTTCTCGTTCTCCAACTGTGCCAAGGCACGCTGCAGGCTGCTGACGCGCTCCTGGAAGAGGCGCCTGTCGCCCTGCACCTTCTGCAGGCTCCGCAGGCCAATGGCCTCGCTTTCCTGGCTCTGGCGCAGCAGCTGCAATGGAAGGGAGGAGAGAAAGGCAATGTGGAGCTCTGCAGGTCGCCCTGGCGGGACCATTCAGCTCCCTCCGCCCCTGCCCACCTGCCTGGTTCAAACCACACGGTGCCTCTGGGGGAACAGGTGGGAGGCTCAGGGGTGGGGAGGCCCGGCTCTGGGCACAGGATCCCACCCTCAACCCCCAAAACTTCCATTAAAAAACTCCCGACAAAAACATCTCAGGCTCGAGTCTGCCAAACGCTGCTGGGACCTCAGGAGGAAGTTCTGCAGCTACCGTATTTTTCGCTCCATAAGACGCACCAGACCATAAGACGCACCTACTTTTTAGAGGAGGAAAGGGGGAAAGTCCTGTTTCTGGCAGGATCAGCTCACAGTTTTGCAGCTTCTTTTGCAAAGGGGGAAAGCCCCTTCTTTTGAGAATCAGCTCAAAGTTCTTGAGCTTACTTTGCAAAGGGAAAAAATCCTGTTTTTATGGGGTTCAACTCACAGTTCTGCAGCTTCTTTAGGAAAGGAAAGGGAGCCATTTCTACAGTTTCCAGACAGATAATCTAATGTCACTGGGGAAACAAACAGCCTCCGTCTGCAGAACATTCAGCAATGGAGGCCTGGGCAAGTGGCCGGGGCCGGAAAGGGAGCCAGTGATCGACCACACATTCGCTCCATAAGACGCACAGACATTTCCCCTTACTTTTTAGGAGGAAAAACGTGCGTCTTATGGAGCGAAAAATATGGTACTTCCCAAGCAATAAACCCACTCTGCATTGCATTATGCATGCCTGGCGGAATTTGCGCAGCAGGTCGCAGAATTCCATTTCCCTGGAGTATTTTTGCTGGGGGAACCTGCTGCCGCTGCCCCCTAAGGGGTCTCTCCTCCAACCCCCCCAACCCCATGCTCTGTCCAGAGGTGGGGAGGGCCAGGGACTCACTTCTTCCTGCTGCTTGACCAGCCCCTCCAGCTCTTCCTTCTGCAGCTCCAACTCCCCCTGCTGCCCCTTCATCGCCTGGAGCTGCTCGGAGAGGACCCCGTTCTGCTTCTTGGCTTCCGAGACGGCCTGGCGGGCCGCATCCAGCCGCTCCTGAAACATGCAACAACGTGGACGTGGGTTCTTGTTGTGAAGCCATCCCCCTTCCCCCATTCTGCTGCCTCGCCTGCCCTTCTTGGGGGGGGGGACTTACCAGTGGAGCCAACCCAGGGCGAGGAGGCAGCGAATTGCAGCCCAAGGGCCTGCCTGGCACTCTGCTGATCAGCCCCCTTACCTGCAAGACCCTCCGGTCGTGCTCACTGGCCGCCAGGGCCTTCTGCAGCTGCAGCACTTTCTCCTGGGCTGAGCCGGCACTGTTTTGGCTCTCGGAGAGGGAGGCGCTGAGCCCCTGCACCTTCTCCTTCAGGGAGCTCTCGGCCTCCGTAGCCTTCGCCAGAGAGAGACTGAGGCGGTCTAAGGAGAGCTGCAGGGCGCTGGCCTTTTGCTCGGCCTCAGACACCTGCGGGGTGGGAGACGACACAGATTAGGATGTTAGGATATTTCCGTTCCACCTTAAAAAGGGGACAGGCTGTTGTGAGTCACAGCCTACGTATTTCCTGCTCACAGGAAATTTCTGTTTGTCTATTGCTTTCGTTTCTCTCTCTGTGCCTGAGACACCGAAGCAGGCAGTCGTGTTTTCTTTGTTCTGACCAACGCTGAATAAAATTGTAAATAATGCGCTCCTGCGTGCATCTTTCACTGTGCATTATCTGCTAATGAGCGTGCAAGAGCTCTGGAATGTGGGAAGCTATTTCTGGGGCTCGTGTCGCTAATTGCTGATACTGCGTTTCTACGAGAGGTCGATGGATCGCAACGGAGACGGCGTGGGGCCTTGATGGCTGATGTCTCCCTGGCAGTATCCCAACATAGGCTGCCCGGTTCAGACCCACCAAGTGTCCCTATTTTCCAGGGACAGTCCCAGATTTACAGAAGCTGTCCCGGTTTCCGATTTGATCCCGGAATGTCCCGCTTTCCCTTAGGACGTCCCTATTTTCATCGGAGAAATGTAGGAGAAAAAGGAGCTATGCAACACACACACACCCAAGACAAGGAGAGAATTAACTATACAACCTTTAGAAGACACCTGAAAGCAGCCCTGTATAGGGAAGTGTTGTTTTTTTAAGTTTAATGTTTTATTATGTTTTTATATACAGTGGTACCTCGGGTTAAGAACTTAATTCGTTCCGGAGGTCCGTTCTTAACCTGAGGTACCACTTTAGCTATTGGGGCCTCCCGACGCCGCCATACCATTTCTGTTCTCGTCCTGAAGCAAAGTTCTTAACCCGAGGTACTATTTCTGGGTTAGCAGAATCTGTAACCTGAAGAGTCTGTAACCTGAAGCGTCTGTAACCTGAGGTACTACTGTATATTGGAAGCCGCCCAGAGAGGCTGGGACAACCTAGTCAGATAGGTGGGCTAGAAGAAAGAGGAGGAAGAGGAGGTATTTATACCCTGCCCATCTCACTGGCTTCCCCATCCACTCTGGGCAGCTCCCAACAGAATATTAAAAACACAATAAAACATCAAACATTACGAACTTCCCTAAACAGGGCTGCCTTCAGGTGACTTCTAAAAGTCAAATAGTTGTTTATTTCCTTGACATCTGGTGGGAGGGTGCTCCACAGGGTGGGTGCCACTACTGAGAAGGCCCTCTGCCTGGTTCCCTGCAACTTCGCTTCTCATAGGGAGGGAACCACCAGAAGGCCCTCGGAGCTGGACCTCAGTGTCTGGGCTGGACGATGGAGATGCTCCTTCAGGTATACTGGGCTGAGGCTGTTTAGGGCTTTATTGAATAGGACGTCCCTATTTTCATTGGAGAAACTTTGGAGGGTACAGAAGCGGTGTCCCAACGGCTCTTGAGAGGTGGCAGCCAAAGAAATCCTCTTCCCCACTTGCCGGTTGCATGCCCTGTCCACAAACTGTGGCCAAGCAGAGCCGGCTGCCAACTCCTGTGATCTCAAGAAGCCTTCCAGGCTCTGACCATGGAGGTCCTGGGTTCATCCCCAGAAGCACCTGCAAGAGGGACCCTGCCCACCCAGCCACCCTCCTCTCAGAGGCCCCAGAGAGCAGCTGCTGCCAGGCCAGGCAAGGCTGATCAGGATGGCTTGAGGGGAGTCACCTGTCTCTGTAGGATGTCGATTCTGTCATGCAGCCCCTGGATCTCTGCCTCGCGGTCGCTCAGCACCAGCTTGGACCTCTGCAGCTCGCCCTCCAGCGACCGCCTCAGGAGCTCCAACTTCGTGCTACGGCTCTCGGAGGCATCCAGGATGTCTTTGAGGCGACGCTTCTCCAGCTCCAGCTTGGCCTCGCTGGCCTTCATCTTGCCGATCTTCTCCTGAGGGAAGAAGAGAGGAGGGAGAGGGCAGCCATTGCCAGCTGCCTCAGGCCTTTTCTGAGGAAACTGGCCAGGTTGAAGAAGCCCCGGCAGAGGGAACAGAGAGCTTAGAGCAGGAGTAGGCAACCGAAGGCCCGTGGGCCAGATGCGGCCCAATCACCTTCTCAATCTGGCCCGCGGACGGTCCGGGAATTAGCATGTTTTTACATGAATAGAATGTGTCCCTTTATTTAAAATGCATCTCTGGGTTATTTGTGGGGCATAGGAATTCGTTCTTCTTTCCCCCTTCAAAATATAGTCCAGCCCACCACATGGTCTGAGGGACAGTGGACTGGCCCCCTGCTGAAAAAGGTTGCTGACCCCTGGCTTAAAGGGAATGAAAACCTGCTGAGAGGCAGAACTGGACAGCGGGCCAAACAGCGTTTTGGGGGGCACAGAGGGGTCCAAGAGCTGGACTTTGCCAAGGTCTTCTTGCTCCTCTCAGCCAATGGCTTCTGGGGGTCTCTCTGGCAACTCTGAAGGACTGATAATTTGGGGCTCTGGGCTTCATCAGCATTAATTGCCTTAGAATTTGCCTCCTTTTTCCCATTGGGAACGATATGCTTCCTTTAACTTTTCCTCTGCATAAATTATTGCTCTTTTTATGGCGGAGTGGGGGTGGGTGGGTCAGGGGTTTCAAGGAGGTGCCTGAGACACAAAAACTTCTGGCAATTCCCTCCGTCCTGGGGGAAAACTCTTTCCCCCTAAATTTGCCTCCTTTCCTCCAAGAATTCGGTCACCTCACATTTGTCTGGGGAGGAAATGACCTGGAATAGGACTCCCCCCCTTTCACACACACAAAATGGTAAAGGTAAAGGACCCTTTACAGTTAAGTCCAGTCGCAAACAACTCTGGGGTTGCAGCGCTCATCTCACTTTACTGGCCGAGGGAGCATTTGTCCGCAGACAGTTTTTCCGTGTCATGTGGCCAGCATGACTAAGCCGCTTCTGGCGAAACCAGAGCAATGGACGGAAACACCGTTTACCTTCTCACCAGAGTGGTACCTATTTATCTATTTGCACTTTGACGTGCTTTCGAACTGCTAGGTTGGCAGGAGCAGGGACTGAGCAATGGGAGCTCACCCCATCGCAGGGATTCAAACCGCCGACCTTCTGATCGGCAAGCCCTCGGCTCAGTGATTTAGACCACAGCACCACCTGTGTCCCTTGTTTCACACACACAACTACATGGTTAAAAACCTCCAGTGTTAACCATGCCAAGCAGGGGGGGAAGGCAGCCTTGAAAACTACCATTTTCTTCCCATCTGGCCATATTGGCGGTTAATTCTCCCCACCAGCACTCAAGAGATCTCACTACCCCTCTCCAGCCAAGTTACCGCACCCACACAAGTGCTACCCTTTCCATAGAGAACCAGGACCAGCCCCAGGCACGGAAAAGCACTCTGCACACGCTCAGTGGCACTTTAAAAACAAAGCAAAACCCAAAACCTTATTGTTTTATCAACACTTTTCAGAGCAGTTCAAGTATCACGAGGGAATATTTCACAAGAATTTGACCAGCTCAGCAACATTCGCCAAGAAAGAATGTCTCTTCTGAGCCAACATTTAAGAAAACGTTTTCTAGCATTTTATTAGGCATTGGTCACACACTTTAGTGCCCCCCATGCCTCCTGCTCCTCTCTCTCTCTCTCCCCACCCTCTCGTGGACCCCCATCGCATGGGGCCCCCCTTCTTTCAACTCTTAACCCAAGAAAAGGGAACAGCAGCCTCTTTCTCTACGAGAAATGGTGGCAAGCTTCGGGAGAGCACGACTGGTGGCCCAGACCTGAGCTGGACCTGCTGCTGCTGCTGCTCGCCCCCCTCTCCCTCCTCAGCTCAGCATATTCCTTGGCCTCTGCCAGGCCCCTTGGCAGCCGCCCAACTTTGTTCCTTGATCGGAGCAAAATATACACCAGGAGGCTTAGTTTGGTCAGAATTGAGTATACACTTTCAGAGTTAACGCTAAATACGTTACTTCTGGTCAATAAACCACCATAGCTGCTAGACGGCCGTGAAAATTTGCGTCCCGGGCTTTTTAGACTCATCTACTCAGATATTAGGAGACGCGGGTGACGCTGTGGGTTAAACCACAGCACCTAGGACTTGCCGATCAGAAGGTCGGTGGTTCGAATCCCCGCGACAGGGCGAGCTCCCGTTGCTCGGTCCCTGCTCCTGCCAACCTAGCAGTTTGAAAGCACGTCAAAGTGCAAGTAGATAAATAGGTACCGCTCCAGCGGGAAGGTAAACGGCATTTCTGTGAGCTGCTCTGGTTCACCAGAAGCGGCTTAGTCATGCTGGCCACATGACTTGGAAGCTGTACACCGGCTCCCTCGGCCAATAAAGCGAGATGAGCGCCGCAACTCCAGAGTCGGCCACGACTGGACCTAATGGTCAGGGGTCCCTTTACCTTTACCCATATATTATCTGAAACCAAAGCAGCATGTTGGTTGTCAGATGTGGATTTCTCCCCCGGCTCTCCTACCCCACCAGAGGAGTAACCCACACAGATCAGCTGACAGCTAGGCCTTGTGTGTGATGGACCTGGTGACTGGGGAGGGAGCTTCAAGTCCACTGTCCGTCCGTCTCCAAGTTTTGCTGCCAGGGCCTGGAAGGAGTGAGGGGGGCAGGGAGCAGAGGTGGAGCTCCTTCCTCACAGACTGATCTCCTGCTGGGCACCTTCCTTCCTCGCCCTGTGGTCCTGCTTCCCTGCCTAACGTAGCCTCACCTGGGTGGCCCTGCGCTCGCTGTCGGCCGCCTGCAGGCTCCGCTCCAGTGCAGCCAGCCTGTCCGCCAGGGCCTTGCGCTCCCTCTCGTTCCGGCGCAGGGTCTCCTCCTGCTGCATCAGGGCCGTCTGGGCACCGCTCAGCTTCCCGTCTGCACTGCGCCTCCCTGCAGAGGAGGAAAGAGGGCAGAGCGCTCAGTGGGCAGAGGCAGGGCAAAGGGAGGGCAAGGCAGGGCTTGTGGCCCTTGAAATCTCCCCTAGAAACCTCCAGCTCCTCATTGATAGAAACTGTCATTTCTTTTAGTGCATCCCGCACTTCACTTCCCTGGTGTGAAATGCAGTTTAATGACTTAGCTGATGTTTTTTAAACCCCCCCCCCCGCCCTTTCGCTCTTCATTCAAAACTCGGGAGGGGGTGTTATTCAAGGGAACCTTTGAAAAAACCACCACAGAAACGAGGCTGCTGGTGACTAGCGCTGGGTGATATATCAATATATCGTCCAAAAGCGATTTGAAATCCGTATTGTGCTATCGGTTTCATAGCTTCTGACCTGGCCCTATATCACGAATCACGGTGTTTGTGTGTGCTGTGCAAAAATCACAATGTGGGGGAAACCACGAAGCCAGCTAATTCCTCTACACAGCTCCATCCTTACTTCAGACATTGCGATATATCAGTATATTGCAATGTTTATCTGGTGATATGAAGTTGAATACCAACTCCATTCTTATTTCAGGAATTGCGATATATCAGCATATCGCAATGTTCAGCTCGTGATCTATCGCGATGTTGGAAACCAGATATCGCCCAGCCCTTAGGGTGACACAGCAGAGTAGACAAGAGACCTCAGACCCCCCTCCGACCCACCTTCATCGCATTCGGCCACCTGCTTCTGCAGCTGCTGCACTCGAGTCACAGCGACGTCCCGCTCGGCCTCCATCTCTGCCAGCTGGCCATTCAAGGTGCTCAGCTGGGAACGGGCTTCGTCCTGGACCCCAAGGAGGGCGGACAGAAAGGGGGAGAGGAAGGGAGGAAGAACAACAAGACGACTGGCTGTCAGGATCTGAGCGTGACAGATGTGATAGGAATTTTGAGGTCTTAGATATATGGTAATGTTCATAAGTGTACCAACCAAGCACGTACATAGATCAGCACAGGAAGACCAACCTGAAACCATTTTGATTCCCAAACTGACCAAATGTTTTCCCTGCAAGGGAGGGGGGGGTCAGGGAGCCTTCCCATTGTCTCAGGAATTGAGTAATCAGTATTTTAATAGGTGACAGACTATCAGGAAAGGCAATCAGGAAAGGAAATCAGATAACCTGGGAACAGGAAAAACAACATTCAAATTTCTGTTTTAGACCGCCTTTTCTGTGATGTATGATGTTTCTGGGGGTGGCAATTTTCAAAGTCTTTATAAGGCCTTGCGCGCCATTGTTCTAGGTTCCTCCTCCTTTCCTGCGGGTGAGGGGAGCACCCTGTTGCAACAGATCAATAAAGATCAAGCTTACTAGCTGCTTTGCTTCTCAATATTCTCTGGTTGGCCTCTGTTATTTTCTCCTACCAATAGGGAACCTACGTAAGGACTCTATATGGGCTCTTGGACACCCCATAAGCGAAAAGGGCAATTTTTGTTTACAACCAGGGGGCCCATGAAGGCTCAGAACCTCGTGGGAAAGAAGATCCACCCACCCCTGCGTCAGCCATACCCGCTCTCGCTGCGTCTCCCTCAGTTCTTGCAGGAAGTCCCGGAGCGCGGTGCGCACCACCTCTGGGTCGATGTCGGCTACCAGCTGCTCGCTCCGGCTGGGGGAGCCAGCGAGCTCCGGGGAGAGGGGGCGGGAGGCCAAGCTGCCTGCCTGTGGTGTGGGGCTGCCTGGCCCGTCTGCGGTGACATCCCCTAGAGAGAGAAAGCGCGAAGATTGTGGAAGAAAGGGGTTAAGTTTACTGCATGTACTGTATTCAAAGAAAATATTATGAAAATGATGTATAGATGGTACTTAACCCCAGTGAAACTAGCAAAGATTTACCATACAAATGATAATCTATGTTGGAAATGCAGAGAAAAAGAAGGTACTTTTTATCATATGTGGTGGACGTGCCCTAAGGTGAAAGACTTCTGGGAAAAGATTTATAATGAGTTGAAAAAAATGTTGAAAAATACATTTATTAAGAAACCAGAAGCCTTTCTACTTGGAATAATAGGATTGGAATTGTCCAAAAAAGATGTTAGATTGTTTTTGTATGCCACTACAGCGGCAAGACTTTTATTAGCCAAAAACTGGAAATCGCAAGAGATACCAACAATAGAAGAATGGCAGATGAAGATGATGGACTTTTTGAAGCTGGCCGACCTGACTGGAAGAATCCATGACCAGAAAGAAGAGGAGACACAAGAGGATTGGAAGAAATTTAAAGAAAATTTAGCTAAATATTGTAATATAAGATAAAGAGAAAATTCTTGGAAGTAATAAATAGGCTTAGGGGTAGAATAAGAATATGTGTTAGTAAATATTAAGGATGAGAATATTAATAAAGGAGATGAGGTTAGAAAAGGCAAGGAGTTGATATTAGAAATATGAATTTGGAGAACTGTTAAACAGGTGATATAATGAAATTCAGTTAAAGGGGATTTGAGGAAGTCGGTTATCAATGTAAGGAAATTATGGATGTGAAGTAATAATTCTCTTTTGTGTTGTTTTTTCTTTCTTTCTTTATTGTATGTTTTGATATGTTTTATAATTTTTTCTTTCTTTCTGTGATAATTGTGAAAATCAATTAAAAAATTGATTAAAAAAGAGAGAGAAAGCGTGAAGGAAGTGGCTGCCAGTGTCAAAAAGTCACCAAGATCTCAGCAAAAGGCCAGTGGACTGTGGATCTATCCTCCCTCAGAGTGTGGTACTTACCTTTCGGGGGGGAGAAGAGCCTCTTGGGGGAGCCGCCACGGGCCCTGAAAGCAGGGCTGGGGGCGCGGCCCCCATGGCCGATGCCCATGGTGCGCCGGAGGGCCGAGTGGAGCCGGCCCAGCTTGAACTCCACGTCGCGCTTCAGGCCCTCCACGCGGGCGAGCTCCGCTTCCAGGCCGTGGACCCGTCCTTCGGCGGCGCTCAGCCGCAGACTCAGCTCAGCCCCCTCGGCCTGCGCCTTCTCTAGCTTGATCTCCAGGTTGCGGCCGTTGTCCATCAGCTTCTTCTCGTTGCCGCGGGCCTCCTCCAGGCTCCCCAGAAGGCCTCTCTCCCGCAGGCGGAACTCGCCCTCCAAGTCCACCATCTTTCTCTGCAGGTTGAGGAGCTGGCGAGGAGGGAAGAAGAGGCACAGGCTGGGCAAGCATAGAAACCGCCCCAGACTCTATTTCACCATCAGAGGCCCTTCTCTGTGTGCCTCCTCCAGGTGAGGTCCGGAAGGTGGCAACGCGAGGTGGGGCCTTTTCTGCAGTGGCTCCCCATTTGTGGAGTGCTCTCCCCAAGGAGGCTCTTCCAGCGCCTTCAGCGCATATATTCAGGTGGCTGGAGAAACCAGGGCTTTGGCAGATTAATATCCCACAGCCTTTTAAATATGTCTGTGGGAAGGTTGGGTTATTGTTTCATTGTCTTGGTTTAATTATTTACTGGTGTATTTTATTCCGTGAACTGCCTTGAGATCTTTGGATGAGGGGCGCGGTATATAAATTTAATAAATAAAATAAGTCTGTTGGGGGCCACATACAAGAAGTGGGCAGAGTCAGAGGCAAAGAAGTGCTGCCAACTGAACTGTCCCGGCTTCAGTTTTCACTGGAGGAACCTCAGAGTAAAACTGTCAGTCTTGTGCAGGTCTACTCAGAAGTATGCTCTGCTGGGGTTACTCCTAAATAAGCACACAAGCAACTAAGGGGGAGGGATGCAGTCCATTCCCGCTTAGTCAGTGGTAGGGCTGGCAGAATGAGCCAATAATTTTATCAGTTGTGTGTCCTTGTTTCTCAATTTGATCCTTTTACATGGTTGGGTCTGTTTTGTGGTCTTTTATGTCATTATTTTTTTACCGATTATAGTTTAGTAATTCTTTAGTGTAATCGTTAAATGCAAGCTGCTTAATTATTACTTGCTGATATTTAATTTTACTGTTTACTATTCTATTCTAAGTGATCACTGGATATTGTTTTATTTAAAAGTTTTTATTGTGACTTTTTTCTGTTGGATCAGATAGTTATTAGGTATGCGATCTGTGCGACAGTCATACCTCGGGTTACAGACGCTTCAGGTTGTGTTTTTTTCCGGCTGCAGACCGCTGAAACCCGGAAGTACCGGAACAGGTTACTTCCGGGTTTCGGGGGTCGCACATGTGCAGAAGCGCTAAATAGCGCTTTGCACATGCACAGAAACGCTGAATCTCAACTTGCGCGTGTGCAGACGCGGGTTGCGAATGCTGCGGGTTGCGAATGTGCATCCTTCACGGATCACGTTCGCAAAGCAAGCGTCCACTGTATTCTGTTGTTTCTTCGGCTCGATACAGTAATGCAGAAAGGCGGGATACAAATAAAAATACAAAATGAAATGAAATGCACATGACAGATCAGAAACGGAGCTTTTAGCCAAGGGCACCCTGAAGGCTGGGCTCAGGTCAATCGCACTCTGCCGTGGGAATTTGCCATATATCGAGGTCCCAGGAAGCAGCGCCCACCCCAGAAGAGCTTGAGGGGATTTCCTGGCTGTCCAGGACAATGCTCAGCCATAAAAGGTTTGCAGGCCAGGCCCTCACCTCCTTCCGGGTCGACTCCCGTGTGGCTTCACTCTCCACGATCTTCTGCTTGAGGCTGAAAGACTCCCTCCTGCTCTCCTCGTCCCGCTGCTCATCCAGGGCCACCCGGGCCTGGAGCTCAGCCACCTCTTGGCTTTTCTTGGTGTTTTCGCCGTCAAGCATCTTGACCTGTGCAAAAGGCGGCAAAGGGAGGGATCCTGGTTCTTGCAAGCTGAGAGAGAGCGAAGGGGGTGGACCCAGAGATGGACGGGCCCTTGTCTTTTCAGAGGGGCAGAAGGAGGTTCGAGAGGGAGGGTGTGGCAATGCAGCAGGCTGCCGCAATTCGCGGCTCATTTCAGCCTGTGCAAAACAGGTCCTGCAGGCTCCTGAACATTTTCCAAAGCCTGCCAAACCTATCGGAGCCAAAGGCGGAACAAGCTTCCGAAACATCTTCCACAGCACTCTTGGAAGCTAGCTGACTCCAACCAGAAAAACAGAGAGAAGGCGGGTGGACAGAGGGAGGGAGGGAGAGAGATGCAGGGGGGAAAAGGCATCGGCTAAGGCTGGGCAAAATCTGGTTTTCAACATTGTGGTCTATCACCAGCTAAACATCGTGATATACCGATATATCACAATGCCTGAAATAACGATGGAGCTATGTAGAGGCAACCCTGGAAAAGACCCTGATGTTGGGAAAGATTGATGGCACAAGGAGAAGGGGACGACAGAGGACGAGATGGTTGGACAGTGTTCTTGAAGCTACCAGCATGAGTTTGACCAAACTGCGGGAGGCAGTGGAAGACAGGAGGGCCTGGCGTGCTCTGGTCCATGGGGTCACGAAGAGTCGGACACGACTAAATGACTAAACAAACAACAACAACATGTAGAGGCATTGGCTGGCTTCACGGTTTTCCCCACATCATAATTTTCTGCTCTTGTGAGAGAGCTGAGGCAGCAGAGTCAAAGGGTCTGCAGGAATCGAGAGAAGCATTGGCAGTTTTCCCCACATTGCGGTTTTTGCATAGCACACACATGCGCATCATGATTTGCAATATATTACGAGGCCAAAAATTAGGAAACTGATACCATGATATGGACTTCAAACTGGTTTCAAACAATATATCGCCCAGCCCTAGCAGTGGCATGAAAACGTGAGAAAGAGAATTGGGGAAGAGAAGAGAGAAAGCGTCAAGGAAGAGGGAGCAAGAAATAGGGAGGTGATGGAGCCCTACAGTGAATGACCAGGAACCCCCACATTCAGGCACTTTGAACATCTAACAAGATGGCTAATTCTTTTATTCTAACTACCCATGTACTATCAAACTTCCAATCCGACCAGAAAACCTAAAAAATTGATTCTGCAAGACATGCTCATTATAGACTCTGCACCAGGGATCCCATTTAACAAGATGGCTAATTCTTTTATTCTAACTACCCATGTACTATCAAACTTCCAATCCGACCAGAAAACCTAAAAAATTGATTCTGCAAGACATGCTCATTATAGACTCTGCACCAGGGATCCCATTTAACAACAGAACAGAAACGAAAACCATCAGTTGAGCCCATTGATCAACTTCAAACTTCTGAGCAGCAGGAAGAAGGAGGCAGCCCAAGGATGGCAGCTAAGGCAGCAAAACTCTCTGAGAGACGAGGCGATTGCCAGTTTCCTTCTCACTGAGCTCACTGCCCAACAAGATAAGCCGAGATGAGATCTAAGGCAAGATCTAACCTTAGAGTTAAAAGCACCTTTGACCCCGATCGAGAAAAGACTCAACATGGCAGAAACCTGGGTCTCTGATGTCCCAAAGACTGCAAATGAAGCTCTAAACTCAGGAATCAGACAGATGGGGGAAATCAATAAACTAGAAGCCAAAACTAGAGAGAGACAGCTTTGTCTGAAGGAAGCAGGCAATAATTCTCTCCAAGGTGAGAGGCCTACCAGAATCTCTGGAAGACCAAGATTTACTTCCTTTTATGATTTCCTGGTTTAATCATATGTTCCCTAATTTTAAGCTTAATGCCTCAGATCTAGGGTAAGCCGACATAGCAGGCCAGCACTTCCAAACTGTCAACAGCAGGTCCAGAGTCATTATTTTCAAACTTCCCTGCTTTTCTACTAAGGAGACCATTTAAAAAGAACTTTCCATACTTGACAGTCTGGAATGGAAAGGCCAAAATGCACCTATTATACAGGATTTGTGTCTGGCAACCTTAAATCACAGTCGTGCCTTTAAAACCTATACAGAAAAACTTCAAAATGCTGGAATGCACTATAGACGGGGCTACTCATTCAATCTGACAGTGCCGCTGGAAGGGGTACCACACAAAGCATCAACCCACAAGGAGGCAAGACGACGCCTGAGCATGCTAAAACTGTCTATACTGAACAACCTTGAAGCCAGCACCCATGATTCAGACTCATCAACAATGAGATTTGCTCTACGTTGGCAGGAGCTGCAAGATTGCCCCAAAGCATCTCAAAAGCACTGCTTTCAGTGCACTGAAACCCACCATGTCCCGGAAATTGGAAGTGGGTGTGTATGGGAATCTATCCAGAAGATATTTGTATTTTGAGGAGATAGTGCTCTAACATGGTTATCATTCCTGCTCCTGTTTGCTTCCCCCTCTCTAAGCTCTTTGATGGCTGAAGAACAGCCTTTAATTTCCTAGTCCTAATGTGTTGGAAGGACATGGGTGGCACTGTGGTCTAAACCACTGAGCCTAGGGCTTGCCGATCGGAAGGTCGGCAGTTCGAATCCCCACGACGGGGTGAGCTCCCGTTGCTCGGTCCCTGCTCCTGCCCACCTAGCAGTTCGAAAGCATGTCAAAGTGGAAATAGATAAATAGGTACCGCTCCGGCGGGAAGGGTAAACAGCGTTTCCATGCGCTGCTCTCGTTTTGCCAGAAGCAGCTTCGTCATGCTTGCCACATGACCCGGAAAAACTGTCTGTGGACAAATGCTCCCTTGGCCAGTAAAGCAAGATGAGCACCACAACCCCAGAGTCGTTTGCGACTGGACTTAAATGTCAGGGGTCCTTTACCTTTTTAATCTGTTGGAAGGAAGTGATGTTGCTGGGTACCTTCTTTTGATGTTGGACATTGTTTGAAGAAAGTGAGTCATTGGAAGAGGTGGCTAATGAATAATCTGTACTTAGCTGGGAGCACATAGGTACTCAGGCAAACCACACCTATAAATCAGATGGTGTTGGGCCGAGTTCTGAGAAGCTCGTGCACAGACTGATCGATCGCAGGGCCGTGCAAACTAAGGCTACCTGGGGGAGTCGTTTCTCCGCTTCTTGAGGGCTTCCAAGTGGCATATCGAAGTGCTTGCTTGGTAATGTATATAATGCTTGCTGTTTAGAATAAAATCTTTAACCTTCTCGCTCACTTGTGTTTGTATTGCCTCTGAATCTCATTTTAAAAGAGCCGCGTTGCATTTGGCAAGACATCAGTTGGCCAGAGCAGTAGTCCACAGAATACCTGGTCTCGCCTTTGCTTCAACTAACTGTGCACCTGCTGTCTTTTCCCACCTGGTGGAAAGGGAGGCTGAGTCGTGGCTCCCACTTCCCTGGCAGCCCCTCCCCTCTCCCGTGCCAGGCCTTACCTGCCGCCGCAGCTCCTGCAGTTCCCGGCGGGCCTCCAGCCGCGAACGCTCCACGTCCTGGAGGCTGCTGCGGAGGTCGGCTGCCTCCTTGCCCACAGCTGCCCGGGCCTCCTCCAAGATGGCAACTTTCTGCTCCTTCTCCTCGTTGGCCCGCTTCAAACTGGAGGCAAGGAAAGAGGAGGGGTGTTTGGACCCCAGCGACGTGGTTCTTCCGGCCCTCAGGGTGAGAGGCCCAGGAATCAACCACCAAGATGGAGCCAAGCTGCGAAGCTACCACATGTTTCCTCCATCCACTCTGTGGAACTGACTTTGCCATTATGCCCCTTTTACAGACAAAGAACCGAGGCCGAGAGACACCATGTGGCAGAGGTGGGATTTAGGCAGTCAAATCCTGGCCCCCCCCATTCTTCCCTTCCCTGGAGCAGAAGGCAGCAGAGTCCTCTCTCTCCCCACCTGACGCGCTCGCTCTCGGCCCTCTTTACAGCAACGCGCAGCTCCCCATTGGACCTCTGCAGGGCCTCCTTCTCCTTGGCCTCATCGCTCAGGCTCCTCCGCAGGTCCACGGCCTCCTTGCGCTGAGCCTCCAGGGCCTCGTGGGCCTCCCGCGACTTGCGGTGCGCCTCCAGCAGCTCCCGGCGGGTCTGGTCCCTCGCGTCCTCCACCATCTGCACCTGCATCTTCAGCTCCTCCACCTGGCCAGGAAGAGGATGGAGCAAAGAGCCAGAGTTGGGCTCCTGCCGGGAATTCTGAGGCTGCCTGAAGCGCAAGGGCAGGAGTGCAGGGAGCTGCCTGGTGCAGAGTTAGGCCCTCAGCCTGTCCACCTCTGCTGTGAGTGGCAGCGGCAGGTGCTCTCCTGGGTTCAGGCAGGGGCTTGAACCCGGGGCCTTCTGTGTGCAGCGCAAAGCAGCTGCTCCACTGAAGGGGTAACAGACCTCCTGCAGAAGAATGGTGGGATAACCAGCCTCACATAACCAACATGCTTAAGTCTAATTGATGCATGAAGGGGTTAATGCCATAGAGTAAGCTGTCCTGCCAGGCTTAGCAATGTCCGTTGCCCTTACCTTAAGAGGAAATAGGTAATTTGGTCCTCCCCAGACTATCAGAGCAGCTCAGGTGGTGGTGTTATTGTCCCTGAGTCTCAATGAAGGCCTCCCTCCCTCCCATCGCCCCCTCACCTCGCGGAGGGCCGACTCTCGCTGCTTCATCAGATCCCTGGCCTGTTCGTGGAGGACCTTCACCTCCCGTTCGTGGCCCATAATGGCTTCCTCAAACTGGGCACGCAAGCCCCGCAGCTCCGAGTTCAAGGCGTTGATGGTGCTCTGCAACAAGACGAAGAAATGGAGCTCTCTGGCCTAGAAGACGCGCCCCCCACCCCATAGAAGCCAGGCACCATTTTGTCTGGATAATGGAGATAGGGAACAATTTTCCAGAGGGAGAAAATAATACAGAAAAGGCTGTGGAGGAAGAGGCCGGAACAAAGCCCCACAGAGCCAAGGAGTTTGGCTTCTGCTTTTGGCTTATTCTTGCATAACGCTCCATATCCTACCAGCCAGGGTGGGCTTGTATACAATGCTATTTTTCTAGAAAAGGAGGTGCCGGAACTCACCATGAACTTGTTCTCTTATAATGGCAATGGCACCCAACTAAGTTCCGGCTTTAAAAAAAGAAAAAGCCCCACTTGTATGCAACACAGGCTGAAGCACCAGGCAAAGGGTGCAACCTCCGGAGAAACTCAGATCATGCTTAAAACAACAAAGGAAAAGATGGAGCAAGTTTCTAGCCCTCAGCGTCGAAAGCAAGATGGAAACATCCGCTTCCACGTCTGCTGTTGAAAAGGGAGAGGCAGAATAAAGCTTCCAGCAACACGGGGGGCTTTCAAGCACTGCAGAGCTCCTTGCTCCGGAAAAAAGTTGGAGGGGGGGACAGGACGGGACGGGACGAGGGGTTCAGAAAAAAACAAAAGTACAATTCAAGCCTGCCCCATTCACCTAAGCTGAGCCAGGTTGCAGGAGTGGTGCAAATATTGCCCACCTGCTTCCACACACATTTGTTCTCCATCAGACAGGCCCCCCCCCGACCCCGACCCTGACACCGCCTACCCGCTCTTGCTCCTGCAGACTCTGAGCGTCTCGCTTGTGCCTCTCCGCCTCCAGGCTGACGCTGGCCAGACTCTGTTGCACCCCTGAAAGCTTCTCCAGTAGAATGGCCTTCTCCGACTCCTTGAGAGACAGCGCCTGGGGGCGAGGGGGCGAGGGAGTCAGTAGTGGCCTCTGGAGTATCAGGGAGACGCACTGGGGAGCCCTATCACCACTCTTGTAGCCCTCCTGCGCACAGAGTGAGGCTCGACGCCACAACTTCTATGTTGGCGGAACAGTGAATCGCGCAAATCTGAGGCCTCTGTGGTCTCTGGAGCTAGGTGGGCTGTTTCTCTTTCCCCACCCCAAATCCTTGGGCTATGGCCAGTGAGGAGGCATCAGGCGAGGTTCCTCTGTGGCAAGATTGGGTGTCCCACTTTGGGGAATTTACAGGGTGCGGGGAGTCTTGCAGAGCCGGCAGTGGACTGGGGCCTTGCACCCAGTGGCATAGCATGGGTTGCCAGGGCCCGGGGCCATGCAGAGCGGGGTGGTGGGGTAAAACAGATGGAGCGTGCATGCACATGCCTAAAAGAAGAATTGTTCCATTGCCTGGTGAGGTCGCTTCCTGTTTCGCACGGAGGAGCCATGTGATGGAAGCATACAACTTCAATACAGGAGCACTGGGTGTTGAAATTTTGCACCCCTAAGAATTTTGCACCCGGGGCAACTTCCCCCGTGGGCCCCCCATGCTACACCACTGCTTGCACCTCCTTCCTTCCTTCCTTCCTTCCTTCCTTCCTTCCTTCCTTCCTTCCTTCCTTCCCCGTCCCCCAGACTTTCACCTGCTGCTTCTCATTCTCGGCCAGAAGGAGTCCCTCGTCTCGCTCCTGCTGGAGGCTGGTGATCTCCTCGCTCAGCTCCTCCTTCTCCGCCTCGTGGCGGGCCAGGATCTCCTCGCGCTCTTGGCTCAGCCGCTGCAGCATCTCCTCGCGCTCTGCTTCCAGCTCCAGGCGCAGCGCCTCCTACCAGGCCGACAGGGCAAAGAAGCTCAGGAGTGGACCCTCCCATGCCCATGTGGACAAGGAGATGGGGGCCCCCAGCACCCATAGCAAGGCCTCCTCCACAGCCAAGTTTCAATGGCTAAACGCCTCTCCCGGTATGCCCCACGGAGGACCTTAAGGTCCATAAATAGCAACACCCTAGAGGTCCCGGGCCCTAAGGAAGTCAGATTAGCTTCAACCAGAGCCAGGGCCTTTTCAGCACTGGCTCCGGCCTGGTGGAACGCTCTGTCTCATGAGACCAGGGCCCTGCAGGATCTGATTTCTTTCCGCAGGGCCTGTAAGACAGAGTTGTTCCACCTGGCCTTTGGCTTAGAATCAATTTGATTCCCTCCCCCTCTTTCTTTTCTCCTTTCTCCTCCTATGAAGAGGCTGCATTTTAATGTTGTATTTTAATCTTGTTTTTAAAGTTGTATTTTAATCAACTTGTTTTTATTATTGGTTGTTAGCCACCCTGAGCCCAGTCTTGGCTGGGGAGGGGAGGGTATAAATAATAATTATTATTATTATTATTACTAAAAAGAACCACTCCTTGTCAATCAACCGAAAGCTCTCATACCAGGCAAGTGAGTGCTTGGCCCAAGATTGATTCCAGGGAGATATCTGGGTTTTTGAATTTGTGATATATTTCCAGGTTTAAAAATGATGAAACCAGTATCACGATATGGACTTCAAACCAGTTTTGGACAATATATTGACATATCGCCCCACCTTACCCTGCAGTATTATTATTTATTATTATTATTTATAGAATTTATATACCACCCTATACCCAGAGGTCTCAGGGCGGTTCACACAAAAAAGATCACAGTATATAAAATAAAAATAAAAACAATAACCCAATAACAAAAAGAGCCACATTTTAAAAGGGTATAGGATGTTGATTTGGTCAACCAAAGGCCTGGTTTAAAAGAAACGTTTTTGCCTGGTGCCTAAAGGTGTATAATGAAGGCACCAGGCGAACTTCCCTGGGGAGAGCATTCCACAGACAGGGAGCCACTGCAGAGAAGGCCCCGCTCTCGTGTTGCCACCCTCCGGAGACTTCTTGAGGAGGAGGCACACGAAGGAGGGACCAAAAGGTAGGAAATGAAAACCCATAAGGTTAATGAGATTTCATTTTAACAACAAAAAAAAAAAAACCCTAAAAATTGAGGGAAGCAGGGAACATGTGACAGGCAAGCATGTTAACATGCTGGGGTGAAAGCTGAGCAGGAAAAAGAGGCTTCTCCCTCATAGTTGGGGGTCACCCAATGAGGCAGGTGGGCAGTAGATTCAGGATATTTATTTATTTATTATTTAATTTTATTTATGCCCCGCCCTCCCCAGCCAAGACCAGGCTCAGGGCGGCTAACATCAGGTATAAAAACAATTGATTAAGATACAACTTAAAAACAAGATTAAAATACTACTTAAAATGCAGCCTCATTTCAGTGGAAGCCCAGATCAAAAACTGTTTGGGGGGAGAAAAGGAAAGAACTGCTCCAGGCAAGACGGTGCCCCTGGCTTTTAAAAAGGGTCAGACAGATTCCTGGAGGGGAGGGATTGGGTCACCTGCCAGCGACTGAGCAGCTGTGCGTGCTTAACAGCTTAGGGACAGCAAGAGCCAGCAAAGAGCAAATGGCCTGCATGCCTGGGATCTGGCCGGCACCTTTGTATCCATTCGTGGGAGCCCCACAAACATCTGGGGCCTTCTGCAATCCAGGCTGCTCTCTGCAGCCCTGTCCCCCGAGGGCAGCATGTTACCCGAGGACCAAAGTGGTCCTGGACCCAGCCCTCTGCACCTGACCGGGGAGGCGGCACGTACTTTCTCCCTCTGGAGACGTTCCACGTCCTCCTCGTGATCCGCCTGCGCACTCCTCAAGGCGGCCTGGGTTTCCTGCTCCGTCTGAATGAGCTTCTGGGCCGCCAGGTCCTTGTCTCGCTCCAGTCGGCTCACCTCGGCCTCCGTCTCCTTGCGGACGGCAGCCAGCTCCGCTGGGGAAGGACAGACAGACAGAGGTCAAGACAGCAAAGGGGATAATAATATTTATTTATTCATTCATTCATTCATTCATTCATACCCCACCCATCTGGCTGGGTTTCCCCAGCCACTCTGGGCGGCTTCCAACAGAACACTAAAATACAATAACATATTAAACATTAAAAGCTTCCCTGAACAGAGCTGCCTTAAGATATCTTCTAAAAGATTGGTAGTTATTTTTCTCTTTGACATCTGGTGGGAGGGCGTTCCACAGGGCAAGCGCCACTACCAAGAAGGCCCTCTGCCTGGTTCCCTGTAACCTCACTT
The DNA here is from genome assembly GCF_964270895.1 of Podarcis filfolensis. NCBI lineage: Eukaryota > Metazoa > Chordata > Lepidosauria > Squamata > Lacertidae > Podarcis > Podarcis filfolensis. The sequence continues at coordinate 9,850,942 of NC_139611.1, read as the reverse complement.
CTCGTAGTGAGGGAACCACCAGAAGGCCCTCGGCGCTGGACCTCAGTGTCCGGGCAGAACGATGGGGGTGGAGACGCTCCTTCAGGTATACTGGAGCAAGGCCTTTTAGGGCTTTAAAGGTCAGCACCAACACTTTGAATTGTGCTTGGAAACGTACTGGGAGCCAGTGTAGGTCTTTCAAGACCGGTGTTATGTGGTCTCGGCGGCCGCCCCCAGTCACCAGTCTAGCTGCCGCATTCTGGATTAGTTGCAGTTTCCGGGTCCCCTTCAAAGGTAGCCCCACATAGAGCGCATTGCAGTAGTCCAAGCAGAAGATAACCAGAGCATGCACCACTCTGGCGAGACAGTCTGTGGGCAAGTACGGTCTCAGCCTGCGTACCAGATGGAGCTGATAAACAGCTGCCCTGGACACAGAATTGACCGGCACCTCCATGGACAGCTGTGAGTCCAGAATGACTCCCAGGCTGCGCACCTGGTCCTTCAGGGGCACAGTTACCCCATTCAGGACCAAGGAGTCCTCCACAGCCGCCCGCCTCCTGTCCCCCCAAAACCTTGGATGGAGCGAGGAGGGGCGATTATCAGAAGAGGGGCTTGATTGGGGGCAAGGACAGCCCAGTGGGCACCACTGCGTGCAAGGGGGCATGGCTAGGCTTGAGAGGGCGGCGGCTTAGCAGCCAAGAGCCCCGCCTCTGTCGGGAGAAAGCCCCGCCCCCTCTAAAGAGAGGGAAAGCAAGGAGGGTCCCAGGTGCATTCGAAGGGGGCAGGCGCACAGCTTAAAAGCAAGTACATCCGCCGGTGAAGTCGGGTAATAAAAACCTCCATCTACACTCCCACACCCAGTCATTGAAGGGAAAGAGACAGGGGGTGGCACAAGAGGACCCAAAGGAAGACCTTCCTCCCAGGATACCTTGCAAGGCTTCCTTGGCATGGAGCAAGCTCTGCCTCTCGGCTTCCAGCTGCTCCTTCCGGGTCTCCAGCTGGGCGAGGTGCTGCTGGATCTCAAAGAGGGTCGTCTCCAAGGCGTCTTTTTCAGACCTGGGCAGAAGAGGAACAGTAGGACTGTATTATCATTCCCCCCATCTTTTGTTGTTTTCGTCTTTGCTCATCAGCCATCTTGCATCTACTCTGCCTGGTAGGCTCCATATACCGTATTTTTCGCTCTATAGGACGCACCGGACCATAGGAGGGGGGGAACAGGGGGGGAATTTTTTTTTCTTGTTCTGCCCCTCTAAAACAAGGTCCGTTCAAGGTGCGTTTAAGAGCAGGTCGGGGAACAGCGCAAAGGCTGCGCGCAGCCTTGCCGCTGCCCCCCTGAGCTTGTGGGGCTGGCGGTGGGGGGAAGCGCTGCTTTCCCCCACCGCCAGCCTCAAAGATCCCTGAAGCCTTTGGAGCGCAGCTGCACTCCAAAGGCTTGAGGCTTCGGGGACATCCTTTGTAGCCTCCGCAGGGCAGCGGGGTGTAGGCACAGCCACCCCGAAGCTAGAACAGCCATCCCAAAGCTAGAAGGCACTTTGCGCAGCCATCCCGAAGCTAAAACAGCGAGACGGAGGGCTGCACAGCGCCCCATCTCGCTGTTTTGGCTTCGGGGACAGCCTTTCAAGCCTCCGCAGGGCAGCGGGGTGAAGGCACCCCGCTGCCCTGCGGAGGCTTTGCACAGCCATTCCGAAGCTAGAACAGCTTCGGGCTGCAGGCTGCTATCCGCAAGCCTTGGGAGCCCGGCGGGCACTCCCGCTGCGCTCCGAAGGCTTGCGGATAGGTTCCTGAAGCCTGGAGCGTGAGAGGGGTCGGTGCGCACTGACCCCTCTCCCTCTCCAGGCTTCAGCGAAAGCCTGCATTCGCTCCATAGGACGCACACACATTTCCCCTTCATTTTTGGAGGGGGAAAAGTGCGTCCTATAGAGCGAAAGATACGGTACCTCCTCTTTTGGGGCTTAGGCCAGAAATTCCAGCAGGTTCGGTGAGGAGACTTGTGTGTGCACATTAAGGTGGGGATGTAAAGCTGAGAAAAGGAAAGCAGCTGAGCAGAAAATGCCTTTCTGCTGGGAGTTAACACTCCCAGGAGGCGTTCTTATTCACTGGGTGCACTGCCCATATAATCCAGGCATTTTCCTTTGACCAGTGGGCTGAGCTCTCTCTGGGCTGCAGAGTGTCTGAGAATGTGAAAGAGTTAGTTTTGTTTTGTTAGAGGCAGAACGCTGCAAGCACGCAGCTTGATTCTGTAGGTTTTCTTTTGTTTCTGTATGGTTCTAAATAAACAGTTGATAGAATAGAAGCACGGGTGTTGAGCTATTGAAGACACCACGTTGACCCAGACAAAGCCATTTTATGCTGCGTGTAAACTCTGCTAACGTCCGACAACTGAGAAGAGAGCACTGTGGGCACCATAGAAGTGTCGGAGTGCTCGTAAATCAGACCAATTGCAGTGCCGATGCAGCAGACCCCGTGGGTCAAAGGATTTATGACCCACAAACTTCAACAAAACAGTGCCCCTCCCTGCCAGCCCCATAACAAAGCCCCAGGCTAGGACTCAGGAGGGCTAGGTTTCAAATCTCCACCCTTCCACGGAGCTCACTGTGTGACCATGAACCGGTTGCTGCATCTCTCAGCCTCACGGGGCTGTTGCAAAGAGGAAACGGGACAGTGAACTGTGTTTGAGCTCCTTGGAGGAATGGTGGGATGCAAATGGCAGAAATAAATCGGAATAAATAATAATAGGTGCTAAAGGTGGGGGCACACACACACACATGAATTGATTTTAGAATGTATTTCAATTAACTGATTGTGATTTTATGTAAATTGTGTTATTTTTATTGTCGTTAGCCGCTCTGAGCCCGGCTTCGGCTGGGGAGGGCGGGATATAAATAAAAAATTATTATTATTATTATTATTATTATTATTATTATTATACATACCTGAGGCCAGAGATCTCCTCTGCCAGGCCCCGGTTCTCTCGCTCCGAGGCTGCCAGCTGCACCACCAGGCTGGCTTTTTCCTTCATCAGCGACTCCTTCTCCTTGGCTGCCCGCAGAGATGCTTCGCTGTGGCGTTCTAGCTCCCTGCGCACCTGACCCAGCTCCTCACCGGTTGCACTCCTGTGGCGGGAAAGCTGAGAGGCAGAGAAAGAGAGGGAGGAAAATGGTGTATAGATGGTATATAACACCAGTACAGATAGCAAAAATGTACAAAACCGGCTCAAATACTTGTTGGAAATGTAAAGAAAAAGAAGGGACCTTTTATCATATGTGGTGGGAGTGTAGAGAAGTTAAAAAGTTTTGGGAAATGATATACAATGAATTGAAAAAAATGTTTAAAATGACGTTTGTAAAAAAAAAACCAGAAGCATTTTTGTTAGGGATTGTAGGACAAGACCTGCCAAGAAAAACAAAGAATTTATTCATGTATGCTACAACAGCGGCAAGAGTCTTGACAGCACAAGGATGGAAGAATGAGGAAACCCCGACGAAAGAACAGTGGCAAGAGAAATTGATGAATTATGCAGAACTGGCCAAATTGACTTACAAGTTGCGAGACAAGGACAACTCTGACTTCAAATCAGGGAGAGGAGCTGAGGGGAGTCCTTGGGGGGGGGAACAATGTATGTGATTATAGGGTTTGATAATTTGTTATGTGGAAATCGATCAATAACAAATATTTAATTTTTAAAAAAAGAAAGAGAGGGAGAAAAGGAAGGAGGGAGAGGGGCAGCTTAGACACCACTTAGATGCCCCCTTGGCTGTTATGGTCCCTCTCTGTTCCCCCAGTCCCTTCACCCAGCAGGGCTAAAGCAATAGCCTGGTGTTTACGATGCCAACCTCAGCCCTGCAACAAAAACCATTCAGCCTCTGCCAACTCAGCAGATCCCAGATTTGGGTGTGAATATCAGAAAACATTAGCTTTGCAAGCTCTGTGTTATGAAGACCTGAGCAACCCAGCTTCTGCAAAGGTCTGCTCCTGAGATCTCAGTTGTGAACTCTCTTGCAGCTGAACATTACATTCTTGTGAGCTGCCCTGAGATCTTGCGATGGGCGGAATATAGGTCTAGTAAATCACCACCATCATTAAAGTAGTGGAGGTCTTGTGAGGAGTGACCAGCAACTCAGACATCGCAATGATCAACTAGCTTGCACTAAGTAGCTGTGTCCTGTCTTGCAGGACAATCTGCTTTGAGCTTTAGAAAAGTGAATTGCAGACACAGAGCAGCAGCAGGCAGACGAAGAAGACGAAGAAGACGAAGACGAAGAAGAAGAAGAAGAAGAAGAAGAAGAAGAAGAAGGAGGAGGAGGAGGAGGAGGAGGAGGAGGAGGAGGAGGAGAAGTAGTAGTAGTAGTTTGGATTTGATATCCCGCTTTATCACTACCCGAAGGAGTCTCAAAGCGGCTAAAATTCTCCTTTCCCTTCCTCCCCTACAACAAACACTCTGCAAGGTGAGTGAGGCTGAGAGACTTCAGAGAAGTGTGACTAGCCCAAGGTCACCCAGCAGCTGCATGTGGAGGAGCGGAGACGTGAACCCGGTTCACCAGATTACGAGACTACCGCTCTTGACTGTTATAAGAATTTTAAGGTCTCAAATATAGAATAATATTCACAAACACACACATATCTAAATATATGAACCACGTGTCTGAAATAGTATGGGAGAGCAATCCTGGAGCCATTTTGACTCTCCCAGTGACCTCAAATATTCCTCTGCAGGAAGGGAGGCAAATGAGGAAAGCCTTCCCATCGTCTTTTTGCTTACAAATCCTATCTTGAGGGTGTAGTTGTGTATGAATAGGGTGAGCCTGTGACTTGGATTCAGGAACTAAAGTATTAACCATCACAGAAGAATGGCCAGGATGCCCATGTAATGCAATCAGCGACCATTATCAGGTATCCTGGCAGACAGGATTTCTGCTGTAGACCGCCTCCTTCTGTGATGTATGTATGATGTTTTTGGGGGTGGTCTTGGGCTACAGGGTGGGCAATTTCAAAAGTCTATATATGGGCTTGCGCACCATTGCTCAGGGTTCCTCCTCCCTCCTGCATGTGGTGAGTGGGGACCCTGTTGCAACAGTTCCTTGAATAAAGATCAGGCTTACTAGCTGCTTTGCTTCTCAATATACTCTGGTTGGCATCTGTTATTTCATCCTACCAATAGGCAACCCACTTAAGGACTCTATACAGGCTCTTGGATAAGGGAAAGGGAGCAGTTTTTTCTCATAACGGGACAAAGGGCCCTCCATCCCTGCCTGCCAGTGCTGCCTCTCACCTGTCCCAGCTGCTCCTGGAGCTGCCCCCTCTCCTTCTGCAGCACCAGCACCTCCTGCTCCAGCGTCACCCGGCTCTGCTCCACAGCCTGCAGGGAGTGGCCCAATCCGTGGCGCTCTGTGTCCAGGTCCAGCTTCTCCTGCTCCAGCCGCACTAACTCGTCCCGGATCGTGGCTTTCTCCTGCTCCACTTCCTGCTTCTTCCCCAAGAGAGAAGCCTTCTCTTCTTCTAGCTGAGCCCAGAAGGGTGGGGAGGGAGAAAGCAGGAGACTGGCAGTGAGGGTTACTCAGCACACAGGATGGCAGCTGTTCTGTCTTTCTCCCCACCCCCCACCCCAAAACCACACATGTATATACACAATAGGGCACCTCTCACAGAAAGTTGTTTTGCCATCGTTGGCATGACTGTATACTTTGGAAAAGCCAAATACCCCCCCCCCCGTTTATAATAGATTTAATTCACACAGAAATGGAAAATGGATGTGTAGTAACGAAGTTTTGAAATGGAAAACAGCTAAATGTGCATTGCTGAAGGGTTGCTAACATTGGGGTTTTTTCCAGTGTTGTTTTCTAAAGGACTCTGAGCTCCTTAATGGGGTAATGAGTAACTGCTGATTGTTTTGGAGAGTGAAACTTGAATCATGTGATAAAGGTATTGAGTTGCAAATTCGCCATCTTGAAAGGGTGGCGGCTGTTAAGTTTTTCTAAACTATGCATGCCAATGACTCTCCAAGAGATGCATTAGCCTAAGGCTGGCATAGGCAAACCCGGCCCTCCAGACGTTTTGAGACTACATTTCCCTTCATCCCTGATCACTGGTCCTGTTAGCTAGGGATCATGGGAGTTGTAGTCCCAAAACATCTGGAGGGCCGAGTTTGCCTATGCCTGGCCTAAGGCCAACTGAGGCTGGGATGGGGGAAGAGACACAGTTTGGATTTTTGAACTCTTTTATTTCTAAGAAGACGATGAACCTGTGCTGGACAGAACAAGATAATGTACAGTAATGGATTTTTTTGGATGTATCTTTAATGCTTATGTTCTGTTTTTAAAAGAGTTCGGCAAGCAAAAGTTTGAATAATATTTTTATGCGCCTGGACAATGATTCCTTCCAAAAGGAGTCAGGTCTTGCGCTTCCAGTCACTTCAAACTGTGAAATATTAACACCTGCAACAGCTGCTATCCCAAATAAGCAGTGCTGGACCTCATGCCCAAGCCGGAAGGAGGTACACCATATTTTTCACACCATAAGACGCACCTAGTTTTAAGGAAAACAAGAAGGAAAAAAATTCTGCACAGAGCATGTAAGCGGCTCTCGTTTTTCTTGCTTTAAAGCAAGCAAAGCGAGAGCCGTTTACGTGGCTTCTGTCCTGCTTTGCACAGCTCTCACTTTGATTGCCCATCCCTCCTCCCGCCTCGCTGTAAAGTGTAATAGGAATTTTATGGTCTTAGATATATGGTAATGTTCATAAGTGTACCAACCAAGCACATACATAGATCAGCACAGGAAGGCCAACCTGGAACCATTTTGATTCCTAAACTGACCAAATCTTTTCTCTGCAAGGTCAAAATGGAAAAGCCTCCCCATTGTCTTTTCCTTCACAAATCCTGTCTTAAGGGTATGTCTGTGTTTGAATAGGGGGTGAGCCTATGACATGGCCTAGTATTTATCATTACAAAAGACTGGCCAGGCTCCCCAGGCAATCCAGTCAAGTAACCTGCCAGACAGGAGATAAACAAGGACAAGAGATAAACAACATTTAAATTTCTGTTTAGACCGCCTTTTCTGTGATGTAGGTATGATGTATCTGAGGGGTGGTCTTAGGTTACACCCCTTCTGTGATGTATGTATGATGTTTCTGGGGGTGGTCTTGATCTACAGGGCGGCAATTTCAAAAGTCTTTATAAGGCCTTGTGTGCCATTTTTCTGGGTTCCTCCTCTCTCCTGCGGGTGAGGGGAGCACCCTGTTGCAACGGATCAATAAAGATCAGGCTTACTAGCTGCTTTGCTTCTCAATATTCTCTGGTTGGCCTCTGTTATTTTCTCCTACCAATAGGGAACCTATGTAAGGACTCTATATGGGCTCTTGGATACCCCATAAGGGAAAAAGGGCAATTTTTGTTTACAACAAAAGCCAGCCGAGCAAGAGCTGCTGACATGCTCTCTGCGGCTCTTGCTCTGCTCTGCGAGCGACGGACGGGAGCCATGGCTGCGGCTGCAGAGGCATCCCTCAGCTCGCGACTGCAGCAGCAGCCGAGGGATCCCTCTGCCGTCCAGTGCATTTGCTCCATAAGACGCACAGACATTTCCCCATACTTTTTAGGAGGAAAAAAGTGTGTCTTATGGAGCGAAAAATACAATACTTCCTGTGTAGGAACTGTTTTTCCTGCCTCTGCTCTGTCATGGACAAAGACCTCCGGACATTCTCCCACTCCCTGACAAACCCTACACTCTTCCACCTCCTTCTGGCACAAATCCTTCAGATGCGGATGTTCTCGGTTTGCAGACAATACAAGACACACTTCCCCCTTTGCAGCCGCTAGCCCCGCTCCCTCGTACCTGGATGATTATCTTGTTGAGCTCCATCTTATCCTGTGCCAGCCCCTCGTTGAGGGCACTCATCTTGGAGAGCGAGTCGCGCAGGGAGGACTCCTCCGACTTCAGGCGGCTCAAGGCCAGCTCCAGCTCAGCCCGGCTCGCCTCGGCCTGGGACAGGAAAAGAAAGGAGGTGCAGAAGAGCCTGTGACCCCAGGTGCCAACCCCCTGCAAGAAGCAAGAGCCATCCCACAAAGGCCTGGTGGCTCAACTTCCATATGAACCTCCTCGGACCCTGAGATCATCTTCTGAGACCCTCCTTCGTGTGCCTCCTCCTCAAGAGGTATGGAGGGTGACAACACGAGAACAGGGCCGTCTCTGCAGTGGCCCCCCCCTCTGTGGAATGCTCTCCCCAGGGAAGTTTGTCTGGCGCTTTCATGACACACCTTTAGGCGTTGCTTTTTAACCAGGCCTTTGGTTGATCTGATTTACACCCTATGCACTTCTAAAATGTGGTTCTTTTTGGGGGGAGGGTGTTATCGGGTTATTGTTCTTATTTTGATTTTATATATTGTGATCTTTTCTGTGAACTGCCCTGAGACCTCCAGGTATAGGGCGGTATATAAATTCAATAAATAATAATATTTTTTTTAAAAAAACACCTGCTTCCTGCTTGCTGGGACTGGAGCAAAGCAGGCTGCCAAGACAGGCTGAAGGCTGCCTGTGGCCTGATCCTGCAGGACACACCTCATGGTCTCAAGCAAGCAGGATGGGGTGCATGCTCAGGATCCCCAAACACAGGCATGAGGGCAGCCTTGCACTTCTTGTTTTGGAGGTACTGAAAGGCACCTGGGTGGGCTGCCAAATTTATTTAGTTAGTTAGTTAGTTAGTTCACAGCCCTCTATACCTGCAGGTCTCAGGGCAGTTACAACATAAAAGCAGAATATACAAACACAGAATACATAATAAAAAGAAAAGCAAAAACATCCCAATAACACCCCCCCACGGCCTTCCCCTAACATATTTTACTATTTTTTATTTTGACAAACTAATAATCCTAAATAAATAAGAATAAAAAGTGCATGCACACCCCGAAACCATTCCGTTATAACTATCCAGCCTCCCATAATTTCAATGCCTCTTGCGATGGTTTGACCCCTTTCTGTTTTAACAGTACAAATTCTACAAACACCTTCCATATCTCCTTGAAATCATTTCTCCTGTATATTCCCCATCTTAAAGGTAAAGAGACCCCTGACCATTAGGTCCAGTCGTGGCCGACTCTGGGGTTGCGACGCTCATCTCGCTTTACTGGCCAAGGGAGCCGGCGTACAGCTTCCGGATCATGTGGCCAGCATGACTAAGCCGCTTCTGGCGAACCAGAGCAGCGCACGGAAACACCGTTGACCTTCCCGCTGGAGCGGTACCTATTTATCTACTTGCACTTTGACGTGCTTTCGAACTGCTAGGTTGGCAGGAGCAGGGACCAAGCAACGGGAGCTCACCCCGTCGCGGGGATTTGAACACTAACCTTCTGATCGGCAAGTCCTAGGCTCTGTGGTTTAACCCACAGTGCCACCCACGTCCCCATCTTACCTTAATGTTAATTCATCATTAGTAGCTATATCCCACACCTCTTTATGCCATCCTTCCATTTTATATTCTACTTCCCCCTTCCATTTCCTAGCTATCATAATTCGTGCAGCTGTCAATAAATTTGTGAGCAAGTCCTTCCTTAGCCAGCGAACCTTCCACCCCAGGCATCCCCAACCTTTGGCCCTCCAGACGTTCTGGACTACAATTCCCATCATCCCTGACCACTGGTCCTGTTAGCTAGGGATCATGGGAGTTGTAGGCCAAAACATCTGGAGGGCTGCAGGTTGGGGATGCCTGTTCCACCTCATCATAAATTGATAATAATGCTACCTCTGGACCCCCAACACATTTCAGAAGGATGTGCAAATCTCTCCCTCCCCAGCAGCTGCCTCCTTGCCTTGGACAGGGCTTCATCGCCCTCGGCCTTCTCATGCTGAGAGACCTCCTTCTCCAGAAGGGCTTTGCTCAGGGCTTCCTTCACCAGCACAAGTTCCTTCTTCAGGCCGGACTTCTTTGCTTCCAGCTGCTCCAGCTGCTTGCGACTGGGAGACAGAAGAGGGGAGAAAGTGAAATTGAAATACTTTATTGACACTTGTACAACTTGTATACAGTGAGATTACAAGAGCACCCCCCACTCAGCTCTCTTAGTCTTAATTCCCCTCGTTTACTGACGCACACCCACCAAACCTGAAAGTCAGTTGCCCTGTTGTTATCTTTTCATTCAGCAGCCCAACAGCCCACGGATAGAAGCTGTTCTTTACCCTGTTGGTGCGACTAATTGTGCTTCTACATCTTCTGCCTGAGGGCAGGAGATCAAGAAAGTGCCGGCTGCGGTGTGAATCATCCCTGAGAATTTTTCTCACTTTCCTGGGGCAACATTCTTCCACTATTTCATCCAGCGGATTCATGGGACAGCCCATAATATCTTGTGCTGTATTCACCACCCTCTGTAGGCACTTCCTATCAGATGATGTCAAACCAGCGTACCACACCGTGATGCAGTATGAAAGGACACTTTCTATTGTTGACTGGTAGAAGGAGATCATCAAATGTTGATTGACATCATTCTTCCGCAATATTCTGAGGAGATGGAGTCTCTGCTGGGCTTTCTTAACCACCTGGCTTGTATTGATTTTGCAAGTAAGGTCTTCACTGAGATAAACTCCTAGGAATTTAAAGGAAGAGACTCTCTCCACACAGCCTTCCCCGATTTACAGCGGGGCTAGTTCTCCTCTCTTCCTCCAAAAGTCCACACCATCTCCTTTGCCTTGCTGATATTAAGGTGCAAGTTGTTCCCTAGGCACCATGTAGATATTTTCTGTACCTCCCCTCTATACGCCGATTCATCTCCACCTGTTATTAAACCTATTATGGTGGTGTCATCTGCAAACTTAATAATTGCAGTAGATAGGTCAGATGATACACAATCGTATGTAACCAATGAATACAGGTAGGGACTTATCACACAACCCTGTTGTGTGCCAGCGCTGATTTTTAAGAAATCACTAGACAAGATGCCAGCCGTTCACCCCCACGGCATTCTACCTCGGGTTGAACAAAGGTGGCATATTCACAGAGAGACCCTGTTGTCAAGTCAGGTTCCCAGGGCGTTTAAAAAAAGGACCGGTGAAGACAGCTCTATGGTGGAGATTTGGCAAGGACAATGCCTCCATGAAACATGTCTGTAGAGTGTTCTCTGCTTGCTAAGTTGTGGGAGAAAGTGATGGGCTGTGTAACTACGACTGCACAGATAAAGCTAAAACTTTCAGCAGAGAATATTCTTTTGAATTATATGCCTATTGCATGGAAGTTAACAATGGGACAAGGCACCCTAATGGTGGCCAAGAAACTGAGACTGATGAGTTGGAAGAGTAAAGATATGGTCCCCTTCAGTCAATGGACTGGCAACACGACAACACTCGCAACTTATGAACGGACTGCTTATTAGATGTAGGCTTTGGATAAATACGACGACATTTGGAATGGGTTTCTACAGAATGTAGCAGGCTATTCATATCTATATATGTATTAGGATAATCACCTGTATGGGCAATCTATCCGGAAGATATTTGTATTTTGAGGAGTTAGTGATCTGACATGGTTATCCTTCCTGCCCCCTGTTCCTTCCTTTTCCCTATCTTTTGTTAAGCTCTTTGATGGCTGAGAGCAGCCTTTAATGTCCTAATCTGTTGGAAGGAAGCAACAGTGATGAGTGCCTTCTTTGATGTTGGACATTGTTTCAAGAAAGTGAGGCACTGGGCAGCTAATGAATGTATGTAAGCAGTTGGGCAAACCACACAGGTGAATCGGATGGTTGTGGGCAGAGTTTGAGAGAGAATCTCGTGCACGGACTGATGGCCATGAGGCCGTGCAAACTGAGGGCTTCCAAGTGGGAGATTGAGGTGCTTGTTTGGTATGTATATATTGCTTGCTGTTTAGAATAAAACATTTAATCTTCTCACTCACTTGTGTTTTGTATTACTTCTGAATCTCATATGTAGACATAACCTCATATCTCTTTACATAAGAATGTACGGGAGTATATTACATTGCATTTTTGCACACTGTTTCTTTCTACAAATTTCCGTTCTTTTTATTTTCTCGATTTTTCTATTCTCTGCATCACATTGTTTCTTTATCACTGCAATTCTTTCAATTAAAAATATTAATACCAAAAAAAATATCATGCTTCCTGGGCAGACAACATTCAACATCTTTGCAGAGTCCACTACACTGGCTCCCAGTACATTTCCGAGTACAATTCAAAGTGTTGGTGCTGACCTTTAAAGCCCTAAACGGCCTCGGTCCAGTATACCCGAAGGAGCGTCTCCACCCCCATCGTTCTGCCCGGACACTGAGGTCCAGTGCCAAGGGCCTTCTGGCGGTTCCCTCACTGCAAGAAGCCAAGTTACAGGGAACCAGGCAGAGGGCCTTCCCTGTAGTGGCACCCGCCCTGTGGAACGCCCTCCCACCCGATGTCAAAGAGCAAAACAACTACCAGACTATTAGAAGACACCTGAAGGCAGCCCTGTTTAGGGAAGCTTTTAATGTTTAATAGACGATTGTATTTTAATATTCTGTTGAAAGGGTATAAACAATAAATTATTATTATTATTATTATTATTATTATTATTATTTTGACTTAGTGTTTTGAAGGAAGCTCCATACCTTCCCAGCATGCCTCTGTGTCACTGCAAAATGTCCCCCAACCCTAGTGCCAGAGAACTGGACCTGAGTCCACACCAGCTTCAGCCCCTCTCGACGAGACACCCTCCCCCAAGAAAAAAACCCTCCCCAATCTCCCACTTTACCTCCGCTCAATTTCCTTCCGAGCCCGTTCCTGGTCCTTTAAGATGTCCTCTTTCTCCTCTTCCAGGCCATCACGCTGTCGCTGAAGGTCGCTGTTGGCCAGCTGCAGTTTCTCCTTTTCCTGATGGAGAACCTCCAGCTTCTGCTGCAACAGCTGCAGGTTCTTTTCCAGGTTCGTCTTCTCACTGGAGAGGAGAAAGGAGGGGGACACTACAGCAGGGCGAGGACAATAAGGGAGCAGAGGACAGCGCCCATTCCATCAACTTCTCACAACAGCCGTTGAGGCTGCTCCATCCCAGTGCATTCACAACCATGACCATCTCTCTCTCTTGAGAAGAGGGGGAGTCACATGGGCAAGTGGACAGCCAACACTTAAGGACAGTAAGTTTAAAATAATCAAAAAGAAAAAGAAAAGAAGGTAATATAAGGTTAGCCTAAATTTACTACCCATTGTGTGTTTTGGTTGTTCTGCACAATCTGTCGACTTCAGGAAACTGGAAACCAGAGTCCCAACAATCGTAGCATCCTTCTCTGCTGAACTGTGTTTATTGGTGCTTAGGTTATTTTAGACATCAGGGAAGTTTTTAATGTGTGACACCTTACTGTGTTTTTGGTCTTTTGTTGGAAGCTGCCCAGAGTGGCTGGGGAAACTCAGCCAGATGGGCGGGGTATAAATAATAAATTATTATTGTTGTTGTTGCTGTTGTTGTTGTTGTTGTAAAGAAAGGGATGTGAATTAGAAATAACTGGGAAAACAATGCAGCAACAAGAGGCGGAGTACAAGAAGCCAATTTTGGGGGGCAGAGACTCTCCTTCAGGCAGTGGCGTAGCGTGGGTTGTCAGCACCCGGGGCAAGGCAAGTAATTTGCGCCCCCTAACCCGTGGATTTGCGCCCCCTAACCCGTGGATTTGCGCCCCCTAACCCGTGGATTCGCCCTAACCCCAGATGTTGCGCCCGGTGCGGCCGGCCCCCCCTGCACCCCCCACGCTACACCACTGCCTTCAGGTATACAGGGCCGAGGCCGAGAGAGGGACCCCCCGCTCCCACACCACAGTGCTGAATTACTCCTCCAGACTGGAAAGAAGGCAGCCCAGAGCGCTGACTCACACAGAGAAACACAAGCCTTCTCTGCATGCAGGTTGTTCTGCTGCCCCTATGTGCAGGGGGTGGGGTTCAGTCCTTAAATGCCAACACACACACACAAGCCCTTTCAGCAGAGGCTTCTGGGAAGGAGACACAGCCAGGGCAGGCACTCAGACAGAGAGGCAGTAGGGAAATTTCACAAAGGCATTCCTTGCCTTCCTGGCGCTCCTTGCTTCCTTCAAGAGGGCAATTCGAGGTGCCTCACCTGCCCAGCAGTTCGGCGGAAGACCGAAAGCGGTTGGCATCGTGAGCCGCGTCCTCCTTGGCTTGCGACAGCCTGTCCAGGTCCCCCTTCAGCTGCAGGATCTTCTGCTCCAGGGAACGGCGCTCGTTGTCGCTCTCTGCCAACTGCCTCTTCAGGGATGACACAAGGTCCTGCGCAGCCTCGTATTTCCCCCGGAGGTCCTGGGCGTAAAAAGTAAAAGCAAGCAGCAACGTCAGGCTCAGGAACAGACTGGCAGGTAGCAAAGCCCACGCCCAGATGAGGAAAAGGAGAACTCTGATCGCTGGGGTTGTTACCTCTGTATTTCTCTCCCAGAGAGCAGCTCACAGCACAGCAGAGAACCACCACCATATATGAAGCAGTTAATAATAATAATAACAATAATAATAATAATAATAAAATTTATTATTTGTACCCCGCCCATCTGGCTGGGTTTCCCCAGCCACTCTGGGCAGCTTCCAACAAAAGACCAAAAATATACTAAGATGTCACACATTAAAAACTTCTCTGATGTCTAAAATGACCTAAGCACCAATAAACACAGTTCAGCAGAGAAGGATACTACGATTGTTGGGACTCTGGTTTCCAGTTTCCTCAAGTTGACAGATTGTGCAGAACAACCAAAACACACAATGGGTAGTAAATTTAGGCTAGCAAGGAGGGCTTAATTGTCGGCTCTGGTTGCACATGTTTTGTGTACATGTTTACTTTCTCTATCTATTGTTGTCTTGTACAATTCTATGGAAGCCTCCTGAGAATCTCTCTTTCTGACTGTCTTTCCTAAAGGTAAAAAGGTAAAGGGCCCCTGGACGGTTAAGTCCAGTCAAAGGCGACTATGGGGTTGCGGTGCTCATCTCACTTTCAGGCTGTGTTTGTCCACAGAAAGCTTTCCAGGTCATGCAGCCAACAGGACTAAACCACTTCTGGCGCAATGGAACACCATGAGGGAAACCAGGGCGCACGGAAAAGCCGTTTACCTTCCTGCCAGAGCAGTACCTATTTATCTACTTGCACTGGTGTGCTTTCAAACTGTTAGGTTGGCAGGAGCTGGGACAGAGCAATGGGAGCTCACCCCATCACGGGGATTAGAACCGTTGACCTTCTGAGTGGCAAGCCCAAGAGGCTCAGTGGTTTAGACCACAGTGCCACCCGTGTCCCCTGTGTCTTTCCTAAAACCAGGCTATTATCCCCCCCCACACACACACATCATGGCAGGTGATTAGGCTGCCAACTAAGTCTGCAAATCCAGAGGTGAGAGGCCAGATGCCATTTGGAACACAGGTGTCCCTGATCCGGGTGACAAGAATCAGAATAAGTTACAGAAAACGAGACCAACTGAGGATATTTGCATGTTCTAGACAGGGCAGAAGCCCAGTTTGTATTCCTGCTCTCACACAGGGAGAGTGAGCAATGCCTTTTTGGGGGTGGCCTCTTCCCTTGCAGTTTAGGAACTCCTCTCTCCCCTTCCCGCCCCCAATCTTGAGTGTCAGTCAGTCAAGTTTATTGCTTATAGCCAAAGGCTGCTGCAATGTATACAATGTCATTCAATAAAATATATACTAGTTTGACACAAAAACTTAAAACATTTACATTGTCAAAACCTGACCTAATCTGCACAAAACTATAGAAACTCTTTAAAATATAAATTGAAACATTTGGCAATAAAATTTATAAGCTAAAATCACGGTGGGGCCACTAATATAGTAAAAGTAATATTAAATAATAAAAGACAATTATGTACAAAGTTTAGTGAGAAAGATACAGCTTGGTGTAGATGGGGTCAAATAAATTCATCTCCTTTGCAGTTGATAGCTATCTCGGCTATAGAATTTTTTCTAATTTTCCTGGCGGCAGTTGCAAAAAGTGCTACACGCCAGGTCACATACTTATCAATGTCTGCAAGGAGATATAGAATCATGGCCCAATCTTGAGTGAGACAAACACTGTTTAGGGGAGCTTTTCAATGTTCAGTGTTTTATTATGTTTTTATATATGTTGCAAGCGGCCCAGAGAGGCTGTGGCAAAATTATTATTATTATCCTCTCCTGCGCTCCCTTCTATGAAGCGGGCCTGCTCAGGATTTTGGCAAGGGCCTTCTTCCCCCAAGTGCACCACATGCCTCCCTGGCCTTTGGGGTGATTGGGGCTGTGGGGTGGGAATCGGACGCCCCCCTCCTCCCTTACCTGAAGCTGCAGCTGGCGCTTCTGCAGGGCCGACTGCACCACCACCAGCGTGGAGTCAGGGAAGATGGGGGACAGGCTACGGCGGTGGGGGGAGGAACGGCGCAGCGGGGAGGGCGTCCGGAAGCTGGAGGACAAGCCCCGCAGGCTGAGCCCAGTGGCATCGCTGTCTGAGGTTTCCGTGGCCGGGAGGTGGACGGCACTGTCCGCGTCGGAGATCACAGCCTACGGGGAGAACAAAAATAAAAACTCACAGTGGGACCAGGCACCTGCATACCTGTATACCTGTATACCTGAAGGAGCATTTCCACCCCCATCATCCAGCCCGGACACTGAGATCCAGCACCGAGGGCCTTCTGGCAGTTCCCTCGCTGTGAGAAGTGAGGTTACAGGGAACCAGGCAGAGGGCCTTCTCGGTAGTGGTGCTTGCCCTGTGGAACGCCCTCCCACCAGACGCCAAGGCAATAATCAACTATTTTACTTTTAAAAGACACCTGAAGGCAGCCCTCTTTAGGGTTAGGGTTAGTTTTTAATGTCTGACGCTGTATTGTTTTTTGATATTTGGTTGGAAGCTGCCCAGAGTGGCTGGGGAGACCCAGTCAGATGGGCGGGGTATAAATACAGTCATACTTCGGGTTGAAGTAGCTTCAGGATAAATATTTTCGGGTTGCATGCTGCGGCGACCCAGAAGTAGCAGAGCGCGTTACTTCCGGGTTTCGCCGCTCGTGCATGCGCAGACGGTCAAAATGACGTCATGCGCAGAAGCGGCGACCCACAGACTTCGCTTCTGGATGCGAATGCGGCTCTGGAACGGATCCCGTTCACGTCCAGAGGTGCCACGGTAATAAATTATTATTATTATTATTATTATTATTATTATTATTATTATTACATCCCAGCTTCAAAAGAGATGAGCCAGACGCCACAAAAGGGACAGTGGGGGTCCTCTCCTCTGCCCTGTACCTGAGCGAGGTCCCGCAGGGTTTGCTGCAGCAACTCAGATTCTGTCCGCAGGGCTTCCACCTCCTCGGCTTCGGCCGCAGCCTGTTCCTGTGCATGGGAGGCTTCCTAGAAGCAGACATGGGGCAGGACGGTCAGCAAAGCAAGAGGGACTCTTTGCCGGGTTCTGGCTGCCGGACATTTGGAGGGAGGCAGCTTGGAGGGAACTCAAAGGAACAGAGGATCCACAAAGAAATAAAGAAAATACTAAGAATATCATATAGTAAAAGGCCAGAGGCATTCCTTTCAGGAATTTTAAACGATGATGTTCCAAAAGACAAAACTAAATTTTTCTTATACGCGATGCCTGCAGCAAGAATCCTGGTGGCTAAGTATTGGAAAGGGAATCAGTTAACTACTAGGGGAGAGTGGTTATGTAAGCTTTCAGAATATTTAGAATTAGCCAAATTGACAGACAAAAACCAAAAAGTGAAGTAAAAAAAGAACGGGAGTGCCTAAATGAATACCTTAAAAGTCAAGGTTCGAGGGTAGAAATCTGGCTGAGTCTGGAATAACCTTGTGAAGTGAAAGGATAAGAAAGAGAGATTTATATCTAGATGTTAGGATAGAGAGGATAAGGGAAACAGGAAGACACAATGAGAGATAAAGGAGGTGCTGTGGGATTGGTAGAAGTCAATGTTTGTTTTTCTTTTTAGTGTTTATATTATTAACTTGTAAGATATGGATTTGCTTTTTTGTTTTTTGAATGTTGGTTTTTGTGTTTTGTGTATTGTTATTTTTCAATATTTTTTGTGTTGTTGTGTGGAAAATACTAATAAAATTTATATTATATTTTTTTAAAAAAATTAAACAAAACCAAACAAAAGAAAGAAACAAAGGAACTGAGGAGCCTGTCTGACACTCGAAGCCCACCTGCCTCAGTGTCGTCTACACTGCCTAAACAGCAGCTCCCCAGAGTTTCAGTCCTTCCCAGCCATACCTGGTTCTACTTACCAGGGATGAATCCTTAACCTGCTGGGTGCCATAGCTGTCAACTTTCCTCTTTTCTTGCGAGGAATCCTATTTGGAATAAGGGAATTTCCCTTTAAAAAAGGGAAACGTTGACAGCTATGCTGGGTGCCCGAAAGATGGAGCAAACTTGTTTTCAGCTGCTACAGAGAGGGGAAGCACCCAAAACCACCAAATTCAAAATACGAGAAAGGAAATTCCAAATCAACGTGAGGAAGAACGTTCTGAGGGTCAGAGCAGTCCGGCCGTGGAACAGGTGGTGGACTCTCCTTCATGGGAAGTTTTTTAGCAGAGGTTGGCTGGACTGATGTCTGTCAGAGAGCCTTCGGCTGCGATTCCTGCATTGCATTGGGTTGGACTGGATGACCCTTGGGGTTCCCTCTGCAGTTCTACAACTCTATGATTCACCCAGGCAGGGTCGGAAGGGCTTTAAGCATACCACTGTCATACAGTGGTTCCGCTCCTTCCTCCTGGGCCGTGTTCAGAAAGTGGTGGTGGGGGATGAGTGTTCAGACCCCTGGGCTCTCACTTGTGGGGTGCCTCAGGGTTCTGTCCTCTCCCCCATGCTTTTCAACATTTACATGCAGCCGCTGGGAGAGATCATCAGGAGGTTTGGGCTGGGTGTTCATCAGTATGCGGATGATACCCAGCTCTACCTCTCTTTTAAATCAGAACCAGTGAGGGCGGTGAAGGTCCTGTGTGAGTGTCTGGAAGCGGTTGGAGGATGGATGGCGACTAACAGATTGAGGTTGAATCCTGACAAGACAGAAGTACTGTTTTTGGGGGACAGGAGGTGGGCAGGTGTGGAGGATTCCCTGGTCCTGAATGGGGTAACTGTGCCCCTGAAGGACCAGGTGCGCAGCCTGGGAGTCATTTTGGACTCACAGCTGTCCATGGAGGCACAGGTCAATTCTGTGTCCAGGGCAGCTGTCTACCAACTCCACCTGGTACGCAGGCTGAGACCCTACCTGCCCGCGGTCTGTCTCGCCAGAGTGGTGCATGCTCTGGTTATCTCCCGCTTGGACTACTGCAATGCACTCTACGTGGGGCTACCTTTGAAGGTGACTCGGAAACTACAACTAATCCAGAATGCGGCAGCTAGACTGGTGACTGGGGGCGGCCGCCGAGACCATATAACACCGGTCTTGAAAGACCTACATTGGCTCCCAGTACGTTTCCGAGCACAATTCAAAGTGTTGGTGCTGACCTTTAAAGCCCTAAACGGCCTCGGTCCAGTATACCTGAAGGAGCGTCTCCACCCCCATCATTCTGCCCAGACGCTGAGGTCCAGCGCCGAAGGCCTTCTGGCGGTTCCTTCATTGCGAGAGGCAAAGCTACAGGGAACCAGGCAGAGGGCCTTCTCGGTAGTGGCGCCCGCCCCGTGGAACGCCCTTCCAGCAGATGTCAAAGCGATAAACAACTACCTGACATTCAGAAGACATCTTAAGGCAGCCCTGTTCAGGGAAGTTTTTAACGTGTGATATTTTACTGTATTTTTGGTTTTTATGGAAGCCGCCCAGAGTGGCTGGGGAGGCCCAGCCAGATGGGCGGGGTATAAATAATAAATTATTATTATTATTATTATTATTATTAAGCATTAATAAATCTCCTCCCTCTGGTTCCACCCCCCAGTTTTTCATCCATGGCAAAGCTCAAATGAAGTGGGACTCGAGTGAGAAGTATGGGAAGAAAATTAGACCATAACGTACACAGACACCAAAAGGGGACGAGGAAATTTACCCTTGTTCTCAAAGGAGGCAAAGAAGAGAGGAGTTGGGAAGTGGGAAGAAAAGCTTAGGAAAACACACACACACTCTCTCTTCCCTTTTTAAACATCTCAATATAGAAGGAGACACCTTTACCCTGGTATGGCTCCCCTTTATCACATACACAGCCCAACAAGACAACGACAAAAATCCACCAACGGCATACAAATCAATATGGCTAACCTGATCCAAAACACCCACCCACCCCACTCACACATGAAAACGAAGACCACCACAGCCAGCCACAAATGAACAACCACACCCTAGGCCAACCCCAACCTCTCTCACCACCAAATTGGAAATAAGTGGTATTTAGCAACAAAAGTTATTAAGAATATGTAAAAATGAACTGATAAATTGGATGAAAATATAGAGTTATAATATGTTAAGATATAGAGTTAAGATAAATGAAAGAGGGTAAGGATTTGCTGACTTGATTATTTAAATGGGAATACAAAAAACCCACGCTGGAAGAGTGGCAGATGAAGGTGATAGACTATATGGGACTGGCTGAGATGGAATACAAAAAGGGGAGGTGTGAGGGAGTCAAGGAAACAAGTTAAATGAATTTAAAGTTACAAAAATGGATTTTGCTTTTAATATTTTTTTTGTACCTACTTGTCTTTTGAATTTTGTATTTTTATCTTTCTTTTTTCTTTTTTTATGTATCTTTTTGTATCTTTTTCTATTATATGACTTTTTGTTTTATTTTTCTAAATTTTTGTTTTTGTAAAACTTTAATAAATATCTTATATATATAAAAAAAACCTCTCTCACCACCAAAGGAACACAAGCGAACAGCAGAGAACCTGCACAAGCAACGCTGACACCAAACCCTACAAATACAGTGGTACCTCGGGTTAAGTACTTAATTCGTTCCGGAGGTCCGTTCTTAACCTGAAACTGTTCTTAACCTGAAGCACCACTTTAGCTAATGGGGCCTCCCACTGCCGCAATTTTTGTTCTCATCCTGAAGCAAAGTTCTTAACCCGAGGTACTATTTCTGGGTTAGCGGAGTCTGTAACCTGAAGCGTCTGTAACCCGAGGTACCACTGTAGTAAGTAAAATAGAAACATTGCCACCCCCCACCCCTATCTCCCCCCTCCACCTCTTTCCCCCTTATTTTCCCAATGTCTCTATAAATGAAACTGATTTGTAAAAAAGTTACATGGAAAAAATATATATACAAGAGAAAGACATTGCACACACTTTTGTAAATCAAGGAATAAATAAATGAATAAATGGAATATTGGAGCACAGAAAGCAGAAGGAGGAAGACAAAGGTGGGATGAAAGCAACAGAGTCCCAGGCTCTAGTGGGAGAGGAAGGGGAGGGGGGGACACATGCCAGCCTGGGGGGGCAGAACCAGGGGGGGCCGCGGCACCAGGAGTGGGGAGACCCCTTAGGGCCACACGGCCCCCGACAGAGCAGATGCCTGGCGAGCTGCATCTTCTTGAGGGCCACCCAATGCACTCCATCATCATCCTCCCCCAAAACCCAGCTGCCTCCTCTCACCAAACTCTCCAGCTTCTGGGTCAGCGCCTCAATTGCCTTGGTCTTCTCCGCGTTTTGGCCTTTCAAGCGCTCCAGGCTGGACGTGACTTCGTTGATCCTGGAGGGCAAGGGAAGAGAAAGCCTCGGTGGTCAGTTCTGGGCCGGTGGGGGCGTTTGGGGGTCTATTCTGGCCTTGCGGGGCATGGGAGAGCTTCGGATGTAGTCCTCTTGCAGGCAAAGCAGATGGGCCCTCCGCCTGAGCCAAGTTCCTCAGCAGAAACCCCACATGCAAAGAGTGAGGAACATTTCGGGGGGGGCATAGCTCAGTGGTTGAAAGACATCTGAAGACAGCCCTGTATTAAAAAGGTTTTATTTTATTGTGTTTTCATGTCTTGGAAGCTACCCAGAGTGGCTGGGAAAGTCCAGCCAGATGGGCAGGGTATAAATAATGTTTGTTTGTTTGTTTGTTTGTTTGTTTGTTTGTTTGTTTGTTTGTTTGTTTCCCCCAGCCACTCTGGGTGGCTCCCAACAGAAATAATAATAATAATAATAATAATAATAATAATAATAATAATAATAATAATGCAGCAACAAAACACCAGACATTAAAAACTTCCCTAAACAGGGCTGCCTTCAGACGTCTTCTAAAAGTCAGATACAGTGGTACCTCGGGTTAAGAACTTAATTCGTTCTGGTGGTCCGTTCTTAACCTGAAACGTTCTTAACCTGAGGTACCACTTTAGCTAATGGGGCCTCCTGCTGCCACCGCGCAATTTCTGTTCTCATCCTGGGGCAAAGTTCTTAACCTGAGGTACTACTTCCAGGTTAGCGGAGCCTATAACCCGAAGTGTTTGTAACCTGAGGTGCCTGTAACCTGAGGTACCACTGTAGTTGTTTATTTCCTTGACATCTAATGGGAGGGCGTTCCACAGGGCGGGCGCCACCACTGAGAAGACCCTCTGCCTGGTTTCTCCTACCCTGACCACAGGCCATGCTGGAGGCCAGAGCAGGCTCCCCTACCAGGTGCTAAACCTGCCTCCCCCAACCATTCCCCCCTCCCTGGTACCTGTTGCCCAGCTCGGCCTTCTCCATGTCGCAGCGGACCTGCAGCTGGATCATGTCGCGGACCTTGTCCTTCAGCTGCTCCTCCAGCTGCGCCATCAGCAGCGCCTGCTTCTCCAGGGTGGCGCCGGTGCTGCTCTCCGACAGGCGCAGGTTGCTGCTCAGGTTCAGGCAGGCAGCGTGGACCGTGCGGCTGGAGCGGGAGAGTTCGTGGCCCAGCTCAGAGAGGTCCCTGCCAAGACAGGGAGCAAGAGGAGTTGCTCAGGGGAGAGAAATGCAGGTAATAATATACCCGTATTTTTCGCTCTATAAGACGCACTTTTCCCTTTCTAAAAAGTAAGGGGAAATGTGTGTGCGTCTCATGGAGCGAATGCAGGCGGGAGGCTCTGCTCAGCGCTCCCTTTAAAGAGCCGCTGGAGAGTGTGTGCGGCTTTCCGGGGCTTTCCCCCGCACGCTCTTTAAAGGGAGAGCGGCTCTTGGGGGAGCAGGAGAGGCTGCGCACGGCTATCCCATAAGCCAGGGCAGCCAGCGGGATTGCTGTGCTGCGATCCCACTTGCTGTCCTGGCTTCTGGAATTCAGAATATATTTTTTCTTGTTTTCTTCTTCCAAAAACTAGGTGTGTCTTATGGTCTGGTGCGTCTTATAGAGCGAAAAATACGTTAAGTACAGTGGTATCTCTGGATGTGAATGGGATCTGTTCCGGAGCCCCGTTCGCATCCTGAGCAGAACGCAACCCGCACCTGCGCGTCGCAATTCGCCGCTTCTGCGCATGCGCATGACGTCATTTTGAGCGTCTGCGCATGCACGAGCGACGGAACCCAGAAGTAATGTGTTCCGTTACTTCCGGGTCGCCGCGGAGCGTAACCTGAAAGCGCTCAACCTGAAGCGACTTTAATCCGAGGTATGACTGTACCGACATCGCAAAGGAGCAGAAAATACTTTTTATGTCTGGGACAACAGCTGCTCAGATGCTACTAGCCCAGATATAGAAAGAAGACAAAAGAGAGAGAAATGGCAAGCTAAGCTGATGGACTACATTGAAATGGCAAAGCTGACTGGAAAACTCACAAACCCAGAGGACAATTTTTTAAAAAAAGAATGGGAAAATGTTTATAATTTATCTAGGAGACCCCTGCAAGCAAATAGAAACATTAGCAGGATTTGAAACCCACTTGTAATGTAACAAATACTATGGATAATATGATTTAAAATATAGAATATGGAATAATATGCAGCTGTAAATGTTGACACTAGGACCCATGGAGGGGATGGGGTGGAAGTCTTGAGATTCAGAGTAATCTCTATAGTATATGGATATGCATTTGGAATGTTATAAATTCGTATTTGTAAAATCAAAGAAAAATGATTTCAAAAAGAGAGAGCAATGCAGGCAACAACATGCACCTCCTCGTCACGAACCACTGCGCAGGCAGCACCACCAAAAGTGCACTTAAACTGTGCTCCGAGCTTCTTAAGATTCACAGTTACCGTTTAGTTCAGGTTTCTAGACCTCATGTGGTATGCTGATCTAGCATGATTTTCAAATGGCTGGGGCAAAATGCTCAGTCACTTCCTGTCCCTACAAAATGACGAGCAGACAAGGGAATAAACATTCCACACACACCAAAAAAAGCACTGAGAGGGACATCTGCTCGATTTAATCAATTAGTATATTTTTGTGCAAATTATTATTTTATTATTATTTATTGAATTCATATACCACCCTGTACCTGGAAGTCTCAGGGCGGTTCACAGAACAAAATCAAAATATAAAACCACAAAATATATACAGTCACACCTTGGATCTCGGACGCCTTGGCTCCCGAACGTTTTGGCTCCCAAGTGTCGCAAACTCGGAAGTGATTGTTCCAGTTTGCAAACTGTTTTTGGAAGCTGAACATCCAACGGGGCTTCCGATTGGCTGCAGGAGCTTCCTGCAGCCAATCAGAAGATGCGCTTTGGTTTTGAATGTTTTGGAAGTCGAACGGCCTTCTGGAATGGATTCTGTTTCGACTCCCAAGATACTTGTCTAATCAAAATGAAAACAACAAACCAGTAACACCCCCCCCCAAAAAAAACCCCACCACATTTTAAAAGGGCAGAATCAAGCCAATTTGTATAACTTTTCATTTATACACAGATCTGCCCAGTTTTCTCAGTGGCTGTTTTTGGAAATGTCCCATAATACAGGCTCCAATCACAGTCAGGGGCGGATTTAGGTTTGATGAGGCCCTAAGCTACTGAAGGTAATGGTCCAGATGTCCTTTGTCAACAACAAATTGTCATTTTTGTGTGTGTTCAGTATACGCTGTATGGTAATTTATGGACCTAATAGATATCTAAAGTCATTTGCACATGTTGCCATGCAACCAGTACATGCAGAATGTAGGCACCCTATGTATAGAAATGAGCAAACCAGTGATATTTTAGGGCAGGGAGAGGCAACCTAAGGCCCGGGGACCGGATGCGGCCCAATCGCCTTCTCAATCTGGCCCGCGGGCAGTCCAGGAATCAGAATGTGTCCTTTTATTTAAAATGCATCTCTGGGTTATTTGTGCGGCCTGCCTGGTGTTTTACATGAGTAAGAATGCGTGGTTTTATTTAAAATGCATCTCTGGGTTATTTGTGGGGCATAGGAATTCATTCATTATTCTTTTTTCAAAACATAGTCCGGCCCCCCACATGGTCTGAGGTCCACGGATAAAAAAGGTTGCTGACCCCTGTTTTAGGGAACAGGATAGCAGGTGGGGCCCATTACTTACATCATAGGAGCCTACACAACACAAAACACTGTTGCTGTGTGTAGGTTTTATTTTATTTGTTTTTTATCTTATATTTTGGAAATATCCATCCAGGGTTTTTCCCTTCAATTTTTTGGGGGCCCCCCGAGAGAGTGGGGCCATAAGCTATAGCTTGTTTAGCTTATATGTAAATCCGGCACTGGGCGCAGTAACAACAGCAGCTTGAGCCTGGGCAGTGTGGACAAGCCCAGGTTTGGGGCTGTGGCCAAGGTTGCTGTTCTGAGAGCTGACCTTTCCATCGTGGTCTTCATCTCCCCAAAGTGCCTCCTGAACCCCACCACTTGCCGCCAGAGGGTGAGCAGGCGGCTGTGCTCGTTGCGGAAGTACGTGTTGAAGGTCTGAAAGGGAGAAGGAGAAACCGCAGGCTGAGGACATTGCCGGCAACGAGAAAGTGCCAGCCCACATAAAGTCAGCAGTCAGGGGGGCAGGCAGCCGGCTTCTCAGGGAGGCAGGTCCCGCAAGCTCCCCCCTCGTTTCTTTTTTTTTATTATTAATTTTTATTTTTTACCAGCCACCAAAACACAAACAGTGAAACCCCCCAGGCGGCTGATACATTGGGTATACAATATTCAATAACATACATATTCAATTATATTCAGTAACAACATATTCAGATTAATCATATGTACACTTCTATATGTACGCTTCATATATTAATCAGATGTACACTTCTAATCATATGTATACTCCTCCTTCCACAAGGTTTATTTAACTTTTAACATTTTAAAGGTAAAGGGATGCCTGACCATTAGGTCCAGTCGTGGCCGACTCTGGGGTTGCGGCGCTCATCTCACTTTATTGGCCGAGGGAGTCGGCATACAGATTCCGGGTCATGTGGCCAGCATGACTAAGCCGCTTCTGGCGAACCAGAGCAGCGCATGGAAACGCTGTTTACCTTCCCGCCGGAGCGGTACCTATTTATCTACTTGCACTTTGATGTGCTTTTGAACTGCTAGGTGGGCAGGAGCAGGGACCGAGCAACGGGAGCTCACCCCGCCGTGGGGATTCGAACCGCCGACCTTCTGATTGGCAAGTCCTAAGCTCTGTGGTCTAACCCACAGCGCCACTGGCATCCCTTTAAAATTTTAATTGCCCCAAATTGTTCAAACCTACTCTAATAATTCAATATCTTCTCAAACCAATCCTCCTCTTTCTCACTGACCTTAAACCCTTTCATTCTATGTATCTTATAAAATTATAATATTATTAGGGTTTTTCCTCCATTGGTTCACCCCTAGCTCTTCTGTATTTTTCCAATTGCTCGCTATAACCGGTCTGGCTGTAATTACCATCAGTTTTACCCATTTGCATTCCTCTCCCCCCCCCCCCCATTTCAAAACCTGCCAAACCCTTTTCACCAGAGGCGATGAAGGCAGCGAGGACAGGCTCTGTGCTCTGGCATCCCTCTGCCTCTTCTCAGACCGCTTTCCATCCCTCCCCAAACCTGCCCCCTGCCTCAAGCCCCCCGCCCCACCCCAGGTTCTCCCATGCCCCAGACCTCCTCCTCTCGCCTCCAGTCCACCTCCCGCTGCTCCAGCTCATCCCGGGCTTTGGTCCAGTCAGCCGTCAGCTTACGGATGTCCTCACTGAGGGCCTGGTTGGCCGTGTTCGCCTGGTCCAGCTGCTCCCTCAGCATGGCATTGACCTGGGCAAGGCTGGTGCTCCTGCAGATGACAAGGGGCAGCAGGTAAGGAGGCAGGTCTATTTGGTACGTGTATGTGTATATATATAAATATATATATACACCAAAGAATTGATGCTTTTGAATTATGGTGCTGGAGAAGACTCTTGAGAGTCCCATGGACTCCAAGAAGATCAAACCTCTCCATTCTGAAGGAAATCAGCCCTGAGTGCTCACTGGAAGGACAGATCCTGAAGCTGAGACTCCAATACTTTGGCCACCTCATGAGAAGAGAAGACTCCCTGGAAAAGACCCTGATGTTGGGAAAGATGGAGGGCACAAGGAGAAGGGGACGACAGAGGACAAGGTGGTTGGACAGTGTTCTCAAAGCTACCAACATGAGTTTAACCAAACTGCGGGAGGCAGTGGAAGACAGGAGTGCCTGGCATGCTCTGGTCCATGGGGTCACGAAGAGTCGGACACGACTAAACAACTATCTATCTATCATCTATCATCTATCTATCATCTATCTATATGCCTCCCTGCAGATGCATAGGAAAAGGGTGAGAAATCTATTTTTATTCATGGACACGACTACAGCGGCAAGAATGTTACTTGCCCAAAACTTGAAAAATGCAGAAGTCCCAGCAAAGGAAGAATGGATACAAAAACTTATGGAATATGCAGAAATGGCAAAACTTACCGGAAGAGTAAGAAATCAAGAAAGCAAACTTTTTATAAAAGAATGGAAATGGTTTATTGAATTACAGGCCGATCTCATTATTAAATAATGATTACAAAATGTTCGCAAACATTTTGGCAAATAGGATGAAAAGAATTTTAAAGGAAATGATACAGAAGGATCAAGTAGGTTTCCTTCCTGGTAGACAGATGAAAGAAAACATAAGAAATATAATTGATATAATGGAATATCTGACTAACAGGAAGGATAAACAAGCAATGTTAATTTTTGTGGATGCGGAGAAAGCCTTTGATAATATTTCTTGGGAATTTATGCTAAAAAAACTTAGAAGCGATGGATATGGGCCAATCTTTTCTAAATGGTATAAAAGCAATATATTGAGAACAAAGAGCAAAATTAATTGTCAATAATATAATAATGGAAAATATTGCAATAACCAAGGGTACAAGACAAGGGTGTCCTCTATCACCGTTGCTATTCATATCGGTCCTGGAAGTCTTATTAAGTTCAATAAGAAACAATGAACAGATAAAAGGGGTATCGGTTGGCCGTAATCAATATAAAGTAAAGGCGTATGCTGATGATTTGGTTATAATGATAGAAGATCCTATAGAGTACTAAAGAAGTATTAAAAGAAATGGAAGAATTTGGACAGGTGGCAGGGTTTAAACTGAATAAGAAAAAAACCAAAATAATGGTGAGAAACATAGACCAAGAAATTAGTGAAAGAATACAGCAACAGACAGAGATTGAGGTGGTAAAGAAAGTGAAATATTTAGGGATTGTATTGACTTCCAGGAATATTGATTTGTTTCAAAATAACTATGTACCAGTATGGAATAAAGTAAAACGAGATTTAGAGGTGTGGGGCAGAATGAAATTATCATTTTGGGGAAGAATTGCAGCAATTAAGATGAGTGTGTTACCGAAAATGTTATTTCTGTTCCAAGCAATTCCAAGAATTAAAGGAGTAGCAATATTTAAAGAATGGCAAAAAGTAATTTCAAGATACATCTGGCAAGGCAAAAAGCCGAGAATAAAATTTAAGTTGTTAACAGATTTAAAAGGGAGGGGAGGCTTTGCCCTGCCAGACTTGAGGTTATACTATGAAGCATCATGTATATGTTGGTTGAAAGAATGGATGAAATTAGAAAACACAGATTTGTTAGATTTGGAAGGATATGATAATAGATTCGGTTGGCACGCATATTTATGGTACGAAAAGAAACGAGTGCATAAAGGTTTTGAAAATCATATTATTAGAGGATCTCTGATTGAGGTATGGGGTAGGTATAAAAACCTACTGGAACCAAAAATCCCACATTGGCTATCACCATTAGAGGTGATGAGTGTTAAAAAGATCAATATGACTAGGAGGTGGATAACATATGGGAGTTTAATCGAGAAAGAAGGAAGTAAGTGGAAAATGAAACCATATGAAGAAGTGAAAGAACATGTAAATGATTGGTTACATTACTTTCAGATTAATGAAATGTTTAGAAAAGAGGTTGCAGAAGGAGGCTATTTTGAAAAAGAATCCAGGTTTCAACGAGAAGTATTGAATAATGAAGTTAAAAATTTATCTATGATGTATAAATTACTATTAGAATGGCAACTGAAGGATGAAGAGGTTAAATCAGTTATGATTGCATGGGCCAAAGATTTTGGACATAACATTCAATTTGATGATTGGATAAAATTATGGAAGGAAGGGATGAGATTTACAGCATGCACCACAATTAAAGAAAATGTTATGAAAATGATATATCGATGGTATATAACACCAGTCAAAGTAAGTAAGATGTATAAAGTGAGTAATAAATGTTGGAAATATAAGGAGAAAGAAGGGACATTTTATCATATGTGGTGGGAATGTAAAAAAATGAAGTGCTTCTGGGAAACGATATATAATGAGATAAAGAAAATATTGAAATATACATTTGTTAAAAAACCAGAAGCATTCCTATTAAGAGTTTTAGGTGGTGAGATAAAAAGGAAGGACCAGAAAGTATTTTTGTATGCAGTAACAGCAGCTAGAACTCTTGTGGCCCAGAAATGGAAACAAGAAGAAATGCCCACGATTGAAGAATGGAGAACGAAATTAATGGATTATGCAGAACTGGACAGATTAACAGGGAGGATTCGCAACCGACGGGACCAAAAATTCACTGAGGACTGGAATAAATTTACAGAATATATTAAAAATATTTGTGATAATGATATAACGTTTGTAAGTTTCCAAGAAGCTCTGTAAGAAGGTTTGGTAGAAATATTGTTTAAATAACATGGTAAGATAAGATATACATAGTGCAATATAAATGAAGAAATGTGAAGATATGTAATAATTACTGAAAATTATCAGACTTGCTGATGGAAGTCTAAAAGAAAAAAGACGTGTGATGAATTCCGAATGTTTAATTGTGTTATAAATTTGTTTTTATTGGAAAATTAATAAAAATTATATATAGTAAATAAATAAATAAATAAAATAAAATCGTTAGTAGGATTGGAATATCACTCATAGTCTAATGGTGAATTTTGGACACGATGGAGAGGTAAAAGTTTTGGATGATCATAAAAGATGCAGGAGGAAAGGATTAACAATAGGACCCACAAAGGGGAGGAGGGAAGTCCCAGAGATTCCTTGGAATCTTGTTTTTATGTTGTTAGTTGGATAATGTGACTGTAAAATTTTAATTTGAACAACCAAAGAAATTTTTAAAAAGAAAGAAATATAGGTACATAAAGGAACGCAAATGGCTCGCTGAATCTTTCTGTTTGTTTGCTTAAATTAGGTCGATTGCCAGGGGGGTTGCTGAGTAATTTATTTATTTTTCTGAAAAGTTATTATTTACATGCCACCCATCCGACTGGGTTGCCCTAGCCACTCTGGGAGGCTCCCAACAAAAAAAAAACAGTAAAAGCGCAACACAACATCACACACTAAAAACGTCCCCAAATAAGTTTGGGAACCACTTGCTTAGGGGATGGACAAAAGGGGTTGGGGTTTAGTGATTTGGGTGAGCTGTGCCTTGTAAACCACACACACACACCCCGCCCTGCCTTGCTCCCCCTCCTACACTGGCCTTTGTTGCTCTTCTTCCAGCCGGATGAGAGCACTTTCCAGGTCACTGCTGTGCTCCTCCTCCTGCCGCAAGCGTGATTCTGTGATGTCCAGACGGCTCTGCGGGAGAAGGGAGCAGAGAGAAGCTGCCACTGCGGCTTTGACATACATGCAGGGGCTCAAAAAGGCTTAGCTCCGGAAGCTGGGGCAGCGGGACTCTGTGCCGGAGCATGTCCAGAAAGGACATCTGAACATGCACAAAAATGTTCATCTGAACATGCACAAAAGCACGGCTTAATCCAGGCATCCTCACCCCTCCCCAGAAGATTCTACACCAAATCCCAGTCCTCAAATATGTGCAGGGATCCTGAGCATGTGAAGAGGGCCACCCATTCACGGAAAGAGCACCCCAATGGCAACAGGGGAAAACCACACACCTCTGGGAAGCAAAAACAGCCGACAAGTCAAGGCCTGGAGGGAGAGAGGGAGCAGAAAGCACGACCCTGACCCCCCCCCCCACGTGAAAGAGGCACTCACCACTAGGCGCTGCTGCTCCAGCTCCGTCGATTTCTCAAGTAGTTGCTCTTCCTGCTCCCCACACTTCTTTTTGTACTGGACAACCTAGAGAGGTGGGAGGTATATGGACTTCAAACCAGTTCTGGACAATATATATCGCCGAGCCCCAGTCGCGATATCAGTTTCCTAATTTTTGAGCCGGCAATGCGAATCATGAGGGGTGCATGTGTGTGTGTTTGCTCTGCAAAAATCACAACGCAGGGAAAACCATGGAGCCGGCCGACGCCTCTACAGAGCTCCTTATTTCCAAAACCGTAATACAGTGGTACCTTGGTTGTCAAACTTAATGCATTTTGGGAGTCTGGAACCGTTTGAAAACCAAGGCGCAGCTTCTGATTGGCTATAGGAGCTTCAGTCAGAAGCTGCAGAAGCTGCGTCGGACGTTCGGCTTCCAAAAAACGTTCGCAAACCGGAACACACACTTCTGGGTTTGTGGCATTCAGGAGCCGATTTGTTTGGGAGCCAAGCCATTCGACAACCAAGGTACCACTGTATATCGGTAAATTGCGAGGTTTAGCTGCTGACATATCATGATGCTGAAAACCAGGTTTCGCTCCGCTCTACTCATCGATTTAGCCGGCAGGTGCTGCCGTGGGGCAGGGGAAGGGTTGGGGGCATAGCTGTCAGCTTACAGATTTGAAAATAAGGGACCAGCAGCCTCGAAAATAAGGGATCAGCAGCCAAAATAAGGGATTTTGGCTTAGCTTATACAGAAATCCGGCACTGATGGAGCCATGCTGCTTTTGCTGCGACTGACTGTGTTTTGTAGGGGGTTGGACTACATGATCCTAAGGGTCTACAACTGCAACCAAAGAAGAGGGGCAGACAAAACTGATGAATGACGTCGAGATGGCAAAGCTTAGAGGCAGAATTAGAAACTAGGAAGAGGACCTCTTTAATAAAGAATGGGGAGAGTTTATAATTTGTTTGAAAAGCTATTGCAAAGAGTTACACACATTGGTAGGATTGACAGAAAACTTGTAGTAAAAATTTGAACTATGGATGGACAAATGATTTATACAAATAGAGTTATGAAAGGGATGCAGAGGGGGAAATCACTACATTAAGATGCTGCACTGGTTGGAGGGTGCGCTAAGCAGCATGTCAGGGCTGCTGCCGTCGTCCTGGCGCGAGGAGTTCCATCGGCCCTTCCCCGCCCAAGAGAGAAGTAGGGAGGGAGAGAGACTCTAGCCCACGCCACCCGCGAGCCTGGCATGAGGCAGTTGCAGCACAGCGACGGCCGCTGAAGTGCCGCCCTTCTGCGTCCCTCCCCATCCCCTCCTCTTCCTCCTCCCTCAGGCCGCCTCCTCAGCCACCGCCGCCGCTGCTGCCTCCAGCTTCCCCTGGCAGCGCGGTGGAAGTCTCACAAGAGAGGGGCTGCCTGCCTGCCCACCGCCACCTGTCTCCTCACAACGCGCCCCTCGAGGCGGAGGACCCTGAGCCGCTGCTTCCCTCCCGAGCCGGGCGAGCATGAAACCCGGGAAATTTAAGGGACATCATAAATCCGGGACAGCAGCGGGAAACGGGAGTTTCCCGCCAAATAAGGGATGGTTGACAGCTATGGTTGGGGGTGCTGCTGGCGGTGCGACCTGGTGCATGGAGGGACTTATGGGGGTCTCACCTTAGCTTGCAGCTTCTGCACCAGCTGGGCCTGCCGCTGCTGGCCCTCCTGGTAGGCCTGGAGCTTCCGCTTGTAGCCTGCCTGCTCTTCCTCCAGCCGCCGGCGCAGCTCCACGTTTTGCTGAGCCAAGCTCTTGTTCTCCAATGCCTCCCTTTCCCGCTCACCCGACTCCAGGCGCAGCGCTTGCTCCAGCTGAGGAGTCCCAGGAAAGAAAGGGGAGGAGGATCAGGGCCCCTCGTGCCTAAGCCTCGCCTGCCACAACTCCCAGGAAGAGCGAGAGAGCCCTCCTCTAAGCTTGTGCCCATTGCCTATCGCTGTTGCACGGAACTTCCATGTCCCAAGGCAGTCTACCCTCTGGGCACCAGTTGCCGGAGGGCCTTGGGGAGCCCGCAGCCTGTCAAAGGAGCCAGTTCTGGGTTGATGGACTGCAGAGGACTGCCGCAAGGCTAAGAAGAAATAACAGCCAGACTGAACCACACACACCGATTTGGCAGGGAAGCCAACTAATCCTTTTTTTTAATCAATCTTCCCAAGCCTGGGACAATTTAAACACAGAGCATCTGCAGGAGATTGCCCTTTGCTCCCACTTTCAAAGGCTTTGTCAAAAGGGTTGTGCATGGTTTTGTTTTTGTTTTTAACAGAAAAATGGCTTGGGGGGAAAATTGGGCGCAAGATGTAAAATGCAGGAGCGAAGTTTGCCCTCTTCCCAGGCAACGGCTGCCATGGCAACCTGCAGCCCATTTAAATTATCCTGCTAGTCACCATGGTCACCGGAGCATGTGAGCCCAGCCCCCAATACAGTCTTGTAAGGAGAGGAGCCCCCCAACCAAGAGCCCCCCCAGAGCAGAAATTCTTAGGAGAATTGTTTCCTTTCCTGCCCTTGCCTACAACCAAGAGGTAGGCAGACCCAGCTATGCTTTGAAGAAAACATCCCTCTGGTTCAGAGCTCTAGAAGGTTTCAGGAGCAAAACAAAAAACAAAAACCCAGCCTGAGCATATATTGCTTTGGTTATGGACTCCCTAATCTCAGCCTCAGTTCCCCACCCCCAGCTGCAAAAGAGAGAAGACAACACTGTCTTTCTGTACAGAGCTGTTGCAACAATTATAGCAGCCCCTTGAAATTTGATTTATTTGTTTTTTTACAAAAAGCCCTGGGGTGCCACTGGCAGCCCCTTGAAAATTGCTGATTTATTCCGGTGCCATCTCAGGAGAGGCATTGCTGCCAGTCCAGCCCCTTCCTCCCTCACATTTGTAAGATGGGGCCTGGTAGCAATTGAAACACAAAGAAAGCTTTTTTCGGAGGGGGGGTACGAAATGCTTCATCCTGATGTGAAATTACAGAGAATTAAACTAGCTAGCTAACCTACCGAGATTTCTTTGATCCAATGGACAGCCCCGCTTTGAACACTACGGAGCACGAGATCACTGTCAATACGTTGTTGTTTTTTGCGTGCCTCCTTCCTTCCAAGGTGTTTCACGCCTGGTTCTTAAATCCACTAATTCAGGTCAAGCGGCAACGGCAGGGCACATGCAAACACCCGCATGTCCCCTTTGCAAACTGCACAGCCAAGAGGCAGGTCTCAACCAGCCCAGGTGCTATTCAGCCAGCCGGACCTGTCCAGGCAGGCCAAAGATTTTGGACATGGAGGAAGAATAAAAAATGCCCCATTCCCTCTCCCCAATACTCTGGAAAGCAGTCAAGAAATGTTTTCCATGGAGACCCTTAGCCAGATCTGAGCACAGGAGACAAGACTGGGGTGGGGGGAGCAGAGCATGCTGGGAAACTGACCAAGGAAATAATGGGTCCCATTCTAGTTTGCCAGGACTTTTTTGGTTTTGGAAGGGGCAGAGTTGGATCCTGGCAGGGCCCTCTGGTGCCTCTCTTTCTCCAGCTCCTCAAATCTCCCTTGCCGGAGCTCAATCCCATGGCGGCTCCACAGAGAACCCCTCCCTCTGCACCAGCACATCTGTAAACAGCTCAAGCCATCCTCACCCAAACAGAGTCTGCGTCTTCCTACTTGCATTCAGTGTTCAAAATTAGCCAGGTGCAAAATGCTGGTCACTTGGGACAACTGACAACTCCACCTGACAACTCCACCTGACAACTCCACCATCTGGGAATCATTGGATCTGGACTGGTTTCACACACTAATACCACATCCTGTGGAATTCTATGAGTTATATTTGATCTGCACAATCGGGATAATAATAGTAGTAGTAGTAGTAGTAGTAATAATAATAATAATAATAATAATAATAATAATAATAATAATAACAATTTATTTATATCCTGCACTCCCCAGCCGAAGCCGGGCTCAGAGCGGCTAACAACAATAAAACAACAATAAAAGTAACACAGCATTATTTTGGCTTTACATGCTATCCCTAGAATAGAACCTGCACAAAAGATGAGAGTCGACTGGACCATAAAACCTATTCACTAGTTCTATTATTCATAAAAGCAGAAAACTGCAAAGAATCATTGGGTTGCTAGCCTCCAGTACAGACTGGATGAATCTCAGGAACCAAAATGCTTTTTCTGTGCAGCCTAAGCAGAAGCAGTAAACAACATTACATTCGTACCTTGGTTGTCGAACGCCTTGGTACTCAGATGTTTTGGCCCCTGAACACCGCAAACCCGGAAGTGAGTGTTCCGGTTTGCGAATGATTTTTGGAAGCCGAACATCCGACGTGGCTTCTGATTGAGTACAGGAAGCTCCTGCAGACAATCAGAAGTTGTGCCTTGGTTTTCGAACCGTTCCAGGAGTCAAACGGACTCCAGGAACGGATTAAGTTCGACAACCAAGGTACCACTGTATAGTTAATAGTTGAAGCTTGTTTTCACTTATCCCACTGCCCTGCCCTGCTCACAGTTGTGAAGATTCATACATCGTAAATGATTCGTGTCACCATTAAGAAAAAGAGGTCAGAATGGGCCAAAGTATACGTGGACTGTCCCTAGATCAAGCGACTTTTCTTCTTTTAAGCTCTCAAAGCTCTTAGCCTAGCTCAAGGTTGCCATCAGAACTAGCTGAGGCGTTCCCAAAGCAAAGGAAGGATTGAACTCTGATTAATAAGAATACACACAGAGGCTTGAACCAGCAAGACTCTGGGAAAGGTGTGTTTAATAATCTGTCTCTCTACCCCGTGGCCCAGGTCGTTTTATTCACAAAAGAACTTTTACAGAGTGTTCGTAAGAACCAATCAGATTTCTTCTGAACATTTCAACAAACCCCACGTGGGGACAAAGTTAAACTACCAAAACTAATTAAGCACACATATTTCTGGGGTAAACAAAACAGAACTACAAAGGAGTGCATTTGGCAACCCCTGAGGTCAGAAACAAGCAATATACATGATAAGAAGGATGGCCAGGAGGACAGCGATCATTATTACCTTCAGGTGAGATCTGTTTCCTGGCCCTAAGATTAACATCCTAAGATTAATATATCAGAAAAGCTACATCAAAGAAGCTGCCCACTATCTTCCACAGCCCAGGATGCATGCCTGGCAAAGCAGCTGGCAGCTGGGCTGTGTACGTGACTTGTCAAGCAGAGAGAAATGGACAGTAGAGGAAATGGCCAGAGATGCAGAGGATTGTGGGATTTGATCAGAAATTATTGCCAATAAATTAAACCCAGTCAACGCCATGCTTCCCAGCAGACACAATGGCTTGATGCATATTTTATAATTCCGCATAGTAATCCCACCTGACCCCACACTCTGGATATTTGCACTCCTACAACTAGCCAGATGTTCAACTAAGAACCAATCACAGTCAGTCCATCATTAGAAAAATAAGACTTTAGAGCCATCTTGCCCCAAATGGCAACTAGACATTCTGTTTTGGTGACTGTCGTTTAAGGAGCCGTTTGGTGCCTAGTGTATATATATGAGTTCCTCACACTGCTTGCATTGCTCTGCAAACCTGCAGGTAATTCCTCAATGGCTTTCAGAGAAAGGGAATACGCAAGGAAGCAAAGGGTGCCCAGCAGAGCCTCCAAATGACAGCCACCCCTGGTTGCTTGCCTCTGCTCCCAGAGCAGAGAACCTGCACTGCCTGCTTGCTGGTGCCAGGTAAAGACTTCATAGACCCATTTGCCTGGAAAGGCCTGCTGGGAAGGGAGGAGAAGACCCTGCCTGCCTCCTGCACCTACCCGCTCACTGATGGCGTTGTACTTGATGGCCAGTTCATCCCGCTCTGCCCGGCTCTGGGCCAGCAAATCTTCCACCCGAGAAAGCTCCTGCTGCAAGATGCGGTTCTCCTCCTGGAGGGAAAGCAAGGACGACATCTCGGCCTGGGAGGCCACTGTGGGAAGAGAGGAGCACAGAGGTAGGGAGACAGACACACACGCATCAAATGCATTTCCGCCGTAGGACAAGATGCCCTGAGCTCCCTTTGGAACGAAGGGCAGGAGAGAAGTTTAAGAAATACATTGGTACCTCGGTTAAGAACTTGATTCATTCCGGAGGTCCGTTCTGAACCTGAAACTGTTCTTAACCTGAAGCACCACTTTAGCTAATTGGGCCTCCCGCTGCTGCCGCACAGCCGGAGCACCATTTCTGTAACCCGAGAACCACTGAACCATCTGTAACCCGAGGTACCACTGTAAACAGAGCAAAGCAAAGCAAAGCAAGGGAACTTGGGATGCACTGCCAGAACATCTGGCATACAGGTGTGCTAAATAATGGACTGTTGCGATGCCACAGAACAGGGGTGTCCAACAGGTCAACCGGGATTGACTGGTCGATCCCCGGGAGCTTTTGGTAGATCACGGTAGATCGGTGGCTCCTCCATCTGGCACCTCCCCCTCCCCGCCCTCTAGATCGCTAGAACGGAAGTTAGAGTTTGCGCAGCAAGGCTGACTGTCTCCTTATCGATTGCTGAGAGCCTCTTTCCATTCATTAGATCTGAACACCCCCCCAAAAAAAAACTGGATCTTCCTTCCTAAAAGAAGCTTGACAACTTTGACCTGAACCTCCCCCCAAAACGAGATGTTCCTGCCTAAAAAAGAGATCAACAAGTTTGACCTGAATACCCCAAAAAGGGGTAGATCACTGCCAGATTTTAATCATGTGAGTAGATCTTGGAAGTTGGACGTTCCTGCCATAGAACATTCGCAAACATTTTCTTGCTGCTGGATGGAAAGGCATCGGCAACAGGTTGTTGCTAATGGGGCAGCTTCTGCCAGGGAAGAGGCAGCGCTCACCTCGTCCCAGAAGGGGTCCTGCAGTTTTCGCCTTTTATTTCAGCCCCCAGAGACTCGCCTTTATTGGGATGAGCGACCATGGAAGAAATGGAGGGGTTACTCCCCTTTGCAACCACACTGTAAAGTTCATTCTTCTTGAACTGCAGGTGCCGGCGTCAGCCGCCCTCCCCCTCAATGCACAAC
Organism: Podarcis filfolensis; assembly: GCF_964270895.1. NCBI lineage: Eukaryota > Metazoa > Chordata > Lepidosauria > Squamata > Lacertidae > Podarcis > Podarcis filfolensis. The sequence continues at coordinate 9,812,640 of NC_139611.1, read as the reverse complement.
TGATTTATAGGATTTGCTGCCACGATCTGTGGCAAAAAACCGTGGGCTTTGGCTTGGACCTCCACGTGAAGTAGCAGTCTATCTGTGAAAGCCAGATACCCAAATGCGCCAGCAAGAGAAAGCTGTTGCCTTCCCTGTCTTGTGGGAGCATTTGTCTGGTCACCGTGATCGCCATAAAACTGGGTCTGATCCAGCAGCAGCAGCCTGACTCTTTCTGGTGTCTTATGTGAGTTTCGCAAAGGTGCATCACCCATTGAGAGTCGCTCACACAGCGGCCACAAGAGTTCTGGTAGCACATGGATGGAAGACTGAAGAAAGCCCAACTAAAGAATTGTGGCAAGAAAAATTGACAGACTATGCAGAACTGGCAAAATTGAAATATAAGCTACGGGACAAGGATAACTGTGACTTTAAGGATGAATGGGAACCCTTTACAAAGTATCTGAAGACGCAACAAAGTGAACTGGACTCCTTGTTCAATCCAGGTTTTGAATAAACATTCACAAACTTTTTATTAATAATAACCAGCTAAATAGTTTGAGGATCTATACAACTTTGTAACATGCAGAAAACAGCAGTCTCGGAGAAACCAAAGACTGGAACTGAGGGAAGTCGGGGGGGGGGGGTTGTGTGGGAGCGGGGGGAGGGAGGAAAAATGGGAGAAAAAACAAGGATGATATGTTTTTGGATAATATGTCTTGTTTTAATTTTGAATATTTTTTTTTTTAAAAAAAGAGTCTCTCCCTCCCTCTCACATACAGAGAGAGCTTCCTATTTGCTGCCTTCCCTCCTTCTGCTTCTCTCTCCTCGTCCATCTGTTCCGAATTCCTTTCGCTTCCCAGGTATTGTTTGGAAACAGAGCATGTCGCAGCAGCACGAAGCCCCTGGGCCCAGCCAGCAGCACTGTGGCCAGCTTGGCACAGTCTGGCCTCCTTGTCCTGTCCAGAAGGGGTGACAGGCAGGTGGGCTGGGCAGGCGTGTCCCGAAGCTCAGCAGAGGATGAAGTGTCATATTAGAAAGCAAAAAAACTTGTTTTGATGAATTGGAAAAGATTCCATTGAGCACATGGATTGACAATATGGACAGACTAGCTACATAGAAACAAACTGCATATCAACGCAAATTAAGAATGGATAAATATGAAAAAATCTGGAAGGAATACTTAAGCGATAAGGCAGACAGTGGTGGGAAGTAGGGGGAGGAGAGGTGAGGAAATATTGTTAAAAAGGTGAAGTTATAGGTACCGTATTTTTCGCTCCACAGGACGTACTTTTTTCCTCCTATAAAGAAAGGGGAAATGTGAGTGCGTCTTATGGAGTGAATGGCGCTGCACAGAGAGGGAGAACTGCGCAGCGCCCCTTCAGCGACGCACCTGCCCTGGCTTCTGCCCTGGCCACATGCAGCCTTTTCGGGCAGGGGGAGCCTTCATCCCGCTGCCCTGAAGAGGCTTGGTGCTGTTACCCCAGAAGCCAGAACAGCCACACGGTATCCCAGAAGCCAGGTCCCTCTTGCTGTTCTGGCTTCTGGGATTCAAAATATATTTTTTTTCTTGTTTTCCTCCCCTCCAAACTAGGTGCTTCTTATCATCTGGTGTGTCCTATAGAGCGAAAAATACGGTATATCAGTACTCAAATCTGAATTGTTAAATTGTGTTACTAGTGTCATTGTGGTTTTCGTTGTACAGTGGTACCTCGGGTTAAGTACTTAATTTATTCCGGAGGTCCGTTCTTAACCTGAAACTGTTCTTAACCTGAAGCACCACTTTAGCTAATGGGGCCTCCCGCTGCCGCCGTGCCACCACCACACAATTTCTGTTCTCATCCTGAAGCAAAGTTCTTAACCTGAAGCACTATTTCTGGGTTAGCAGAGTCTGTAACCTGAAGCGTATGTAACCTGAAGCGTATGTAACCCGAGGTACCACTGTATGTGTTTTTTGTGGTTGCTGTTTGTATTGAAAAAAATGATTAATTTTTTTTTTATAAAAAAAAGCAGAGGATGAAGTGTCGGATACAACAAGATGGAGTACCAGAATGTCAGGAATTGGCTTCATCCTTTCCACCTGTCACCTCCCAGGAGTTGGAAGAGGAAAGGGTCCATTCTGCCAGGTACCTAGCCAGAGCGGAGATCAGCTGCCTCCTCCTCTCTGTCTTGCTTGCAGGGGAAACCAGACCAGGCCAGGAGATGAAGAGCCTAGCGAGGGAGGCAGCCAAGAAGGCCCCCTTCCCAGCCCACAGTTCCCCAGTTCCAAGAAGAATCGTCTTCTCCAAACATACCTTGGCAATCGCTTTGCGAGAGGTTCTTGGTGACGATTTCACGGATCCTAGCCGGCAAGCGGGTGGGTGGAGAGTCTTCACAGGAGCCCCTGACAGAGAGGCTCTTCCCTTCTGCTGAGATCAGGATGCTGTCTTCCACTTTCTGCCGGGTGAGAACAAGCCAGTCTCAGCAACCAGGGACTGGCCCTGAAGAAGCCAAGACAGAGTCTCCTCTGGGCCAAGACAGCTTCTCAGGGAGCCCAAGATGGCGTTGCCCAACTGCAAGATGCAGAGGCAGCACGGTGCAGGAACAAGCCACACTGGCCAAAGAAGGTTGCCAGCTGCCCAGCAGGTGAAAAATTGGCCTCTGGTGCCAGGCGAACTGAGGGAGCCTCTTGCTTCTATTCCAGACTCCCTGGCTTGGCTTTGGGCTCTTTGAGTCAAGCCTCTCCCTCAGTGGCCCCATCAATAAGATGGGAATAAGAGTGCCCTGTCTCTGGGACACACACATACACACACACGGAGACGTCAATATCATTGCTAAATTAAAAACCAGATTAACTTTCTCTATAGTTTTACACGCCTATATAGCAGTCAGTGAACTATATTTCACTCTGTGTTTTGGGTGGAACTGAAATTTCCATGCAGGCCGACCCAAGTCCCTGGCCCAGTTCAGCAACTGGGACTGCACTGGGTGAGGCAGCAGCCTGCAGGATGCAAGGGAAGATGAATAGCCCCAGAAGGAATCCACAGGGGTGGGGGGAAATCTGCCTAAGACCAGAACATATTCAGCACTTAGGGGGCAGCTCTATCCTCATGCAGTCTGTCTCGGGAGGGGGGATCCCCAGTACAAAAACCCAACCTTCTCCCAGAATCTCCAGCCCATGAAGCTCACGGAGGAGGGACTAAAATGAGCGACTGGGCCTGGCCACAAACAGGGCTCAGTACTTCATTGTGGCTTTGGGCTTGGGAAGGTGGAAAGAGAAGGGAAGTGGGCAACTCAAGTAGGCAATTTGGGGCAGGGGAGCATCTCTGTCCCTTGCCCAGGCCGGACCTTGAATCAGTGCCCACCCCCCCCTCACCATGCCTTGGGACCCTGTTCCTCCACGGCTTCAGTATAAAAGGATGTCCAGATTTAGTTCCCTAATGCCCAGCAATCCAATAACTGTGCCTCCTTGGCCCTTTGTTATCCCATAGAAGGTTTAAAGGTCACCTCCAAAACGGGACTCAGGACTTGGCTGACTTCTTTGTGAAGTGTGGGGGAGGGAGAGGCTCCCCCCCCAACTTAGGCATTCAACATCAACTTCATTGGACTGGTCATGTTGTGCGGATGCCTGATGATCGTCTTCCAAAGCAACTACTCTATTCAGAACTTAAAAATGGAAAGCGTAATGCTGGTGGTCAACAAAAGAGGTTTAAAGACTGTCTCAAGGCAAATCTAAAAAAAGTAGGATAAACACTGACAACTGGGGAACACTGGCCCACGAGCGCTCCAGTTGGAGAACAGCCTTTACCAAAGGTGTCGTGGGCTTTGAAGACACTTGAACTCAGGACACAAGGGAGAAACGTGCTAAGAGGAAGCAACGCTTGGTAAACCCTCACCGTGATCAACTCATGCCCGGAAACCTATATCCCCACTGTGGAAGAACGTGTGAATCCAGAATTGGCCTCCACAGTCACTTATGGACTCATTGTTAAAACCATGTTTATGGAAGACAATCTTACTCAGCTATGAGTGATCGTCAAAGAAGAAGAGGAAGAGGAAGAGGAAGAAAAAATTATACTACTCCCCCTAGCTCCCAGACTCAAGACACATTCCCCAACCTGTTCATGTAAGAAGCAGCCAAGGATGGAGATGTGAAAAAAACAACCCTGGATCTTTTGGTCAACTGGCCCAGATGTTCTTCATCAAGCACTCCCCAAAATTGAGCAACCCCTCTTGCACAAGCCCTACAACAACTTTGCAAAATATGGTCTGGCCCCCCCCCAAGGTCTGAGAGACAGTGGACCAGCCCCCTGCTGAAAAAGTTTGCTGACCCTTGTCCAACACCTTCAGAGTCACCAAAGTCCTAAGGAGTGCAAAAGACTTCACTCCAGAGTGAGGCTACATTTACTTTAGGTGATGTTAAATCAGGGCAGGGGACTGGGATGCAACTTCAGATTGCGGCGTGAATTTAGCTTTACACCTGTAAATCTCCTGTAACACTAAGGATCCAACAGCAGCTCCTACACAAATAAGATTATTCTCTTTTCCAGTAAATTGATTTTAGCTTTCTAATGCAATCCCTCACCTCACCATTAAACCTTGCTTTCCTCAGCTTTTAGATCAGGTACCAAAACCTAGTTTGTTTGTTTTTAAGGATAACTAAAAGCGGGGGGGGGGGGGGGGGAGAGAGATATTTGCCTTCAAGAGAGGAGACATTACAAACCTTTGCCTGGCCCAAAGGTACAAATATTTTCCAGCATCCAACCCGCCCCGCAAGGCAAGACTAATTTGGAGAAATCCCCATAAAAGGCAGGGAAAGAGTAGAATAAAGGGAATTCAGCGAGACGCCGGGCGAGGGGTCCTACTTTTAGGGGGTTGTTTCTGGCGCCAACTTCGGAGTTCTGTATGCAAAAGATGCGCCCAGGTTCCCCCCCAAAAAGGAGATTATATTCGCCCCCACAGAAAGAAAGAAAGAAAGAAAGAAAGAAAGAAAGAAAGAAAGAAAGAAAGAAAGAAAGAAAGAAAGGCGGGTTGCCGGAGGGGGTTGAATGATGCTCTCGCTTCCACCGCCAGGCAGCCCCCACCGACCTGAACCGCAGCCTCCAGCTTCAGCTCCGCAGCCTCCGCGTTGCTCATGGGGAGGGGGCCGCCGCAGCTCTACGGCCGGGCTCCGGGGGGCTCCTGCCGGGCAGGGGCGGCCGCCTCCATGGCCCTTTGCACGGCAGATGCGATGCTTACTGCTGCTGCTGCTGGAGAGGGGGAGGACCCGGGGAGGAGCGCCAGCCCGAGCCGCACCCCCCCCCCCGCCTCTTTCCCGGGTCCCGCGGCTGCAAGGGGGAGCCGGGCTGGACCAATCGCCGCCCGGCAGCAGAAAGGGGGGGCGGCGGCAGCAGCAGGCTGCCTCCCCCGCGGACACAAGCCGTGGCGCTCCCGGGTCCTAGAGGCCGCCGCTTCTCGGGCTTGATGCAGTCACGACGGCCCCTTGCCTAAAGTTTGCAGCTCGGGCTGCAGGCGGATATTCGCACGGGGCAGACACCGGCCGGAGCCCCACCGAGTGAGCCGGCTCCACTTTCTCATCGGGGAACGTGCCCCGCAGCGCGCGCCTCGGAGCAGAAACTCAGCAGATGGAGCCTCGCGCGCGCCTGGCCGATGCTGCACCTGTTGGATTTCTGCCCCATCCAACCTGTCAAAGGGGAAGGAGCCCCATCAGCAGTTTTGAAGGCGCTGTGCAAGCGCGGTGGGGAGTTTTTAGGTCAATGGAATTCAACGACGCGAATTCGTTTGCTCTCAACTTGTCCGGTGTGGGCAAAGGGGTAACTGCGAAAGCTCGGTCCGGACACTGCGCTTCTGGAGCCAGAAGGGGGTGGACGGGAGGCTGTTGTGCAGTGCCTCGGGGCATGTGTGGAGTGCAGGGCCTTCCCCGCCCAGCAGAGCATCAGCCCTGGTCCCTGACTGCCTAGTGCCCCAGGACAGGGCTGCCCCCCATCGCCAAGCCAGCCCCTCACCTGGCACAGGTGGCTCTGCTGGGCGATCAGCTGCCTTCTCAAACCGCAGCAGCGTTACTATAGCGCCGGGCAGCGGTGGAGGAGGGCGGGTTTCTGATGGCGCCCTTGGCCGGCCCAAGAATGCTGCTTCCTCCTCCTCCTCCTCCTCCTCTTGTTCTTCCAGGCCAAGGCGCGTGCCAAGGGCTCCGGTTGCACCCGGGGAAAACCCAGGCAGCACCAGCATAAGCTGCTTAAGTCTCCGGGAATTACGGCCGCCCTGCGGGGCAGCTGAGCCCTGCCTTCTTCCCGAAAGGGAGGCTTTTCTCGCATGTCTCAGTGACCCCCCAACCAGGACACAGCCGCAGCCTCCCGCCAGGACTTTGCAAATACTGGAAGTGGCTCTGTAAGCCAGGCCTGACATGTCAGGAAAAGAGAAAGGGTTATGGGGCCTTTGGGAGGCAGCCCCTCCCTGGGTCATCGATAGCTAGAAGCTTGTTTGAGGCCTGGGGCACTACCCAGCACCAGATATTTGCAACGCAGTGGGGGGGAATTCAAAGCCAAGCAGATTGTCCAGAGGCAGCACTGCGGGTTTCCCTGTCCCAGAGAAAGACAAGCAGGACTCAGCATTTGGCTTGAGAGGGAAAAATCCCAGCTTGCATCCCCCAAAATAATACTGCTTTTTGGGGTTCTGGGGCTGTTTTTTTGGCTGGAAAAGGTTCTGTGCTCACAGTCACAAATGCCAGCCAAGGAACTTGGGGAGCAACAGAACTGTACCTCTGGGCATGAACAGAGTGCCAATCCTCAAAAAACAAATGTACACAATAGGAGTGGAAGTCCTAATCAGAGGAGCCCCACTAAAACAGCCACATCTATTAAATTCAATGGGTCCAACGTTGGGCACCACCCTTAGGTTTAGGAAGATGTCCTTGGGAACCTACCCCTGAGCCACCCAACATGTGAATCTCACTGAGACACTGTATTTACTAAATCTTTTGGCATTTTCACTCCCCCACCTGGCTCCATTTCTGCTTCCCCAGCCCCTTTCCCAAAGACAAACAAAGGCTTTTATACAGATAAATACATATACATTTTTAATAAGGAACCAGCTCAAAAAGAACAAAAGGCAGCAAAAACTTCATGGAGTTTCATAGTAAGAAAATGTTCTGTAAAAGGCCTTCGTCTTAGAATAAATAGGATAGGAGTGAATACAAAGATCTATATTTCAAAAGAGAATTAAAACCCGGTTCCGTAAGATGGCCCAGAGGGCAGCTTTTGTCCTTCACAATGTCTGAGGCACCTGCGATAGGAGAAAAACCCAGGGTCTCTCTGAAAGTAAAAGGGTAATTTGTTGTGTGTGTGCACATTAAAAGTCACACCAATATGGAATGTCAGAAGTTCCACTGCTCCTGCTGCTCAAAAGGCCAGTTTGAGCAGAGGAGGGAGAAGGAAAAAGAGAAGGCACTTCACAAGGCAAAGCAGAGCCAGGGACCCCCGCCCTCAAAGGACATCGACGTGGCATCATTGCTCGCAGCCTCTGCAGCAAGCTGATGACTCTTCTCTCACTCCCAGCATTGCTACCTCCACCACAGCCATCAGAGGCAGAGCAACATGACAGAATGGGGGCCCAGCATCCTTCCAGTGAGGAAGACACCCTGGAAATTCCGAGAGGGAGATGTGCAACAGGTAAGCCCATTTCAAATTTGCAAGGTGGGCTGTGAAGGCAGGGCACTGCCAGTCACCTCCTGCAAGGGAAGCCGCCTTTGCCCGCGTGTTTCCTGGGGCAGCTGCGCCGCAATATCCCTCCAAGCTAGAAAGCGGACGAGGCGAGGCAAGCATATCAAAGAAACACCGTTGACACCACACAAGACAGGAAAAAAGGCAAGAGACAGGAAGGAGCCTCTTTCTTTCTGGACAGCTGTCTCCCTCTTCCCCACTCCAGGATTCCAGGTTCTTAAGCTGTGATCTGAACCCAGGAAAAACTCCCTCCCTCCCTCCCCTTTCAGGGACCCCAAGTGCTGAGGGGGTAGATGGAGGTGGAGGGAGGGAGAAGAGGATCTGCACAGCCCCAGCTGACCCCTACCTTCCCTATCCCATTAAATGCCCCAAGCAAACATCCAAACACATCCAGGACTGGGATCTCATGATGCACCACGAGGGCAAAGTAGCTTCCTCTTTGGTCCACAAGGGTCCTTCCGTGGCCTTCACCCCCGACCAGAGAAGCACAAGATGCTCAGCTCAGAACTGGACCCAGCTGGTGGAGCTCTGCTGAGCCTGACCGGAGGCAGACCTAGAAGGAGAAAGAAGAGGCGCTCCCTTCAGCAAGGAGTGGATCTGCAGGGGCCCAGGGCCTGCACTGCACTGGGGACAGAGAGGGTCCCTTCCCCCTGAACATCTGGACGTAACCTCTGGCCACCACATAGTGGATGGCATGAGGGGGCAATGGAGTTTCACTGCTTCGCCAAGAATGCAGACCTACCCTTTGTATAAGAGGATCTCCCCACCACTGGGACTTGAACGTCATGAACCTGGCACCCCTCGGGTCCCATCAACAGATAATAATAATAATAATAATAATAATAATAATAATAATAATTTATTATTTATACCCCGCCCATCTGGCTGGGTTTTCCCAGCCACTCTGGGCGGCTTCCAACAGAACACTAAAATACAATAACCTATAAAACATTAAAAGCTTCCCTAAACAGGGCTGCCTTCAGATGTCTTCTAAAAGTTTGGTAGTTATTTTTCTCTTTGACATCTGGTGGGAGGGTGTTCCACAGGGCGGGTGCCACTACCGGGAAGGCCCTCTGCCTGGTTCCCTGTAACTTGGCTTCTCGGAGCGAGGGAACCGCCAGAAGGCCCTCGGTGCTGGACCTTAGTGTCCGGGTGGAACGATGGAGGTGGAGACGCTCTTTCAGGTGCGTCAGATTAGGGAGTTTTCCGGATAAAAGGTGGGGTGGGTGGAAGGGGACACATTTCAACTTCTGCAACCCACATGTGACTCTCACCCAGAAGCTTTGGTGAAGTCTCCCCAGATGTCTGCAGCTGCTTCTGCTGTTGAATTTGAAGCCTGCGGAGGCGGCCACGGGATGGAGACGTCTGCTGATAAACAGGATACAGGGAGGGAGAGACAGAGAGATAACCGTTCATCACTTGGGTTTATATTTCGCAGCCCCTTCCTGGCCAGTCCTTTAGGAGCTTTAGGAGCCCCTGGGACCTGGTGGAGAGGAAGACCCCATAAAGGCAGGCAGCTGAGGCAATGCTGGCGGGGCGTGGAGTTTAACCTGAGCAGCCTCGTCTGCTCTGAAGCTTGCCTGCCCCGAGAAAAACTGAAGAGTCCAGCGACGCAAGGCTGGGAAATCACCTGCCGATAACCACAAGCAAGCCTGGCTTGGGGAAAGCTAGCTCTGAAGTAGGACAGCTGTGCACTGCCATAAGGGACTTTCCACTTTGCGAGTGAGATCAGCAGGAAACACAGACCTGCCTCAGCAGCAGACGGAAGCTGCTCCCCGGTCAGGGAGGCCTTTCCTCCAGGAGGGGGTGGGATGAGGCTGGGGCCCCCAGAGCCTGTTGCTCGGGGCCTGTTGGCTGAGGAGACGTCCTTCTTCTTCACGTTCTGAAAGGAGATTGAACTGCATGGTCAGTCACTCAAAGGGGCAAAGGGCGTTACCCGGCCCACGGCTGCGTCTCTGCATGGGGAGCAAGCCCAGCGGAAAGGAGGGAAAGGCCTCATCCATCTGCAAGCAACCTGCAGCTCCAGCCAGGCCTGGGCTGAGATGACTTTGAGTAATTGCCTTTGTCTCATCTCCTTGCCACACAGACAACACAGTGGACACACCCGCGCAAGACACAAGAGCAAAAAGACTCCCCCCCCCCACCTTTGACCTTGTATAGTGTTGTTCGTTTCTAAAAAGCCATTATTATGTGGTCAAGTGATATAGAGGCAGAAACAGGGCACAGGGGTATGATGCCGGGGTGTGTGTGTGTGTCTATGTCTCAAAAGAAATCCCTTTGGGATGAGGGAGGGTATAATCTGCTGATGATCAGATTAAGGTAAAGGTAAAGGGACCCCTGACTGTTAGGTCCAGTCGTGACCGACTCTGGGGTTGCGGCGCTCATCTCGCTTTATTGGCCGAGGGAGCCGGCGTACAGCTTCCGGGTCATGTGGCCAGCATGACTAAGCCACTTCTGGCGAACCAGAGCAGCGCATGGAAACGCCGTTTACCTTCCTGCTGGAGCGGTACCTATTTATCTACTTGCACTTTGACGTGCTTTCGAACTGCTAGGTTGGCAGGAGCAGGGACCGAGCAACAGGAGCTCACTCTGTCGCGGGGATTCGAACCGTCAACCTTCTGATCGGCAAGCCCTAGGCTCTGTGGTTTAACCCACAGCACCACCCGCGTCCCTCGAGGATTGGATTAGTTCCCACCATTTGGGGTCAGAAAGGAACTTTCTTCCAGGTCCTACAGGCTATCAACCCTGGATGGTGTCCCTTGGTAACCCATGGCTTGACTTGCTGATTTGGGCCACTTGTTAGCATTTGCTTTGCGACTCCTTTTCCGCAGCCCATCCCCCACCCCCTCTGCCACAGCCGGACAAGCCCAGAGAGGTCCCTCCTCCTCACCGCAATGTTGAGCTTGATTGTCTGCCCTTCCTTGAAGCCCAGGTCCAGTTTGGGGCCCTGGTCTGGATTCAGGGCCTGCTTGGCCAGCTCACTCTGCTGTTTGACCCACCTGTTGAGATAATAAATTGGGGTGGGGGTGGGGTGTCACGAGGCAGCAGAGCAAAAAGCATAAGGTGCGGGCAGGGGGCGGTGTAGGGAAAGTGGCTATGTTGCACTCAGCACCCAAGCCCATGAAAGCAAGCACCTTCTCTTTCAGAAGAAATCTGTCGCAGCCACAAAGGCAGCACCCGAAACCCTGTGTTTGATTTCAGTTGGTGGGAGGGGAGTCTGCAGGGAGTCATTGCTGCTTTTCCCCTGCAACCCTCATCTATCTTGGATATCCATCCCGCCCACCCCACCCCCCAGCATGGGTAGATGGAGAGTTGCAGGGGGGAAACTCCTTCTAGCTGCTGCTTCTCTACAAGTTCCCCCCTGCTTCCACCCCCAGAATCAGCCCCCTCCCCGGTCCCCTTGGCTCGCCTGCTGAAATCCTCCAATTTGTCAGGGGTTTACCAGAATGCAGGCTCCTTCAGCAAAGCAGACACCAGGGCTACAGAGAGCGAAAGGGGACTGCAAGTCATGACAGAATCTGCCCCCACCTGCAATCGGCAGCTGCCCCAAACCCCACTTTCTTTCTTTCCTTCACTTCTCACAGTGCTGCTTTCACAGGGGGAGGGGTTGAGGTTTTTGTTTTGTTTTGCATCAGCAGAGCTAGGAAGGGGCATTCGAAGGAACCCCAGGAGGCAAAAGGTAGCTTGCACCAGCTCAGAAGAATTAGCTCGGCTTGCATGGAAAGGCACCTTGCTCTTCCAAGGCTCCACCCGGTGTAGCAAAGACTCCACCCGCTCCCCCTGGGCTGGGGAAGGTCTGGACACCCAGGCACTCTGCAAAGCGGGAAGCAGATGCTCACTTGAAATGGTCCTGCAGAGCGACGTTGAAGTCGAAGGCATCACCTCGGTCAACAAAGCCGACTCCAATGAAGGCCCGGCGCCCTGCAAGAGAAGCCATGCTCATTCTGTCGGCAGCAGAGCTTTCATTGTGGCACACCAAGGAAGTGCCGAGAGGCCCCGGCTGCCCACAGAGTGGAGAGGGAGCCAGGCAGTCCTGGGAGCAGAGGAAGGGCAGCACCTACAAGTGGGGCAGCTCAGTGGCACCAGGAGTGGCTGTGACAGCAAGCTGGACAGAGGCAAAAGGCCCACATGGGGCCTCACTGGCACCAAGGACTGAAGCCAACTTCCCAGGGACAAAACCACACCAAAGCAGAAGGGCCTCACACACACCATGGCAGGTGCAAGGACAGTGCCCTCTCCTATCGTTGGACCCGACTAGCAGCCCACTGTTGGCCAACCCAAACAAGGCAAAAAGCAGGAAGCAGGAAGAGATCTGAGGGCAGAGTGGGGGGGGCGGTGACCAAAAAGCAGCAGCCCTGGGGGAGGCAAGCTGTGCCGGCGCCAGGAGGGCCAGAAAAAGAGCATGCTGAGGAAATGGGTGCAGAGGGTCCTCTTCCCAAAGGCCCCCCAAGTCCTGGCAAATCCCAGCTTGCTGCAAGAAGGAAGCTTTGGGTTTTAAGGGAAAGAGGAAGAGGGGGCTTGCAGGGGCTGCCTTAGGATCATTCCAGGAGATGCACAAGTGGGGAACTGATTCCCGCTGCCCTGCGTGCCTAGGAGGACACGATCCGAACCTCCGCCTCCATACCGTTCCCGTCCTCAATGCGGATGACAAAGTATCGGCTGGAATCCGTCACACCTTCCACAGTAATGCTGGGGAACTGGTCCACAGGAGCCTGGGCAAAAAGTTCTCCTGGAAGGGGGGAAAGTGAGGATATGAAACCAGCTGTTCAGCTTCTCCCTCCCACCCGACCAAAGATACTTTGGGTGCCATGAGTGCGTCCCATAGTTAGCAGATTGTGTTACTTCTCTTCATACTTGTGCATTTTGGTTCACTGAAAGTGACCCCCCCCCCAACGCAATGGGTGTGTGACATTGATGCAAATATTCTGAATCAGTTCTCATTCACGTCCTTCAAAATTCTTTGAATTGGAAACTTAAGTTCACAAATAAGTTGGGTGGGGGGGGAGGACTCTACAGTTTAAGATGTGCCCTTTCTGCCTTCCGGAAAATTGACTACTGGACTCCTGGGCACTGCAAGCAAGTCAGGGGAAGCTTGCTAGGGTTCACCACCACCACCACCATGAATGTAGAGTTTGCCCAAGATTAGCACACTTCCACACCCTGCAATTGCTCCCCTTCGGGTGTGGCAGTGAGGGCTGGGATTCAGGGTAGCTTGACAGACCCATAAAAGAACCCAATTCTGGCATCCTATGGACAATCAACCTGGCTAAAAAGGATTGCCCTGAACCACAGTCACTGTGTCTCCTTTTGCCTGAGACTTAACTAAGGCCTAAACCGAGTTCTGGGCTAGGAAAAGCTTCCTCCTTCCAACAACCATGTTGCACGGAGACGATGGACGCCTCACTCCCCATTACCTGAGTTCTTGTCCTCCAACTTGATGTAGGCCACGTTCCCTTTGGCCGTTATGCGCATGCGCCCGCTCCATGCTGGCTGGTCCAGCTGCCACTCCGCAGCTCTAGCACCAGGGAGAGAAGACAGCGCCGCTGTTCAGAGCTAAAAGTCACCCAACAGAATCAAAAGCATTGGAAGGGGCCCCCGGAACACCAGCTTCCCAACCCCTCCCCTCTTTTTGCAGTGCAGAAAACTCGCAACTGCAACACACACAAACACATCGTGCTTCAGAGCAAATTTCTCTTTCATGCCATGTTTGTTAAAGGAGTAGGCTAGGCGCTGTGGTTTAAACCACAGAGCCTAGGACTTGGCGATCGATCAGAAGGCCGGCAGTTCGAATCCCCGCGACGGGGTGAGCTCCCATTGCTCGGTCCCTGCTCCTGCCAACCTAGCAGTTCAAAAGCACGTCAAAGTGAAAGTAGATAAATAGGTACCGCTCCAGCGGGAAGGTAAACGGCATTTCCGTGCGCTGCTCTGGTTCGCCAGAAGCGGCTTAGTCATGCTGGCCACATGACCCGGAAGCTGTAAGCTGGCTCCCTTGGCCAATAAAGCGAGATGAGCGCTGCCACCCCAGAGTCGGCCATGACTCGACCTAATGGTCAGGGGTCCCTTTACCTTTACTAAGCACCCTTATCCAAAAAACAACAACACCCCTGCCATGTTCCTCCTTCGCTGCCACCCTTTCAAAACTCCCCTTTTAACATGGTGGTATCACTGTACGCCCCTTCAGACTCCCCAGCAGCCCGAACTGAGCCTTGAGCCCTAACCCGCAGGGACACCATTGGTTTGAAAGTGGGGGGAGGGGAGAGAGTCCGAGGCGGGGAAAGGAGGGCACTCTGCACATGCCCCGGGGCTCCCCGGCTCACCTGTAGCCCCGGTTAGAGGCGCGCGGCGGCACTCGGTAGACGTGGACCTCCGGCTTGACGCAGAGCACCGACTCGTACTCCTCGCCCTCCGCCATCTCGACCGCCTACTCCACGGAACCCGGAAACGCGGCGCCTCTCCGCCCACGGAGGCGCATGCGCGGACGCGCGCGAACCGGAAGCGTCAGTCACCCTTCTTTTGCGTCACTTCCTGCGGGGGGGGCTGTTCCGGCTCCAAGACTTCCTGCCTCTTGTGTCGAAGGCGAAGACGGCAGCGAAATAAAGCCTCGCCGGCCAAGGCAGCGGTGTCACCTCAAAGGCCTTTCTGGCTCCGCGGCCCCTGCTTCGCCTCCGTTAGCTCGGGGAATGGCCCTCGCCTCCCGCCGTCAGGCTGAGGAGGGCGCATAGACTTGCGAAAAAGTAGAGCGGTGCTCGCTTAGATTTCAATGGAAGCTTCCGGGTTCTTCGGGCCTTTTTAACGTTGTGGTTCCGAGGGGCTGCCCGATGGAAAGCAGGCAAAATCCACGGCACCGAAGCGCCGTCTCCCCACCTTCGCAGTAGGCAACCGGAAACGTGGGACCCCAGCCTTCTTCCGCGCTAAGGACTCCGAATCGAGGAATTGGGGAGGGCCACTCTACACTTTCTTATATCTACGCGGGCGGGGTAGGAAATGTTTTGTTTCTCCATGGTGGAAGCATAGGGCTAGAAGGGACACAAAAGGGAGAGAGAGAGAGAAAACGGTTTTCGCTGCATCCCGACGCGGCTGTTCCCCCTGGTGGCCGGGAAGGGCGTCGGCAGCCGCGTCTCCGCTGAGCCGACAGCGCTCAATGTGTCGAACTTTCGGGGGCGGGCCGAGAACTATTTTCAAGGACCCGGTTCGAGCTATGGCCCCTTTCCGGGGGAGGGGAGGGTCCAGGGGCTGGAGCCAGCATTGCACGGCGAGGCAAAAGAAAATCCAGTTCATCTATGCTAAAGGTGGGGACATAGCTGTCAGCGTTTCCCTTTTTTTAAGGGAAATTCCCTTATTCCGAATAGGATTCCTCGCGAGAAAAGGGGAAAGTGGACAGCTATGGGTGGGAGCGGGGGCTTGACCCGGCTGCAACTGAGCAGGAACGAGGGACCGGCGGGCAGTGGGGTCGCCCCCGATGCTGGAGCAGGGCGAGCGTCCCGCTAGCTGATTCTTATCAAATGACTTGAAAAATCAAAGTGTCAGAACTTTGAACACCCAGCGCAGAACGCATTGCTTCCGCCTGCAAAATGACATTTTTGGATCTGGAAAAGGCCTGCTCGAGAGATAGAGAGTAGCGATCCAGCAAGCGGAGTGGCCATTCAAAGGCGTCTGGAATAGGCAGGAAGCCAGCAGTGCTTTTTCCACTGGGTGACTCCAGGATCTGGTATGCGGAAGATCCATTCCCCATAAGTCCTAATGCAGGTTGCCTAATGTAGGGGAATCCCCACCCCCACCTCTTGCCAACATAGCCCAGGTAGACTTCTGTCTCCTCCCCCGCCCCGTCCTCCATACTGTTTTGCAACCAGAAGCAACCCCCCCCCCCAAACGCTGCCCTTCAGTCCTACAGGAGAGCATCTTCATCCATAAAAGCTGGCCCACGTCAAAGGGGCAGACAACCCCCCACCCCCACCCCAAAACCCAATTTGATTCTAGGCTGCATTAACAGAGGTGTAGCGTTCAGATCAAGGACCACACTATTCTGCCTTGGTTAGACCACACCTGGAGACCTGTGTCTAGTTCTGGTCACTGTGGTTTAGGAAGGCTATTGACTAACTGGAACATGTAAAGGAAGAGGGCAACCAAGATGGTCAAGGTTCTGGAAACCAAGCCTTACGAGGAATGGTTGAGAGAAATGGGTATGTTTAGCTGGGAAAAGAGGAGACTAAAAGGGAACATAGAAGAGGGAACAAGCTTGTTTTCTCCTGCTCCGGAGGCTAGAACCCAAACCAATGGCTTCAAAATTACAAGAAAGGAGATTCTGCATAAACTGCATCAGGAAGAAGTTTCCGACACTAAGTGCTGTTTGACAGTGGAATGACTTCCCTTGGAAGGTGGTGGGAGTCTGCTTCATTGGAGGTTTTCAACCAGGGACTGGGTGGATGCTTTAGTTGAGATTCCTGCATTGCAAGGTGTGGGTTTAGGTGAGCCTTGGGGTCCCTTCCAACTCTACAGTTTGATCATTCTATGCCTGGGAAATGCATGCAAGCGCACCAAGAGGAAATAAGAATAAATGAGGCCACATACTTAAAAGTTAACACATTTATTTAAAATACATTTATAAAATGTTTTGTCTGCATATGTAGGATGGCTGTGGGCTGGTGAAGCCTCTTTGCTTGCCATGTGGGAACACATGCACACACCCTAAGAAGTGCCCCCCCTTTCTAACACACACACACACAAACACACACTCCCCCCACCCCCCGGAAGAGGGCCTTCAACTTATTCCAACACTGATTCCTGGACAAGACCGTAGCCCCATTGTCCATGCCAGAGAAGCCCCCCAATGGCAGACAGTGAAAAGGGTGCCACCTCCCTGCCTGCAGGATGGAAGCACACCCCCCCCTTTTGACCATGGTGCAGCTGGTGGCACAGCAGTAACCGCCTTTCTTCTTGGTGGGGTTTGGGCTCTCCTCCTAGGAGCAACTTGCAAGAAGGTAAGTACAGCTCCGGGGGAGATGGGGGAGACTTAATCCTAAGTGGAAGAAAGGAGGCAGCCATAGAAGAGCAGTTGGGTGGAGCAGCAGCAGCAGCAGCCAAAGACGGCACTTCCCGCAAGGCAACCAAAGCAGAGTTAAGGAAAGTCATGGTGATGCCAGGCAGTTATTGCTCACATATTTCTCCCTACTCTTGGGCAGGAGGGACAACTTTTTCTCTCCCACCTCCCTTGCTACACCCGGAAAGAAAGTGTCAGGGCCATGTTACAAAAGCCATCCAAGGGTCAGGTCCTGCAGAAATGTCAAGCTCTCCCAAAGCCCAGCGCTTCTGAGGAGGAAACTATCTTGCTGCCAGTGCGTGGGCAAAGCGGCGCAGAGCAGCCCATGAGGCTGAAGGATGCCACTGGAAGAACCAAATGGAGGAAGGGAGCAAATTCAACACAGCAACGGTCCATCGTGTCTTTCACTTTTTATACACAGGTAGTTTTATTGTTATTATTACTCTTTTGACCAGTTATTTATTCTGCAATATTTTTGTACATGTCTCGGGTTGATGTACAAACAAGACACCTTTCCCCCACAACTCCCACCCCCTCCCAAAGTAGGCAAAAGTTCCGCTTCCGTTCCAGCACAAGAGGAGGCATCGCTGCAGTGCGCTGGGCACTTGGCCCAAAACCAGTCAAAGCAGCTCCCGCCTACCCCACTATCCCACCCAGGACATCCTCCAAAACCAGACAGTAAAACCAAAAGAGAGAGAGAGAGAAAGAGAGAGAAAAAGGCAGACTCTGGAAACACAGTGAAGCAAGCAGGCCCACAGTCACTCAGAGAGGGGGGTGCTGGGGGAGCCCCTCCCCAATATGGCTACTAGAGAGGACGGGGGAGGCCCAACCGCTTCGGCCCTCAGGAGCACCTACAACGCAGCAGACCTGGGCCAGCATGCATGGAGCTGCTGGCTACACGCCAGGGCCTCAGGTGGACTGGGCCCAACCCGGGGCTTCTTGTTGCTTGAGGAAAACCCAACTGATTCTGTCTTGAGTTAGAAAAGCAACACAGAAGAAGCTGCTTGCCATCCCGAGTCTTACTCGGCGGCATCTGAAAACAATTTCTGCACCCAGCAAGACGTGCAGCAGCTGAGCCCGACGCCCTCCCACTTTGCAAGGGAAGGCAATCCATTCCCTGCCCCACATGGCAGCTATTGCTTGTGCCCAGCTCCTTTGCCCCCTGGTGGCAAACTGACCCGGGACAGGACCGGAAGCACACCTGGAGCAACAAGGCCATGATCCTGGCCCACGGCTCACAGCTCGCCTGCCACGGCTTCAGACTCCGGCCAGCACAAGCATCACTGGGCCACGGGGCTTCCCCTTATCCCTTTTCATGGCCTCAGCAGAGGACAGCAGCAGGGAAACTAAACTAGTCTAAGGCCGGGGAAGCTCATCGCCCCAGTGGCAAAAAGCACCTGCCCACCCTCCGCCTGGAAGCAGCACAAGCAGTTGAGGGAGGCACTGGCCACGGCCCCTCCACCCTCCAGGCCAGGGGTGCAGGCCAAGACGAGTCACCCCAAGCCAGAGGCCTCGCCAAAGCCCACCACGCAGACGGCTGAGAGCCCTTTCCATCTGCTTCGCAGCAGCAGCAGCAGCGGATAGGGGAAGCGGGGCACGCGAAAACCTCTCCCCACTATTATCTGAAGTGCCTCAAAATCCATTTCGCTTCTCTTCGAACTGTGCCAACTCCCGCTTCTGAGATAAACAAGCCAAACCGCGAACACACCTGCCCCTTCGTCACTGGCGTCTTCTTCCCCTCCGGTTCCCAGAAAGCAAACCAATGCAGTTCTGTACACGCCTCCCGCCGAGCCTAGCTCCCCGCTCCTCAAGCAACCTGGACAGACATGCACATTCCCAGAAGCAGAATGCCGCCCGGCCCTTCTGCCATCCCGCCCGGAGACGCAAACGTTTATTATTACTATTATTGCTGGTGCTGGCTTTGGCAGGCGTGGCTGTGTGGGCAAGCCCAGCAACCCGGAGGAGCCTGCCCTGCCCTGCCCCCGCCCCCTCAGTATGCCAATCCCAGTGGGGGAAGCGGCAGGCGGGGGTCACAGGGGCAGAAGGGCACAGGAGGCAGAGCAAAGGGGGGGGGGAGGAGGAGGAGATCACAGTGCAAGTCACCCGCGTAGTTTCCCCCTGCTCAGGTTCGTGTGTCCACTGCCGCCACTGCGCAGCCCAGGGTGGGGGAGGTGCCCGCTCCAGTGCCAAGTCGGCCAGACGGCCATTCCTATCTGCGCTGCTTGAAGCCCTGCGAGCCGTCGGGGCCCAGTGGCTGCCGGATCACATTGCTGGGCTGCCGGGCCTCCTCCGGCTGGGAGATTCTTGTGGGCCTGTCAAGAGAAAGAGCAGGGAGGCAGCCTTAAGAGGACGGCAACGCAGCACAGCGCTCCAGAGACTCACACAGAGGGACGTCCAGCACGGCCGAGCAAGGGGTCTGCAGGCAACATGAAACAGGCGATTCCCCTGGGGGGGCCACGGGCTCAGGACAGTTCCCTTTCTGAGGGGGCTGGGTTCAGGGGATGCAACCTCCCACCTTCTGGCTAGAAAGGAGAGCAGGCACAAGCCAGGCTCCTCATCTGTCCCCAGTAGGACTGGCTTGGGGATCTCAAACTAAGCCTGCTGCTAGCTGCTCAGGTGCCTGGTGTGGGGGCGTGTCCTGCAGCTGGGGGCGGGGCGAGCTGCCCGTGGGGGCGGGGCGAGCCTCTCCACCGCCTCCCCCTCATCTGCAGGGCACCTGAGGGAGAGGCAGTAGGCAGACGCAAGTCCCACACTGACATTTCAGGCCGCGCGGAACCTGCAGGTGCCTAAGCCACCACGTCACTCCTAAAGTTTCGTGAACACCCCTCTTTTAAAGAAAACTCATTTTGCCAGCCTCCCAATCAGTGATGACACCTGGTGCGGGGCGCACCCCCTTCCTCCACCACTGCCTGCTGCACTTGGGGGGGCAGAGGGGGCACCCCAAGAGCTTATTTCTCTCTCACAACACAAGCACCTGAAACAGGACAACAGCTGAGCCCCTGGTGGGTCCCCATTTCTGGCTAGCACATGAGACATGCCTGCTTGCTGGGGCCGAAGAGCTCAGCTCAAGGCAACAAAAGGGGCCAGCCAATGTGCCCCCACCTCCTCCTGAGCCCCAGTCCCACCGGGGCCTTGCCCCAGAGGGGGAACTCCAGCTTGTCTGGGCCTCTTGCGGTAGGAGATCAGGGCCCCGCCGTTGCTGCTGCAGCCCTGCACCTGTCGAGGATGGGCTTGTCTTGCTCCTCCTCTGGGCTGGCGCTGCCCAGGATCCGCTTCCGGGCTTCGGCGTATTCGGCCTCCCTCTGTGCCAACGTCTTCACCGGGAGGGCTGGCCGGCTGGCAGAGTTGGGGTTGCTGAGCACCCCGTTGCTTGTAGGCCTCTTTAAGATCCGGATCTGCGGAGGCGGCCCCGAGGGAAGGCTGTCGTCCTGGATCACGATGGGCACTTTAGGCGGGGACTTGGATTTCCTGCTGTTGAAAGGGAGAGAGCGGAGGGGGAAATAAGCGTCCCGCTCTTTGCAGAGGGGCTGAGAACCCTCACCTGGCCGAAAACAGACACATGCAAAGCACAAGTTACAGAAAACACACCTCAGATGATGTTTATAGTCAAGGAACCGTCAGCATGCAATAAAACCCACCAGGCCTCCCCGCTCTGTGTTCCTCTACCACCCCCACTGCAGAAGGTTCAATTCCCCTTCCCGCAAGCACCAACACTCCTGCAAGAAACAGTGAAGGAGCAGCAGCCCTGGACTCCAGCCCTCATCTCCTGGCAGCTGGATCAGCAGAGCCCAAGTGAGACTGGCTGGGAGAGAAGAACCAAGCAGCATTCATCTGGGAGAGCTCACTCAGTAGAGCATGAGGCTCTTCGACTCAGTGCTGTGGGCTTGAGCCCCACAATGGGCAAAATGTGGGTTCCTGCATTGCAGGGGGTTGGACTAGATAACCTCTGTGGTGCCTTCCAACCCAATGATTCTCTGTTTTCCCTGTTCAGCATTCACAGACACACTCAGCACTTTCCCTCCCTCTAAAGCCACCTAGCGGCCAGAAGTGGCCTCTCCGGAATCAGCGGAAACTGAAGGCACTACCGACCTGCAAGCAGATGCTTTGGGCAGCTCTCATTCCTTAGACAACCCTCCTTTTGAAGGAAGTGAAACACAACCCCATCTCTCCACTGACCCCCACGAGGTCCCAGCAATAGCCAAGCCCAGAGGATGAAGCGTCCTCACCTTTCCTTCTGGGTGATCTTCAGCTTTTTTTCTAGCCGCCTGTCTATTTCCTGCAAGGCAACAAAACGGGGCAGGGTTCAAATCTCACGTAGTGCATTTCAGAGTCACAAGTGAAGGGGGGTCCCCATTGGCCTCCCCGAGCCAGGGTGAACCCTCTGTGGCTGCCCTGCTGCTCCCAGGGGAACTTGAAGATGCTCCCGTGGCATCGCAAAGATTAACTGGGTCCAGCCTCTTTGCATAATTAAAGTCTGGCAGTCACTTCCACAAGAGGGAGAGATAGTCACTAACTTGGATGGGTTTGGAAGAGGATCAGGCAAATTCATGGAGAAGAGAATGCTCTGGTGCTCGAATCCTGGTTGAGGGATTTTCCTAATGGGCACCTGCTTCGCCAATGTAAAAACAAGATGCTGGACTAAATGGGCAATTGGCCTGATCCACCTACAGTGCTCTTCTTATGCTCTTATGTCAGGGAGGAGGATAGGAGTAGGCATCCGATGATTATCTGGAGGGCCACAGATGTTCCCTATCCGGGGGGGGGGGGAGACGGGACGAAAAAAGGTACATGAGGATTGTGGAGGAAGGGCAGAGCCTCCCCTTTGCCAGGCTCTGTCCTGACATCAGATCTGCCTGTAACTATTCCTGCCAACCGCTCTTGGCGTTTGCTTGGCCACCGAGCTGTGCAGAAAGTGGGTTAAAATTAGTGTCCGACTTTCAGCCTGGCCAAATGAAGCAGCTGACAGATAAGTCTATTTTTATGGGTGCCGCAAACACCCCAGGGTGCAAGTGTGGCACATGGCAAATGCATCACCTGGGTGCCTGTACCCTCCAGGCAGACCCACAAGGAAACCGGTGGGTGGGGTGGGTGCTAGCTGTCTTGGGCCCATAGCAGAGAGTGAGCACCTCCAGTTAAAAAAATCATCAGGGGGAGGGGAGACTCCCCCAAGCAAACCTGGAGACCCACAAGGCCCCTTGCAACAACCCAACTGGAACAATCCTGCTCGTAGGGGGTACCCCTTAAAAAGATACCCACCTCCTCCTACGAGGATCAGAACACCTGTCCTGGATTGCTTGGAGGAGGGGAAAACCCTCACCGTGCCATGTGCTAACTCTCTATGGTTCAAAAATTAACTCATCCACCAGACTTTGGACTAGGAGACAAGTTCTGTTAAACAGAGCTATTAAATTAGATCCTCTCCATTGCGAAAGAGGCAGCCAGAGTGTGAACAGACACTGAGGCACGGGTGCAAATGGCCCCTGGCCTCTCTCCCCAAAAGGAAGCCACAAAGCCCACATTTGAACAACAGCGCTGCTCAGTCAGAACACGGGAGCGATGGGGGGATAACTTCCTGGTCCAGCCATCCCACCCCAGCTGGCCAAACAAGTGCCTCCAGGCAGCCCACAAAAAGAGCACAAAACTATCACCCCACTGCCCAGAACAGCCCCCTGATTCAGCGGCTGTCATTAATCGAGGAGTAAAAAAGGCCCCTATCTGTCCTGGCTTTCTCAGAAGCTTCTCACAAGCCTGCTTTTAAACCTCTTCCAAACAACTACCAGGCAGTATGTGGGTGGGTGGGGGATAACCCACAACTCCCACTCCTCAGTTCCTCACTTGCCTAAAGCTCTTCTCTTCCCTCCAAAAGCTCTTCTCTTCCCTCCACCTCTTCAAAAAGGCTGAGGAAGTGTGGGTGCTGCAGGGCCAGCTCTGGGGGGCCCTGGAAGAAAGTGGCTGCTTGTCGGGCCCGCAGGAGCTGAACCACACATAGCAACAGTTCTTCCTTCTGAGCCAAGGGGGGTTGCCAAGATGCTAGCCAGATGGCAGAGCAAGGCGTGCATTCTGTGGGAGCTTTCCAAATCTACCACCCTGAAAACTGTAGTGAAGGCTTCACCCCTTCTCGCCAAATTCGACAGACAGAAACCACCCGCATTTCCTCAACGGCTTCCCGCCCGCAATTTAAATATGCAAAACAGCACAGTGCCATCTCTCAGCGAGCCTGGCCCACAGCCCCATCAGCTGCTGCAAGGTGCTGGATACTATAAAAACGAGGGAAATGCCTGGAGGTTGGAGAGGGAGAGATGGAGGAAATCGACTCCTGAGGGAGACCAGGCAGCACCCCAAGACAAAGGGCAGCACGCAGGCCTTCAGGTCTCTGCCACCCAGAACGCAGGGTGCAAGACTGAACAATGATATGCCCTGGCACCCTCACACACACATATGGCCAGCCACCAAGGCCACACTCAAATCTGGAGGTCAGTTGGAGGATGTGGGCACGCTGCTTGGATGAGTGAAGTCAACCACTTGTCTCCTTGACTCTTGCCCATCTTAGCTCATGAAAGCAAGCCAGGCTGGGCTGGGCAATGAGCTCCATGGAGTGGTGAATGCTTCCCTCTGTGAAGGAGTCTTCCTGGACCCCCTTAGTGGTTATTAAACCACTTCTTAAAAAACCATCTTTGGACTCGGCCATTACGGCCAACTATCACCCCATTCCAAATTTTCCATTCCTGGGTAGTCACAGAACAGCTCCAGTGGTGTGGGGATGAGTGTTTGGACCCTTGGGCACTCACTTGTAGGGTGTCTCAGGGCTCCATCCTCTCCCCCATGCCTTTTAGCATCTATATGAAGCTGCTGGGACATCTATATGGTTTGGGCAGGGTGTTCACCAGTATGTGGATGATACTCAGCTTCACCTCTCATTTAAATCGGAACCAGTGAAGGTGATGAATGTCCTGCGTGAGCATCTCAAGGCAGTTAACGGATTGAGGTTGAATCCTGACAAGTCAGAAGTACTGTTTCTAGGGGACAGGAGGCAGACAGGTGTGGGGGCTCCCTGATCCTGAATGGGCTAACTGTGCCCTTAAAGGACCAGGTGAAAGTTAATTCTGTGTCCAGGATGGCTAGAAGTTCCATCTGGTATGCTAGCTGAGACTACCTGCCTGCCCGCTATCTTGTCAGAGTTCATGCTCTGATTATCTTCTGCTTGGATCAGTGCAGTGCACTACCTTTGAAGATGACTCAAAAACTACAACTAATCCAGAATGCAGCGTCTAGACTAGTGACCAGTAGCAGCAGCCGGAATCATATAACACCAGTCCTAAAGGATCTACATTGGCTCCCAGCATGTTTCCAAGCACAATTCAAACTGTTGGTGCTGAACTTTACAGCCCTAAATGGCCTTAGCCCTTTATCCACCCCCAACATTCAGCCTGCATACTGAGATCCAGCTCTGAGGCTCTTCTGGCAGTTCCCTCACTGCGAGAAGTGAAGTGGCCTTCTTGGTAGTGGCAACCGCCTGTGGAATGCCCTCCCCACCTGATGTCAAACATATAAACAACTACCGGTATATGACTTTTAGCAGACATCTGAAGGGAAGTTCTTAATGTTTGATGTTTCCTTGTGTTTTTGTATTTTGCTGGAAACCGACCAGAGTGGCTGGGGCAACCCAGTCCAATAGGCAGCATATAAATAATAACATTGCTATTATTATTATTATTCTAAAACTCTCTGCCTGGAAGGCGGAGGGCAAAACTGTGATAGACCTTTGCTGTAGCCTCTGACAAGGTACTCGGGGCTGCCAGAGGCAAAACCAAAAGAGATCTCAGTTGTCACTACCTCTTGGGCAAATGAATGGTCTAAAGGCACTGCATGCAGCACCAGTGGGAACCAAGAAAAGAGTGACAACTGTGTTTAACCGGGGTCTACATTGCTGACCAATGGCTAGAACCTGGGTGACCAGACCTGCTGTCTACTGGCTGGACACTTAAGATTTCCTGGGATTCTTCCAGGAAAAGCTCTTCCAGGGAAGAGGGGCCTGCTCAGAGTCTGCTGATAGGAAGCAAGTTGACCGACTCCAGGCTGCTCTGTGGTTAAGGGATCTGGAGCCTACAAGCTCCTGCCGTGTCCATTTCAACACATGCAACGCAAACAGCCTCTCAAATCCAGGCCATACAACCACCCTCCCTCTCTATACTCCTTGTCCCTGTTACAGTGGTACCTTGGGTTAAGAACTTAATTCGTTCTGGAGGTCCGTTCTTAACCTGAAACTGTTCTTAACCTGGGGCCTGCTGCTGCCGCCAGAGCACAATTTCTGTTCTCGTCCTGAAGCAAAGTTCTTAACCCGAGGTACTATTTCTGGGTAAGCGGAGTCTGTAACCTGAAGTGTCCGTAACCCGAGGTACCACTGTATTCAGATCCCTGCCTTGGTGGTGTCTGAGGGCAAAGCTTCCTGGAAATATTCACTTACTAGTCCTAAGCCTTCACTTGCCTCCAAATGAGGCATCATGCAACCATCACTAGCAACACAATCCTACTACACATTGTTTACTCGGAGATAAGCCCACGGTGCTCAGCAAGGCTCGCTCCCAGGCTCTGGAGGCCAAGCACTGGCAACCTTCTCCTCCACAAACCTGGCTGCAAGGAAGCAGAGCACTCACCAGGGACTGGGCCTTGGCTCCACGGGGGAGCCCCCGCTTTGCATGTAGAAGATCCCCAGAGACGTGGAGCTGCCCCTTGCAGCCCCAGGAGAGGAGTCCCAGCTGGGCCAGCAAGCGAAAGAGCCTGGTCCGGCCCAAAGCGTCTCCCTCTGTTGTTCGAGGGGCGACGCGGGGCGACTTGCAGCCATTTGCCCCAACGAGCAGGGCGAATGCGGGGAGATGCAGCTGAGCCTTTTCACCCTGAAGTGCCAACCACCCCTCTTTCGGGTGGGCCACGCAGGGGAGGGAGAGGCGTCCCAGCCCCACATCGCGCCCCTCCTTGCAAAAGAGGAACGGGAGGGGGAAGGTTCCCCCCCACACACGCGGAGATCGGAGCCCCGGGACACTTCCTCGGCAGATCCCTTAGGCAGCCCCTTCGGAGAGCTTGAGGGGGGGGTGCGGTGGGGGTCCGCGCAGGGAGCACGTGGTCCGGGGGAAATGGGGCGCGGCCCCTTTAAGAGGCCTAGCAGGCGCCGCGGAGCCCAAGGCGCCTCACCGCCAGCCATGAGAGGCCGAGCCCAGTCGCTCTTCCCGCCGTCCCCCCTGCTGTTGGCGGCCTCCCCCGCCGCCCCCGGTCCGGGCTCGGGCTCACCCCGCTGTCGGCCGCTTCCTCCCAGCTCTCGGCGACCTCCTCATCTTCCATTGTAATTCCCCTCCGCCGCCAGCCCGCCCAACGCGCATGCGCGCGACGCTCCCCGCACTGGCGGCGGCGGCGCAGCTGCTCTCTCGGCTGCCAAAGCTCCGCTGTTCACTTCGGCACGCGCACGCGCACTCGCGGCTCTGCTTCTCTTGGCGCATGCGCGTTTCTGGCGGTTCCCGTTCCCTTTACCGAAGCAAAGGGTTTTTCCTGCGCGTGCGTGGGCAGCGCGGCTCTCCCCTATGGAATACCCATCTGCGAGATTCCCGGATGGATAAGGCACATGCGCATTCGCCCCAGCCCATGACAGGCGCGTACAAATCTCAGGTTGTAGTCGCCGCGCATGCGTAACTTTCCGGCTCGCTGGTCTTTAGCGCATGCGCAAAAACAGATTTGTTATTCCCCGGGAATATAGTACCGTATGTACTGTATTGTATCACCTTGCCAACAAAGGTCCGTATAGTTAAAGACATGGTTTTCCCAGTAGTGATGTATGGAAGTGAGAGCTGGACCATAAAGAAGGCTGATCGCCAAAGAATTGATGCTTTTGAATTATGGTGCTGGAGGAGACTCTTGAGAGGCCCATGGACTGCAAGAAGATCAAACCTCTCCATTTGGAAGGAAATCAGCCCTGAGTGCTCACTGGAAGGACAGATCGTGAAGCTGAGGCTCCAATACTTTGGCCACGTCATGAGAAGAGAAGACCCCCTGGAAAAGACCCTGATGTTGGGAAAGATGGAGAGCACAAGGAGAAGGGGACGACAGAGGACGAGATGGTTGGACAGTGTTCTCAAAGCTACCAGCATGAGTTTGACCAAACTGCAGGAAGCAGGGGAAGACAGGAGTGCCTGGTGTGCTCTGGTCCATGGGGTCACGAAGAGTCGGACACGACTAAACAACAACAACATCTACTGTATTCCCCTTCTCCCGAGGCAGAGTGTCCACTCCCGAAAGAACTGTACAGTTTAGCGGAAACACAGAGCGCTCTACACACAGTAGCACAATAAGCACAAAACACAGTTAAATTATAATATCACAGTAATAAGGGAGACAATGGAGCATCCACCGCTGTAGGCTATGGAAAAAACGATTTTGTGGGAGATGAATGGCACCTCCTCATCCAGGGACAGTCTGGCTCTTAACACCAGTAGCTGGCACAGGAACCAACAGAGAAAAGGGTTCTCTGTATACACTACATACGCTACACTTCTGTTATAAATTCATAGAAAATCAACCATACATCGGATTTGCACTGTTCCACTTTTATTTTACTCCATGAAGGAAGGACTACAAAATGGGGAAGGTTTGATACAGGCCAGCCATAATCCCTTCACCATCCCAGCACATCCACAGGAGCCCTGCCCAGTTGCTATGCCAACCCTGATGGTCCTAGACAGAAGACAATCAAGATCACAAAGAACTTCCATATGGGAGTGGATTCAGCATGGACTGGAACAAAGGACAATGATCAGATCTTCCCTCAGGGGGCAGGAAACTGCGACTACCTTTTGTCTTCTGAAAATGACTCATGGGGAGGGGGGAGAAGGGAATCAGCCAGGTGACAGGACACTCAGGTTACCACCACAACTCTTCCCTCAACCCCTCCTTTCTGTAATGTATGCATGATGTTTCTGGGGGTGGGCTTGACCTACAGGATGGGAATTTCAAAAGTTTTTATAAGGTCTTGCACACCATTTTTCTGTGTCTTTCCTCTCTCCTGCAAGTGAGGGGAATACCCTGTTGCAACAGTTCAATAAAGGCCAAGCCTACAGACTGCTGTTTTGCTCCAAGTTATCCTGGTTGGTGTCTTTGCTTTTGTCCAAGGGAGCCCTCGGATTTTCCGGTAACATCTGGAAGCACTTGCTTGGCGACAGGATAGTTGGTTGGAGGGATCTCCTGCCTGACCCAGGACTCTTCTTTCTAAGAGCATAAGGAGATCCCTGCAACTCGATCAGATCAAAGGAGGCCCACCTAGCTCAGCAGTATTTCTGCACAATGGACAGGACTCGTATTCAGAAGCAATACTGCCTCCGACACACCACCTGCTATGAATTTATCTAATCCTCTCTTAAAACCATTTGGGTTGGTGACCCCCATTGCCTCTTGCGGGAGTGAGTTCCCTGGTTTAACTGGGCCCCGGGTGAAGAAGCTCTTCCCTTCCTTTGGCTGTCCTGAGCGACATTTGGCTTCCTTGCGGGGACTAGTATCACGAGATTGGAAGGACAACCCCTGAGGCTTTTATGCAATTTCCAAGAACACAGGAGCATTCCAGCAGCTGGATGAAGTTCAGTCTCCTACTCCCCAGACAGTGGCCAACCAGGGACTCCTAGAGCAGGCATAGGCAAACTCTGTCCTCCAGATCTTTTGGGACTACAGTGGTACCTCGGGCCATTCTTATTAGGGATAATTAATAAAGAAATTCATTAAAAAGATGTAAATTTATTTATGTATGCCACAACGGCAGCGAGAATTCTCCTGGCTCAAAGGTGGAAACAGCAAGAACTCCCTACATTGGAAGACTGGAGAATTAAGATGGTAGAATTTGTGGAGTTGGCGAAGCTGACGGGGAGAATTAGGAATCGACCCGAAGAAAAATACCAAAAGGACTGGAGCAAATTTATTTATTATTTGAAAGAAAATTGTACTTATATGAAAACGTTTGTAGCATTAACGTGATATGTTCTGTAATGAGGAATTATGATGCTGATTTATAAACATAAATATGATTTCTTAAGGCTAATATATGATAAAGAAGTGATCATGAGAATGCGATAGATATGTTAAATGTCATAGGGATGTCAGAAAGAGAGACGGAAGGAAGTCAAAGCTCATTTTGAGCAAATAATATAAGTTGTGAATATGTGTATGGAATTAAGATGAAATACAGAAAAAATCAATAAAAATTATGTTAAAAAAGTGGTACCTCGGGTTACATACGCTTCAGGATACATACGCTTCAGGTTACAGACTTCACTAAACCAGAAATAGTACCTCGGGTTAAGAACTTTGCTTTAGGATGAGAACAGAAATCGCGCAGCGGCAGCATGGTGGCAGCGGGAGGCCCTATTAGCTAAAGTGGTACCTCAGGTTAAGAACAGTTTCAGGTTAAGAACAGACCTCCGGAACAAATTAAGTACTTAACCCGAGGTACCACTGTACAACTCTCATGATCCCTAGCTAACAGGACCAGTGGTCAGGGATGATGGGAATTGTAGTCCCAAAACATCTGGAGGGCCGAGTTTGCCTATGCCTGTCCTAGAGCAAAGCGTCAGAAGTTCCCTGGTTCAGTCCCCAGCTGCCTGGGAGAGATCCCAGCATGAAGCCGAGGAGAGTCGCTGCCATTCAGTGTAGGCAGCCCTGAATTAGGCGGGACAGTTGCCAGACTCAGCAACAAGGGAGCTTCGCGTTTTCCTAGTGGGAAGACCGAAGACGGCGCCTGAGCGCAGCCTCCTCCTTCCGGCGGACCTTCCATGCGCAAGAGCAGTCTACCCCGCCGGTGTCTGAGGGAGGCTCCCGCAGCCGCTAGCGGCGTCTGGTTGGCTACAGGTTTCTCGGCTGACTCCGCCCCACTGAGACCCCTCCCCGTCGCCCCACATGGCGTCACAATCCCTCCCAAGATGGCGCGCGCCTGCCGACAAGGATCCCATTAGGCCCCTCCCCTTCGCCCCATTCCATCCCCCCACCGGCGCCGCCTTTGCCCTTCCCAACATGGCGGCCGCGTAGCGCCCTTTACGTGGTGGGGGCACGTGACACTCGCTCTTCAACAGGACTTCTCCCTGCCGTTCCGCCGCGGGTCACGTGTCCGGCGGTCTTGGCCGCGCGCGCCTGCGCGTTAGCAACGCTCGTCCCTCTTCGCCACCTCTCCCTCGGCCCCATCCCTTCCCTCCCCCTTTCCTCCTTCCCCGGCCGGGACGGCGGCGGCGGCGGCAAGATGGCGGCAGCGACGGTGGCTGGGAGGGCTCAGGCTCAGGCTCCGCGCGAAGGTGGCTTGGGCTCCTCTGGGCGCCCGCCCAGGCGGCAGGAAAGACTCTGAGGCGGCGGCGGCGGCGAGGAGGAGGAGGAGGAGGAAGCGGCAGCCAGGTGAGGAAGGGGCTCCCGCGACTCCCCCTGCCACACCCTCCCCCCGCACGCGCACCTGAGCACCGGGAGGGAGGGGCGCCCCACCTACGAGGAGGCGACGGGGTGGAGGGGGGGAGAAGGGCTGAAGGAGCACCTCTAGGGCGACCCCCCCGCCCTCTTATATGTGGAGGGGGAAGCAGGTAGGCAGACCCTTCCCCGCAATAGACACCCGTGGCACCTGCGAGGGGAGATGAGGAGCCCCCCCTCCACGCGCGCTGCCTGTTTTCTCCTGAGGGAGGGGGCTTTGCCTGGGCAAGTGGGGAGGAGGGTGGGGTTGGCCCGAAGGGGTTCCTGAAGGGAATGGCTCCCCTGGATATCTCCGCCCCCCCCCCAGCATCAGAGGAATGCCTGGACAGACAGACCTGGGGAGGGGGCTTTTGGGAAAGGGGGGAGCCTCATTAGCTCAATTTCCAGAGATGCCTGAAAAGGGGGTGCAGTTATCAAGCGAGGGGTGGTGTGGAGAGGCTTCCAGGCAGCGAAGGCTGGAGGGCGATGCCAAAAGCCGGAGGCTGTGACTGAGGCTTGGAGGCAGTGGCGTAGCGTGGGGGGTGCAGGGGGTGCCGTCCGCACCGGGCGCAACATCTGGGGGTTAGGGTTAGGGGGGCAAATCCACGGGTTAGGGGGCGCAAATCCACAGGTCAGGGGGCGCAAATTACTTGCCTTGCCCCGGGTGCTGACAACCCACGCTACGCCACTGCTTGGAGGAAGTTCCTTCTGGCCCGCGCAGGGCTGAGGACAGGGGCCGCCTGGCCCTCCCGCTCCTTTGCTCCGTCATGGGAAAGAGAGGCTGGCCCTGCCTGAAATGGCAGCCGGCATAGGGACCCCGTTGTGGGACTGGGGCCAGGCCAAGGCAAGGGCCTCCTTGGCTGGGTCTCTCTCTTTAAGGAAGCTGAGCTGCCTGCCCAGCAGGGGAGAGGGAACCAGGGGTTGCCTCCTCTGCCTGCAATGGCGGCTGTGCTGAGCTGGGCCTCTCCTCTCCAGCCCAGAGGGCCCACCCCTCCTTTTTTGCCCAGGTGGGTTCAGTGTTTCCCTGCGCAGCTGAGGCCCCCAGAGCCTCTTTGCCCAGCAGGATGACACAGGCACTGGCTCCTCTGCCTCAGCGCCTGCTCCTGCTGCTGCCAGAATTTGTCATGTGAAGAAGACAAATTCTGCTTTCACTTTCTTGGCTTTGCTTGTGCTGATCTGATGTGGCAGAAGTGGCCCTGCTGCGAGGGGGGCATGTGGGTTGTTATTTTGTGAGGGGGGCGGATGCCTTCCCAGCAGCTATATTGAGGTTTCTCACCGCTGTTACCCATGGGCACTCTTGCCAACTCTTTCTGCATGGTGGCGGTTTTGAGAGTGGTACCTCCAGAGCAGGGCTTGGCACACTGGGCCGTTGTTCGTTTGTATTAAGTGGTATTTTGTGTTAAGTGGTATCAGAGAATATTCTAGATTCTTAGCCAAAGGAGGAGTTGGTTTAAAAAAGCAAAACACTTTACCCAAGAAATGGAAGTTTCTTGTTCTAAGTGGGAGATACTGAGGAAAGTTCTTGAGCAACTTCTGAATTCAGCACCAATCCTAACACACCCACTGTGAACAAATGGAGGTGTCCCCACTCCCTGAACTTAACTGAGCCCTTGGAAGCCTCTTTAACCAGTCCAGCATCCTGTCTCTCACACTGGCCCAGAGAAGTCACAAAAGCAGGTCATGAGGCCACACTTACTCTGTTGCCCCTTCCTGTTTGCCGGCCCACAAACAGCCTCCTGGGGGAGAGGGCCAAGGTGGCTGGTACTCTTGGGGCTGGCGTCCTAAATGGCATTTAATGCCCAAGTCAACATGGGCAGGACTGGAGTGTAAACTCCGAAAGGAGGCTCTGAAGTGTTGCTCTGCTTGGGCAGAAATTACTTCAACCAGAGGCTGCAAGGGTCAGGGACGCTCCATGGCCAGGCTACCTCTGCTCCTCGGGGTAAGAGAACTGTATCTCCCACTTCTTGCCAGCTGGTGCAAAGCTCTTTCCATGCATCCTGGGTGCAAATGTCAACTGTGGCGCTTTGCGGAGGGACTTTGATCTCTGTGGGGTGGAGCACACCCTCTCCCAGCCTCACTTTTGGAGCAAACAGGGCTGGTGTTCCTCTGCTGGCTTTCCATGGCCCTCTGAGGGTTGGTCTTGGATTTCATCTCCTATCAGCCACAGCCAATCCTTGTAGCCAAAGAGTACTACAGGAACTTCAGGGCAGCTCAGGTTCCGTAGAGTCATGGTCCAAGGGCATAAGCCTCATTTTGGGTGCTAAGTGGCTAAAATTCAAATCCAGAACTAGCACGTTTTATTTTCGCGTTCCAATAGTTATATACTACTTGATTGTAATAAACCTTGATGCCCATGTGAGCAGGGAGGAGAGGAAGGCACCTGCCAAAGAAATTGAGGGGAAAGACGCTTGTTTTGCATGCAGAAGGTTCCAGGTTCAACCCTCAGCACCTCTAGGTAGGACAGGGAGAGACTCCTGCCCGAAACTCTGGGGAGTTCCCACTGACAGTCAGTGCAGGCAGTACTCAAACTAGGTGAAGGCAGCTTCCTAGGCTCCAAAGTTTGAACAGGATGCTGCATCCTCATTGAGGAACCCCAGAGTTCACCTGGGGAGACCCTGATCTGCTTGGCATAAGGGGCCTGAAGACAATTTGGGGGAGGGGTTCCTACCACAGGGGAGGGGGACAGACACTTTCCCCTTCGTCTTGTGAGGACAGGCAGCAGGTCATTCCTTGCAGTTCCCATTTATCGGATTTGGAGATTGATAGAGTGTTTTATTTAGAATTATTGCTCCTCTGCCGGTTTTGAAATTTGAGGCAGCAAGTATGATGAAGCACAATGCAGACGCAGAGATATAAATATATAGGAAGCTTTTGCCAGCTTCAGTTGCCTGTGGCTCTCACTGTGAAGAGGCAGCCCATAATAGTTCCATCCTGAAAGGCCAACTTGTCTTGACATTTGGGCCCTGAATGGAAACAGAAGGCCTCCCGCTCACTTTCTTTTCCAGGATGTCGGTGCAGGAAGGAGGGAATTGATCAGCCAATGACAGCTGAACAGGAGGGCCAGGAGAGGGGAGAGATGTGGCCCTGCAGGCCTGTCTGTCTGACCCTTGGGACTCTTCCAGGTCCCAGTCCTCACTGGCCTCACTTTGCCCCTTCCCCTTGAGTGCTTTTGCCTGGATGGGATATGGTATTAAACTGTGATGGCACCCCACTTCCCAGGACCATTTGTAGAAAGCAGCCTACTCTACAGAGGCAAAACCTACATTTGCTCCTCCGCCCACTTCTGCCTCTGGCCTTGCCCACCCCCCAGAACGGGGATGTGGCCCTTGGGCTAGACAGCAGAAAATTGTGGTCCTGTGTGCTTGTGTGTTAATTGAAACTCCTGGAAGGGAAGAGGCAACTTTGTCTCCCGCTTGGATTTTCTGCCTCTTTAGATGTGAGAAGGATGCAGAAGCCATTATTGGGGCGGGGGGGGGGCATTCTCCTTTCCGCGGGAGGCACTGATGGCCTCTGACGATCCACTTGGTCACTTGGCTTCTCAGCATCTCTGGTGCAGCGCTAAAAACCTCTGCAGTGGGGCTGCCAGCTGAGCAAACAGCCCGTTTTTGCAGTGTGGGAGTGGTCTCTAGATCTGTGCCCCCCATTCTTCAGATGTTGTATTGTGTTTTTACTATTTTTTGTTGGGAGCTGCCCAGAGTCCCTGGGGCAAGATGGGTGGCATATTATTATTAATAATAATAATAATAATAATAATAATAATAATAATAATAATATCTTCCCTCTCACCTGGGTCTCCTGCCCTCCATGGACCATAGGGCTCTCACCTACCTTGCACCATTGCAGCAACCCTCTAGGGAGGATTTGACTTGCCTGCCCAAGAGGCCGCTTTGATGGCTCAGCAGAGATTTGAAGGGTCCTGCTCCCCACCACCTCAACCCCATATTGATGGCTGCTTTACGATTATCCATCTGGATTTGAGCAGAGGAGCAGTTTTCCCTCTTGTTGTGCAACGGTAAAGCAGGTGACTTGCTGGCTAGGTGTACAGCCTTTAGTTTTGCGGTGAGAAACCTGTAGCCAGTCCTGGGAATGAATCTTCTCTGGTAGGGAAAGGATGAAAGCAAAGCCTGACTTGCATGTGGGAAGACCCTGCAGGGAGCCAGAGAACTTGCCCTAAAAGCAGCAGGGGGCAGAAGCTCTGGCTGGATTGGGTTTTTTCCCCCCCTGCTTTAAGACCTGAGAAGAGTCCCCCTGGCGGGGCTCCGCAGACCTTGGTGACTTTTCCCTGCAGGAGGGCACACAGCACCCCCTTCCTTGAGGTTGTAGCTCATCTCTCCCTCCGCAAGGGCCGGCTTCTGCCTTCCGGGGGCCACAGCAGAAGCCAGCGTTGGACTTTCCTTTCTGCCAGCCATTCCTGGTTTGGGCCGACTTTGAGCAAAATGGGGGTGGGTGGGGGGCGTGGACCGAAACCTTTGCAAGCTGTCTCTCCCCTGGCAATTACAACGTCAGACAGATTCCGAGGCAACAACCGGCAATTAAGAGGGTTGGGTTTCCCCTCTTTCTCCTCCCATGAAGTTCAGGGAACTTGGGCTGCAGGCTGTTGGGCTGCATTGGCTGGGGCGCCTGGGAGAGATGCACAAACACACCCCAGGCAGGGAAAGGCTCCTGGTGGGAATGGCTGGAGGCTGGGAAGGTTTGCATTTTGGATGCCTGCCAGCCCGCCTAGAGAAAAACCTGTTAATCGTAGAATTGCAGAGTTGGAAATGAACCCAAGGGTCATATAGTCCAACCCTCTGCAACGCAGAAATTGCAACTAAAGCATCCCAGAAAGGTAGCTATCCAATCTCTGCTTTAAAATCTCCAATGAAGGAGAGTCCACCGCCTTCAGGACGCCTCCCTGAGGCTGTGGCAGAAAGCATAACCGGCCAGCAGTGACGGAATAAAGTGCTCTGCAGGAAAATAATTTGCAAAGTTTGCAGGAAGGGTTTTCACTCTCTCGCACACAGGCTGCGCGATAGACTGTGCGTGCAGCTGGTATGAGGCTCGCAATTCAGAACCCTAAGAATTTATGCTTAAAAAAACCCAAGTTGTTAGTCATTATGGCTGCAGGTTCACCCTCCAGCAGCTGGTTCAAAGATGGCTGTCCTCTGCCCCCTCCTGTTAAGGGGGGGGGCATTTGGCAACAGGCCCCCAGCACTGACCCACCGTTGCCTCCAGGCTTGGCTTGGCTTCAAATTATTTTGAAAAATACCAAAGAGAAGTCTTAACATCAAATGTGAATCCTTGGAACTGCCAAACCCATTGTCCTTTCATCTCAAACCTGTGCATCTTCCATTAATGCATTCCTTCAGAGCTACGGGTGTGTGCTTGGGGGGGGGACCCCACCCAATTCTTTTCTGAGGGAGGAGTCTTGCTCCCTGGGCTTAAGGGTATGGATGGAGACCAAGGACATAGCCAGGACCCCTCAGGGAGGGTTTTGCTTCATGACATCCTTCTTAGCAAGGAGCATTCAGAAGAGACATACGTTTTATTTAAGTGGGGAGGAATGCAAAGATGTTGAACTCTCTAGCAAATCCTCAAGAGGGGTCTTAGCCTGTGAAGCCACAGGGTTGGTAGCTGGAGCACAAACTATTTTCCGTTTTTATGGATTAATATCACTATTAAAGCATTTCTACCGCACAGTTTAGCCAGAAAGGCTCCCAGAGTGGTTTATAGAACAGTAAGTAAAACAAGGCAGTTCCTGCCCTCAGGCTGACAGCCTGAAAGACATGACACAGAAGGAAAATTGGGTGGGGAAGAAGGAGGAAGAAAAACAAACTTAGGCACCAGTTTTTAAAGTTACAGCTGAAGGAGCCCTTCTTCTCCTCCTCCTCTTCCTCCTCCTTCTCCTTCTCTCTCTCTGCCCCTGGAGAAGGGCAATGTCTTTCTTTAATCCACTAAGTCGCAGTGATAGGCAGGCTCTCTCCCCTCAACAGTCTCCCCTTTTCTCAGTTGGGGGGGTGTAGGCATAGCATCCTCCTTTGAGTCCTGCTTCGGGGGGGGTGAGGCTCTCAAGCACAAGGCTGATGGAAGCTCCTTGAGGCATGCAAGTCACTGATACTGAATGTTTGGAAGCATGGAAAGGGTGAGCTTTGTGGGCTGGTTGGGAGCCCATTGTAGGCCGAAAGGACCAGCGTGGCTGGCGTGTATGTGTGTGTGTTGGGGAGGATGCAGAAAGACTCTCCTTTGCGACCCCAGATAGGGCGCATTGGCCAAGACCTGCACCTGAGCCGTGTTGGGTGGAGGTCTCTTGATGCTCCAGGTCTTGTTCCTGCCCCACCAAGGGTCCTGAGCAGGTGCAGGGGACCTGTGGTGGCTGTGTCATCCAGTCACCCTCTCCAGACCTCTGTGGGTTGTAGGGGTGGCAGATGTGCCGAGGAAAGGGCAGAACTGCCTGTCATCTGAGGCAGGGTAGAGCCTGCCACTCTTCCCTTCTCACACATCTCTCTTGGGGAAGCCAGATCATGAGAGCAGCAGGCAGGTCGGGAAGCGAGCGAGGGAGATGGCGGCCGCCTCCACTGTCTGCTTGAGGGCGTGCCAGGGAACTGGGGACCTCTGGCTGGGCCAGACTGACAGCCATGGGGTCTGAATAACGTGTGTGGCCTTTCTCCCCCCCGCCCCCTCTCTTGTTTTGAAGCTGCCACGTGGAATGGTGCCATGGCCAACTCCTCAGACAGCGACGAGGACAGCTTCATGGCCGTGGACCCCGAGGAAGCTGCGGCCGACGGGGCCACCATGGAGCAGGATGAGGGGGAGCCCAGCGCCAGGCCGGAGGAAGAGGGCGAGGGAGGGGGCGCCAGGCTCCGCCGGTCCATGCAGGAGCTGCCGGAAGAAGTGCTGGAGTACATATTGTCCTTCCTCTCGCCCTACCAGGAGCACAAGATGGCAGCCCTGGTTTGCAAACAGTGGTACCGCCTTATCAAAGGTACTTGCGCTTGGCGGGGAGGAGAGCTGGAGTCTCCCCTGATGGCAAGCCAGGCTTCCCCGTAGTTCACAGGCCTCTCCTGAGTTTCTGCTCCCAAAGAGACTCGCCTGGAGAAGCAGCAGAAGCAGGCTGCGCAGAAGGTGTTTGGCCAGGGTTCTCAGTATCCTGCTCAGCCCTTTGTTGGCAGAATCAGAGCCACCTTGCAGTGCTTGAAATCTCGAGGGAGCCGCAAGAGGTGCCTAACCTCTGTGGTCAGGGCAGCCCCAATGTGGAGCTCCAGAGAGCTGGAGCCAGCTTGGCCTTGGGGCAGTTACGGGTCTTGGGTGGGAAATTCCCAGCGGTGATGCCTTGCTCTCTCGTCCTCTTCCAGGTGTGGCCCACCAGTGCTACCACGGCTTCATCAAGGCGGTTCAAGAAGGCAACATCCAGTGGGAGAGCCGCACCTATCCCTACCCTGGGACCCCCATAACCCAGCGCTTCTCACACAGTGAGTCCGTGGCTGGGGAGCTGACTACAGGGCGTAGGGTGGGTAGCAGAGGTCTGCAGCCCTGGGACCCTTTTCTCAGCTTCCTTGCATGGAAGATTTCAAGTCTGGAGGTGGCCTTGTTTTCAACAGAGAGCAGGGGAGGTGGAAGGTGGGGGTTGGGAAATGGGCCGGCGGGGGGGGGGATTAAGCCCTTTGCAGAGCAGCCGTGGGGAGGGGGGAACTTCTGGCTCCTTTGCCTCCTTTGCAGGAGCCCCAGTTGGCCCACAGGCCCATTCTCCCCAAGACATCTGGTGTGGGGCAGCTGAAGTTGTGGCTGCTCCCTGGAAAGTGTGCTGCCAGCCAGCTGATCGCCAGGGCCCACGGTGGATAAAGGAAAACACTTCACCTGACCTCTGGGTGGCCCATAAAAACACCCAGAGAGCCCTGCAGCAGCAGGATCAGGCTGGAGGGACCCGTCTTGGCCTCCAAACCTTCCTCCTCCTCATAGTCATTTGTGGGCAAGCCATGCTTTCTTCTTGACAACAGTCTTTCTCACGAGACAATGGAGTGCACCTCCAGGGGTGACGCCGAACTGCTGCCTTAGCACCAAAGTGACCTCCCTCGGACACAAGCCTGGGCAGTGTGCATGGAGGTCCAGGGGTGCCCAGATGACAAGACCCCGCTCTCAGCCTCACTGAAGTGGTCCAAGGGGAAACAGAGGAATGCCTTTGACAATCAGCTGGGCCACAAGAGTTGCTGGAAGGAGGCGTACAATGAGGGGAGGGGTGTCACCAGCCATGTCAGTAAATGGGCAGAGGAGAGATGCCTCTGTGGAGCCTGCATGTTCAGAGGCAGTCTACCACTCAAGGACAGTCAGCTTATGGGGGCTGAGCGCTGCTTGTGGGCTTCCTCCAGGCCACAGTAAGGCAAGAGGCTGCTGGGCCAGATGGAGTCCTCTGGGGGCCAGGGGTGGGCTTGGGCCTGGCTCCTGTGTGTCTCTCCCCCTCTCTCTCAGGGTGGAGTTTGCGTTTGCTAGGCACTCAGGGCTGGTGTTCCTTCTTTCCTGGTCCTTCCAGGCGCCTGTTACTACGATGCCAACCAGTCCATGTATGTCTTTGGCGGCTGCACCCAGAGCAGCTGCAACGCTGCTTTCAACGACCTCTGGAGGCTCGACCTGAACAGCAAAGAGTGGATCCGGCCACTGGCCTCAGGTGAGAGCAGGTGCAAGCTTGGGGTTGGCTGGGAGGAGGCCGCCATCCTGGGGCCACCCAGAGGAGTTCTTGGCCAGAAACCTGGGCTGAAGCAGAGTCAGAGGGGGTTCCTTCTCATCCATGCCTCTTGGTCACGGGATGCAGCTCCTTGAACGCTAAGGAGGAGGGGAGGATGACATCCAAGGCCCTGTAGACGTTGCTAAACCTCTGCTCCTGAGGAGCAGGGAGGCAGGAGAGGGGTTTTCCACCCTCATTCGCCTGGAGTGGCAGTTGCTGTCTACAGCTCAGGTGCAGAGCCAGAAAGAGCCACAGGCTGCGTGGCTTCTGCCTTCCACACAGAGCAAGATGGGGCAAGGGTGCTCTTGGGCTGCCTCGCTGATGTCTGGAGTACCTGCCTGCTCCTAGCGCAGGGCCATGCATTCCCCATCACTGGGAGCTCCCCTTTCAGGGCTTGGGAGAGCCGGCTGAGGTGTGCTTCTGCCGGTGGCCCCCACGGCAGCCAGAGGGAGTGTGGGAAATGGACGATCCTTCCCACAATCCTCAGCTGCATGGATGGTACCGAGGAGAGGCAGTTCCCACAACCACCTGGTTTTTAATAACAGTGGTGATTGCTTTAACACCTTAAAAAAAACTGCTGCAGGAAATTGGGGGAGGCATTTTGTGGGTTCCACTATGTAGGGGGTCAAGGACCGAAAGCTCTCCCCCCCCCCAAAAAACCCTCAGGATAGGGTTTTCTTGCCGCCGTCCCTCCCGCTGGCTTCTCCATGGATCTTCTGTTGCAAATGTTGCATACAGTCATTTCTTAATTCTTTTCCTTTGCTATTAGAAATTCCTGCTTCACACGGCAGCTGCTTTTCTCACCTGCCAGGGAGCGTGTTTTGTAAAGAACAAAATCTGATGGGGGGGCCCTGGCTTCTGGGGCACCCCCAGGTGTCCTGCTGACCCTCGGAAGCACCTGCCCCATGGCAAGGGTCTGGCTGCAGCAGCTGGGGCCTTTGGGGCAAGGAGGTGGGGAGGCGGCAAGCATCGCCACCCCCACCCCCTTCCTGCCATGGAGTCCCCTTGCAGCTGGGGCTGGGAAGAGGGATGGGAGCCTGCAGGGTGTGGACGTGGGTGGGTGGAGAGGCAGGACTGTGGGGCAGGGTTAGACAGAACTCTAAATGCCCCACATGCAACCCCTCAGCCTCTTCAATCGGCAAAACACGTAACACCAGTTCCACAATTACAGACATACCTTGGAAGTTGAACAGAATCCGTTCCAGAAGTCCGTTTGACTTCTGAAATGTTTGGAAACCAAGGTGCGGCTTCCGATTGGTTCCGATTGGTTCTGGAAACAATAGTGGAAGCCACGCCGGACGTTCGTCTTCCAAAAAAAAGTTTGAAAACTTCCGGTTTTCAATTGTTCGGGAGCAGAACGTTCGACTCCCAAGGCGTTCGGGAGCCGAGGTGCGACTGTATAAGAATTCAGGATCTGCACTTTGGAACTCCCTGCCTGTTGACATCAAGCAGGTGCCTTCACTGTCTTCTTTTCAATGCCTGCTAAAAGCATTACTATTTAGACAAGCCTGTCCAGGCGCTTAGAAATTTGAATTTTGACTTTATATATGTTTTAAAGTACCGCTGGTAAGTTTTTGTTGATTTTATTGTTTTATCTGTTCATAAATCGCTTTGAGGGGTGTTGCAATATGCCATCTACCCAAAGCAAAAAAAAGTGGGAGAGCTGATGGGTGCTAGTGGGGTGTAGATGTTCCAGCAGGTGGCGGGGACATCCAGGCGACACCCCCTCCCCACACACACTCTGGTCTGGATGCTGAAATGCAGCCCAGCTGTGAGTCTCCTCCCTTGCAATGGCAGGAGAGACAAAGCTTGAGTTGGGGAAGGAAAGCCCCCGCCCCAGTAAATTTCCAGGGAGTTGCAGGCGGGGCGTCCTCAACCCCCCAACACCTGCCTGTCAGCCTGGCAGGAAATTAGGGGTTTTGTGCTTCCCCTTTCAAGAGCTGCCTGACGAAAGCATTAATTAACTTGTACAAGGAGCTGCCAACTCTTCCCTCGACCGCTCCCCCCTCCACGGAAAGGAAGGAGGGAGTTCATTTTGGCAGCCAGGCGGCAGGTCCCTCTGCTTCCAGCAAATGGGAGCAAGAGATGCAGGCTGTTCTCTTTTTGGGGGGGGGTCTGTCGTGACCGCAGGGCCCCCTTGCATCCCCAACACCCCACCCCTTAGAGCAGCACTGCAAAAGGGCTGTGTGTTCGGTGTTTCTCCTTTTCATTTCTTAAACCAAACCAAGAAACGGGTTCCTAGTCCTCAAGGGGGCAGGTGTGGAACTGGCAGAAAGGGAGGGTCTGTGGGCGGATGTGACCCTGTCCTGCATGCTCTGTGTTCCTCTTTCATCTTTCTTTGGGTGCAGGCAGAGGAGCAGAAATGCTGGTTTCTCTGAAGTGAAAGCGTAGCCCTTTCACACACACAGAAGCTCGCTGCATTCCTGATTCTCTTCCCCCCTCCCCAGCACTTGACAATGAAGTTTCCGCCAGGGAGGGCTATTTTTGTCCCAGCGCTGCACTGCCCTGTCCACTTCCTCTGGAATTCAGGGAGGCTCTCCAGGGAACTCTGGGATCCGTTGAGCCTTGGGGGGGGGGGGGTTTGCCATGTGCCAGGCTTTGGATGGTCTAGCTTTAGGGGCCTATTTTTGCAGTCTTGCAGGCGTGAGCTGGAAATAGCCCCATCCCCAATTTTGGTCTTGGATCCTGCTGGCAACTCTGGCCTCTGACTCTGGAGGTCGCTTTGGAAGTGTTGGTGGCGCCAAGTTCCCAAGGACGTCTCTGGGTGCCCAGTTACCTTTCCTGCATGTCTCTCCCCACCCCGTTGGGTAGGACTGCAGTATCCCACCCACCAGCCCTGTCTGCTCTCTCCATGAAAGGATAATCCTCTGGAGGAAGAAACAGCGTCTCCTGGCTTGGGAAGAATCAGAGGCTGGAGCCACAGGCGCTTTCCTCTCTCAGTGTTGGCTGTCTCGGGGACAGGGAGGAATTATAAAGCTGTAGAAGTGGAAGGGACCCCAAAAGTCATTTATCCCAACCCTCTGCAGTGTAGGAATCACTCCCAGTCCAGTGGTTAGGATTCCATGAACTTGCTTAGAATCATTATGTACCACTTCATAGCAGCAGCTTCTCACAGTAAAAATCAGATTTGATAACAGAAATCACCCGATGCTGGCAGGATAGGTTGGGGCAGGTGGCGTTTCCGGGGGGCAGGGAGCCTAGCTTCCTTGCTGACATTGGCACTCGGGCAACAGGAAAGGGGCAGCCCCAAGACTCCTCTGCTCTTGCTCAACCTCATTTGCAGACAAGATGCAAAGGCTTCTTCAAAATGGGATCTCCTTGCCTTCCAACCAGGGCCTTCCATTCCACGTTGGAGACAGACAGCGGCTTGTGTCCGCCGTTGCTTGCCCAACTTCAGGCAGAATGGCAAACTTTGGCCATTGCAAATTGGGTAGTTGCGGGAGGGTGGTGCTTGGTGGGTCAGGTCCTCGGCTGTCTGTGGCTTTTTCATCTATGTCTGTATCCAGGGAGCCCTTTCCTAAGCGAGGTCTGCTTTTCTCTCCCTCCTCCCTGCAGGCTCTTACCCTTCACCCAAGGCGGGGGCCACCCTGGTGGTATACAAAGACTTGCTGGTGCTGTTTGGAGGCTGGACGCGACCCAGCCCTTACCCCCTGCACCAGCCAGAGAGGTTCTTCGACGAAATCCATACCTATTCGCCCTCCAAGAATTGGTAAGACCTGTTCGGAACAACAGTCTGTCATTCTCAAACCTTCGTTTCAGGTGTATAGAATCGCAGAACTGTAGATTTGGGGTCCCACAGGTCACCTGATCCTGCGATGCTGGAATCACAGCTAAAGAATTGCTAGCAGGTGCCCAACCAACCTCCTGCTTAAATACCTGCAATGAAGGAGAGCCCACGAGTGTCCGATGGAGACCTTCAGAAAGCTCCTCCTGATGTTTAGTCAGAATCTCCTTTCTTGGAACTTGAATCTGTTGGTTCAGGTCTGGAGCAGCAGAAAACAAGCTGCCTCCATCTTCCATGGGGCAGGCCTTCAGATGTTTGGCTATCTAAAGGGCCATCACACGGACGATGGAGCAAACCTCTCTCCCGCCCCTCCTTTTTTTTTTATTCGGTGATTTGTACACTGCCCAATAACAGCCGTCCTGCATTGATTTGATTTTTTATTTTATTTTTTGCTGTGGAAATTGGAGCGTGAGCACGTTAAGAATTTTCATTAACTTTTATCTATGTAACCCAGTTAACAAAATAACGTTTTGTGGGGCGAACACACGAAAGATAAACC
Source organism: Podarcis filfolensis (assembly GCF_964270895.1). Classification (NCBI taxonomy): domain Eukaryota; kingdom Metazoa; phylum Chordata; class Lepidosauria; order Squamata; family Lacertidae; genus Podarcis; species Podarcis filfolensis. The sequence goes on along the minus strand of NC_139611.1, from coordinate 9,769,494 downwards.
GAGCCAAACCAAGGCTAGGGTGGGATGTTACGTGCGCAAGAGAAAGTGATATCGCTGGTTATCCAGAGATCTGCGATAAGATACAGACAAGGGGGCCCAGCTGTGGGCGGCCTGAGGAAGTACCAGCCCCTTGGGCCTGCCCACAAAAAGCACTCGCTGCTTAGGGACTTCCTGGCGTGGTGCGCTCAGCGTCAGGTCAGGGAAAGCGCTCTGCTGCAGTAAGAGCGCTCCCAATCACGGTTACGGGATAAAAAGACGGGGAAGCGAGGGCGACGCAAATCCTGAAGAGGTCTGAGAGGAGGTTCCAGACTGAAGAAAACAGATCCAAGCAGCGCATAAAGGGGTTTTCTGCCGTCCCAGCACAAAAAGTGGAGGGAGGTGGAAGAACTTCAGCGCACAAAGATCGCACACCCGACCGTGAGACGCCCCTGAGACCCGAATGAGAAAGCACCAGGCTGCTCCAAACTAAAACTGTAAAAACAAGAGTACTCCTGAAGGAACAAGGTAATAATGCTGGCTTAAATTAAAATAAAAGGAGTACGGACTAACTTAATATTACAAAGGACAGTAAAGCTAATGGAGAGAGGAGCTTAAGCGTTCTGAGACTTATCAAGTTGTGGAAAATAAGCCTTGTAAAGAGGCAGAAAATAAAAACTGAGACATACTGAGTACCTGCTTCTACAGGGGGACGCTCTGTTGAGAAAGACAAGGAGCTGAAATAGCAAGCAGCAGCAGCAGCGGTGACAACAATATTTATCAGCAACTCTGTATTAATGCAACATTTTCATATATATTTTTGTAATGTTTTGTTCAAGTTGCCCGTCATTGATTTTTGCACACCACTTGGAGATTTTAAGCTGTATAGAAATTTAAAGATCAAGGGAGGTAGTGTGTGTGTGTGCGCGCGCACTATTTTGTAGCTTCATCTGGCCCCTCTTTCTTCTCCCCCTCCTGCCCCCCCTTCAGGTGGAACTGCGTGGTTACCACCCATGGACCCCCTCCCATGGCTGGCCACTCCTCCTGTGTCATCCAGGACAAAATGATTGTCTTTGGGGGGTCCCTCGGATCTCGGCAAATGTAAGTCTGTTCTTCTCCCCTCCCCTCTTCAAATGAAAAACACGATAATGTCCCGCAAGACCACCACCAAAGAGAAGGCGGCTTCCATCTAAGGTTCTCTCTTTCTGGCAGGAGTAATGACGTCTGGATACTGGACCTGGAGCACTGGGCCTGGTCCAAGCCAACCATCTCCGGGCCCACCCCTCATCCGCGAGGAGGCCAGTCGCAGGTGAGGGTCTCCTTACCCCCCCCCCCGCCGTATCTCTGCTTGCAGTGAGGCCCACCAGGGGGCAAGTGTGGCAAGCACCCCTTCCCTTTCTTCTGCATCCCCTTCCTCATCCTGCAAGAACCCACCACCTCTCATCTCTGGCACCTAAAAGGCGTTGTGCCAAGTTAGCCCCCTGGTCTGCCTAGCTCAGTGCCGCTTCCACTGACTGGCAGCAACGGCTCTGCAGGAAGTCTTTCCCACTCCTGCCTGGAGATACTGCCAGCAGGGATTGAACCATGGGCCTCCTGGATGCCCTGTGCCATCGGGATACAGCTGCTCCTGACCTTGGGAAGGTCTTGGGTGAGCAGCTGCCAGTGGGATTAGGCAGAGCTTGGCTTCAGTGGGCCAGGCAGGAGCCTGACTCAATGGAGGGCAGCAGGTGGTTTGCAGGCTCCTGGCCTCTCTGGGCTCCCCAAGACTATGTACCCACTTTTCTCTCTCCCTCTCTGCCAGATCGTCATAGACGACAAAACCATCCTGGTCCTCGGAGGCTGCGGGGGCCCAAATGCGGTGAGTAGGCCGTGTTGCGGGGGCTCTTCACTCCCCCATTCGTTCCCTTTTAAGGCTCCACTACCGAGACGGCCCTCTGCCTGGTTCCCTGTAACTTGGCTTCTCGTAGCGAGGGAACCGCCAGAAGGCCATCAGCCCTGGACCTCAGTGTCTGGGCAGAACGATGGGGGTGGAGACGCTCCTTTAGAAGCACCCAGCCAGATTCTGCGGGTGCTGCTTTCCTAGAAGCCACCCAAGACCGGCTTTCTGGCTCTCTGCTCCACTTGGGCAAAGCAAGTGAGTTGCCCTCCGTTCTGCCCGCTGCTTGTCTTTGGTGGGGGGGCGGTTCTACAGGAGCAAGATCAGCATCAAAGGGGTGGGATGTTGGGCCTGTCTAGCACTATTCCGAAAGAGGTCACCACTGGCTACCTTTTGAAGAGCAAAGGCAGCCCCTCCTCATCTCGGGGGTGTCCCCAGCCGGCTCCCCTTTGCACCCCAGAAAGAGGATCCCCTCCTGTGCCCGACTGACCCCTCCTTCCTTTTCTGCCCAACAATGCTGACCTGCCTCCTTGCCCCCAGTTGTTCAAGGATGCCTGGTTGCTGCACATGAGCTCCGACCCTTGGACCTGGCAACCCCTGAAGGTGGAGAATGAAGAGCAGGGCGCCCCAGAGCTCTGGTGCCATCCGGCTTGCAGGGTGAGCGAGGGGGAGGGTTCTGAGGGGGGCGAGGAACAGCTGCCAGGGCTGCCTCTTCACCCACAGCTCTTTCAGTGCGGTGGGCTTCCTTTAAAAAATTTAAAAGAGGGAGGGAGGGAAACAATGAGCCCCCCACTTCCCAAGTGGGTTGGTTTGCTGGCTGAGCTGGGATTTGAACTTTCAGCTCTCAAGCCCAGAGGCAAATGTGCCTTAGGCACTTGTGGCACATCTAGCTCCATATTGTGTGCCAACAGTAGCGGCTCTCAGGGGCTTTCAGGCAAGGGCAGTTCCCAGCCCCGCCTGGAGGTGCTGTTAGGGTTGAGTCTCTTCCCCTCCTGTAGCCTTCTCAAAGCAAGGAAGGATTGGACTCTGGTTACTAAAATACACACGAGGCTTGACCAGCAAGAATCTGGGAGGAGGTGCGTATAATAATCCTGGTCCACCCCTCGGCCCAGGTTGTTTTATTCACAAAAGAACTTTTTACACAGTGTTTGTAAGAACCAATCAGATTTCCTCTGAGCATTTAAAAAACCCCACATGGGATAAAGTCAGATCAGAAGAAATCCTGTTAACTACAACGACTACTTTGAGCATGCATACATATCTGAGAGTAAATAAAACAGGACTAGAGGAATGTATTCAGCAAAACCCTGGAGGTCATAAACAAGCAGTAAAACATGAGAGGAAGGATGGCAAGGAAGATCTTTATCACCTTCATGTGAAACTATTTCCTTTTTTTTTATATAAGATTTTTATTGAAGTTTTACAAAAAAGAAAAGTAGAGATTCACAGAATAAAAAACCATAAATTACAGAAAAAGGAAACACACAAAAAAAAAATACAGAAAGAAAAACACAACTAATTAGGAAAGATTAAATTTAAACAAAGAAAAAATAAAACCACTCCATTTTTCCAATAACCTCAATTTCATATGCTTATGTTCTTGACCTCCTCGCACCTTCCCCTTTTTGTATTCCCATTCAAATATTTAATTCAGCAAATTCTTACCCTTTATCAAATGTTTAAACTTTGTACCATAACATATACTATATCCATATTTTTCAACCAATTATCAATACCTTTTTTGCATAATCTTAATAACTTTTATCACTAATTACCACTTATTACCAATCCAAGCACAATTTTAACACTCATTAATTTTATAGTATTTCTGAAGATAGTCTTTGAATTTCTTCCAGTCTTCTTCCACCAACTCTTCTCCCAGGTCTCGGATTCTGTCAGTCATTTCCGCCAGTTCCATATAGTCTATCAGCTTCATCTGATACTTACCTGGCAGGGGAGACACCTTGATCATGTGAAACTATTTCCTGGCCCTAAGATTAACAAAACCAAGGAAGGGTACACCAAAGCTACCTATTAACTTTATGGCCTAGGATGCCTGGTGCAGCAACCAGCAACTGGTCTGTGTCCTAGAATGCTTATACGTGCTTGTCAGGTGTAGAGAAAGCAAATGGCAGAGGTGGAGAGGCTTGTGGGATTCGATCAGAAACCATTGTCAGTGACTCAAACCTAGTCAATGCCATGCTTTCATTGTGGACGCAATGGTTTGCTTCATTTTTCATAATGCCTCATAGCAATCCCACCTGACCCCCACACTCTGGATATTTGCACCCCCACACCTCCCACCCACCCCCTTTGAGTGGGGCTCGGAGAGAGGAGGAGCTCAGCACCATCCAGCCCCTGGGAGCCCCGTGTTGCGCTTCTCAGCCCCCTTGCTTTGGGCAGCAGAGAGGGTGACGCTGTGCCCCCTTGATTTCTTCTCTTGCAGGTGGGGCAGTGCGTGGTGGTCTTCAGCCAGGCCCCCAGCGGGCGGGCGCCTCTCAGCCCCAGCTTGAACTCCCGCCCATCCCCCATCAGCGCCACCCCGCCGGCCCTGGGTCCCGAGGCGCGGGAATATCGCTCCCAGTCCCCGGTGCGGACGGCGGATGAGGCTCCCTGCGTCAACGGCCGGTGGGGCACCCTGAGGCCCCGGGCACAGCGGCAGACGCCCTCCGGCTCCCGGGAAGGGAGCCTCTCGCCGGCAAGGGAGGACAGCTCGCCCATCCTGAACGGCAGCGGGGGCTTGTCGCCCGGCCCCCTGGCCACAGGGGGGGCCTCTCTGGACAGCCCCCTGCAGGCCGCTTCTCCCGGCATGCCTTCTGCCATCAAAGGACACGATCCCAAGGCCGGCCTGCCCCTGGGCCCCCGGCGGGGCTCCCTCCCTGACCAGAAGGACCTGCGGCTGGCGGTGGCTGACTTAACCTGGGAGCCAAAGCCTCCAGCCACTTCCCTGGCCTGCCAACTGGACGCTGCAGAGAACAGGACGGTCAGCCTGGCCTTCAGGAACCCTCCGGAACAGACCAACGGCCTCCATACCCCGCCCCACACGGCCAGCTCCTTGGCGGGCGCCGTCTCCCCTGGCGCCCTGCGGCGGAGTCTGGAGGCGGTGAAAGCCCTCTCGGCCAAGGGACCCCCTACTCTGGCCATCCTCAGTCCCCCTCTGGTCTCCTCGCCGGCGTCCCCTGGCAGCCAGAGCGGCAGCGCTAGCAGCACGGAGGGGGCGGCGGCAGCAGCCCCCAGCATCCCCCGGCCCGTCTCCGCCCAGGGGGACGGCCACGCCTTGCCCCCCATCGCCCGCCGGCTCGGCCACCACCCGCCGCAGTCGCTGAACGTGGGCAAGCCCCTGTACCAGAGCGTGAACTGCAAGCCCATGCAGATGTACGTGCTGGACGTCCGGGGGGCCCAGGAGCACGGGCGGGTGGCCTGGAAGGTCTTCCACAGCAGCTGTGTGGTAGGGCCCCCCGAGACCAGCCTGCACACCGTGGTGCAGGGCCGGGGGGAGGTCATCATCTTCGGCGGCCTGATGGACAAGAAGCAGAACGTCAAGTACTATCCCAAAACCAATGCCTTGTACTTTGTCCGAGCAAAGAGATAATGCAGCGGCGGAAGCGGCTCCCCCCCCCCCTCAAGACCCCCTCATCATCGTCGTCCTCTTCCTCCTCCGTGCTCTGTCAAGCGGGCTGTGAATCTGGGCATCCACCCACCAATAAAAAAAAGATCTAAGCAACTGGAACGAATGCTCTTACCCCTCCAGGTCCCAGCATGAGCCCAAAGTGCCAAAAAACACACCTTTTTCCAGAGAGGGGTGGTGGTTCCAGACTGGAGGGTGCTGAGCAGGCCCTTCAATGCACATTGTGGCTTTCTCAACATACTTCCAACCCCGTGGCAGTTGTGGAGGGTTGCCAAGGGATGGGGGTGGGCACCATTCTGCTCCTTGCTGTGGGGCTGCAGTGATGCTTGGAGCCCACCTTGGATGCTTTCCCCTGACCATTATCCTTTTGGAACCTCCGCCCCCCGTTCTTGTTGCTCTAGCCCCCCTGAAAGTTGCTGTCTGATTGATGTGAGTCTCTGGATGCTGTCCCTTGGAGCAGGGTGGTTGAGATGTTCCTGGCTATGAGGAGCAGCCTGGCAGGGTGTGCTGGTCCATCACAGCAAAAGCAGCCAACTGCGGGGCGGGGGGGGGGGGCGACTTAAAGTAGTACCAGCTTATTTTGCAGATGCCACAGGAAGGGCCCCCATTGCCAGCCGTGTATGTGATGGGAGGGGCCTTTGTCCATGGAGTCCTGCCACTCCAGCAGGCACAAGGGAGTTAGCAAGCAAGCAAGCAAACCTGGAGTTTGGACCTAGCCTGTTTCGGTGGCTCATGCTGCAGCCTCCCTGCCTGCCTGCCTGCCTTCTGCAGCCGCTACAGTGGAAATGGACTTGCTCAGATTCCCTGCTGGTTCCTAGAGGAAGCACTGACTCCTCCCAGCGGGTAGGGTGGGGGGAGGGGCTCTTGTGACTGCTGCTCCCCACCAAAGCACGCTTCCAGATCGTGAAGGAAGAGGGTCAGGATCCACACACAGGCCCCAGGTTCTTCTGTGGCGTGAGTGACATAGCTGAGCAGGAGCACTAGGCTGCCCCCTTGGTCCCTAGCCTTGGAAGGTGCCATTGGCGGGGGGAGTGGGGGACGGCAGACTCAACAGCATAAAAAGCGGGACAGGCCCTGGAGTGAGTGGGAGACAGCTCTGTGGCTTGCCTGTTGAGCAGAAACTCCCTCTGATGAAAAACTACATACGTAGCTCACTCCATCCTTCCATTGCCAGCAATCAGACGAAGTGGCTTCTCGAGGTTTTCCCGATGTGTTCCAGGCCAAAATTCAGGCCAGCCTTCTCCCCAGATGGTGGGCAGGTGCGAAGGCCGTCCCTAGAGGCCACTGGCTGCTTTCAGTGGTCTATGCTTTTGCTTCTGGCCACCTGCCTTGCCGGATGTCCCCAGCGCTTTTCATCTTCCCTACTTCTAGAACCAGAAAGGATGAAAAGAAAGCAGCATACATTTCAAAGCTCCCTTTTCCTGGCTCTACTTGCTGAGTAAGACAGGAATGGGGTGGGGAGTCCAGGATCTACCACTAGCACCCCCACCCCATATGATACCAGCTGATTGAAATCCCACCTTCCTGAACTACACGACTGTCTTAAAACATGCTTTTGACTTAACGGAAGTGGGGGCATGATCCCCCTCGCCCTCCCCTCCACCTCGAAAGCCCTTGGCAAAATTTTCCTTTGCATTGCAAAAATGATAAGCTTTCTTAATGATTGCTAAGTTGCCACAACCGCGCCCCCCCCCACAAAATTTAGAGCTGTTCTTTTCCTCTCCCCCCCCCCCCGCCAAGAAATCCAGCATTATGTTTTGGGCAACATCTTCGCCTACTAGGCTCTTCCGTATTTCACAACCGCCTCCCTTCAAATGCCTTTAGTCCTTGATTATATTTTTTTTTGGGGGGGGGGGAGCTGCTTTTATTTTGTATTCGCCTGATGGAGACAGAGTCGCAGCCATTGCTGGTGGCTCCCTGGCGCTACTGGCTGGAGTGACAAGACCCCCCCCACCGCTCACTTCTGCCCTACAAGAGGGAGGCAGTGCCGCGTGGGGGGCTGCAGTAGTGATCCCCACCCCTTATCAGGGCTTGAAATGCACCCTGGGGGAACCGGTCCTGTGGGTGCTTCGTTTGTGGGGGGGGGGGTCCCACCCGTGGCAGACACCCTGTGATCCTTCCAGCTCCCTCCATCCTCATTTCCTGACTTATGGATGGCAAAAAGGCCTCGCCCAGCTTCCACGTTCCCCACCGCCACGACCAGCAAAATCCACATCATGAGCTGCGTGTAAGATGGCAAGATGCGTTCTTGCCCCTCCCGTTGCTAGAAAATGACTCAGGTGCGCCCAAGACGCACCCCACTCGTCCTTGTAGACTCACCCCCACCCCGGTGTAAGAATGGAAGTGGATCGTGCGTGATATTTAAGAAGAGGAAAGTGAAAAGGGATCTGTGTAGATTTCATTTTCCTTTTGTTCCATGTGACCACCACCACCCCCTACTCCCTGATGGATTTTTTGCAATTAAATTAAAAATAAAAAAATCAAGTCCTCTTTGTTGTTCCGGTGTGTGTGTTGCTCTGCAGAAGCCCCCTTCCGATGTTGGGGCAGCTCCGAGAGTCGTGGGGTTGGGGGGGGGGAGTTTAGGGACATTGGCAAAAGGTGGCCAGTACCAATATAAAGGTGTTCGTGGCGCAAAACGAGCGCAAAACTTTGGCATCCTTTTGGAGGAGACCCAAGATTTCGTTAATTGCCCTGCTTAATGTCCTATTTACGGGGTATTTTTATCCGCGATTTCCCAAAGATTTCCTTAAAAAGATGCTCAACAACTTTGGCGGCCCCCCCCACCATAGCTGTCAACTTTTCCCTTTTCTTGCGAGGAATCCTATTCGGAATAAGGGAATTTCCCTTAAAAAAAGGAAAACGTTGACAGCTATGTCCCCAACACACACATAAAATCCTGGCTACGCCCATGGCTGCCACCTTAAATAATAATAATAATAATAATAATAATAATAATAATAATAATAGCCATTCTGGGCGGCTTAAATGCTTAACCACTGAAAAACAAAAACAACCCGCTATCTACACAAGCAAGCCCTCGGCGCGCAAGAGCAGCGACTCATTTCTTGCCCAGCCGCAAATCCGCGCAAATCTGGCAGTGATTCCTGCGGCGCTACGACCACCTTCTCGCCCTTGAATGAGATGGGCATTCAAAGCCGTGTCTCGAAAGGATGCGCCTCTCTTCCCCTTTCGTAGCTCTTTGGTGAACGGCTGAGGGGCGGGGCCGGGGCCGGGGCGGAACCTTTCGTTTACGTGGGTGACGCCAGACGCAAGCGGGGCGGAAATGTCTGCCCAGGTACGGCGAGGGCGGAAGCGGCGCACCTTCTTAAAGGGGCAGCTCGCGAAGGGACGAGGTTGCCTTCCGTGGGCTGAGCAGGCGACCTGGCGAGGGTGGGGAGGATCGGTGGGTTGGAAAACACATACACACGCCGGGGGTCCCTGCGGAGGTCGGGGCAGCTGGGTACCCTTTGCCCCGGGCCTGGCAGGGCTAAGGGGGCCAAGCCAGGGTCCAGGGATCGGGTCCTTTTCTGCATGTGGGGTTTGAGTCTTGGGAGGTTTGTGCTGCGGGGCTGGGAACGGCCGCCTCCCCTTAGAGGGCTCCTTTCTGCCTAGCCAAGATTGATGTTGAGGGGTGGGGTGAGATGGGGCAGGAAGCCCAGCTGCCATCATCATCTGTCTCTAAGATTCGGAATGAAACTTCTCAACCACAGTCAGTGGCGTAGCGTGGGGGGTGCAGGGGGGGCCGGCCGCACCGGGCGCAACATCGGGGGGGGGGGGCGCGCGTTCGCACTCGCAGCTCTCTGCCCCTACCTGGCTCACTCGGGTTAGGGGGCGCAAATTACTTGCCTTGCCCCGGGTGCTGACAACCCACGCTACGCCACTGACCACAGTAGTTCTAAATTACTTTCTTTTGATCCCAAGTGCTCAGAAAAATCCGCCCAAATCTTCAGTCGTTTGAAAACTTTTGTTGTTGTTGTTGTTTAGTTGTTTAGCCGTGTCCGACTCTTCATAACCCCCTGGACCAGAGCACGCCAGGCACTCCTGTCTTCCACTGCCTCCCACAGTTTGGTCAAACTCATGCTGGTACCTTTGAGAACACTGTCCAACCATCTCGTCCTCTGTCGTCCCCTTCTCCTTGTGCCCTCCATCTTTCCCAACATCAGGGTCTTTTCCAGGGAGTCTTCTTCTCTTCTCATGAGGTGGCCAAAGTACTGGAGCCTCAGCTTCAGGATCTGTCCTTCCAGTGAGCACTCAGGGCTGATTTCCTTCTGAATGGAGAGGTTTGATCTTCTTGCAGTT